>NC_136186.1:3179386-3571212 GCF_965212315.1 Lampetra planeri
AGTGGCTGGCTGACTGAGTGGGTGGCTGGCTGGCTGAGTGAGTGTGGCTGGCTGAGTGTGGGTGGGTTAGGGTTTGTCCTGCACCGTAGACAAAAGAATTGAGGCGATGCCCGACGCGTCGCGTTGGCTCCCTACTTAAGAGGTTTTTTTTGCCCGACGTCTGGGCTGGGCTGGGCTGGCTATGCTTGGCTGTGCGGGCGGGCTGGGCTGGGCTGGGTTGGTCTGGCTGGGCTGGGCTGGCTGGGTTGGCCTGGGCTGGGCTGGCCATAGACTTATACAGAACCACAGACTTAACATACAGTCGATATCCATAGACTCGCACACAGACCCATAGACACTCGCACACACAGGGACCCAGAGACTCCCTTCAGCGACAACTGCTGCCAGCTCATGTGGGGTGAGTATGAAGCCGAGCTCTCTTTATCTCGTCCGGCCACCGATGTGGATGTCAGAGCCACCACCAACACCCCGGGCCGGGAGTCGAACCTCGCCCATCGTGTCTGACGTTCGCAGCCCCACCACCACAGCGCTCGATTGCCAGCGGGAATGGGGAAACCAACAACAACACACCCATGGTGTTCGTAAGTGGGGGTATGCGGGGGGGGGGGGGGGTGTTCGTAAGTGGGGGTAAGCGGGGGGGTGGTGTTCGTAAGTGGGGGTAAGCGGGGGGGTGGTGTTCGTAAGTGGGGGTATGCGGGGGGGTGGTGTTCGTAAGTGGGGGTATGCGGGGGGTGGTGTTTGTAAGTGGGGGTATGCGGGGGGGTGGTGTTCGTAAGTGGGGGTATGCGGGGGGGTGGTGTTCGTAAGTGGGGGTATGCGGGGGGGTGGTGTTCGTAAGTGGGGGTAAGCGGGGAGTGTTCGTAATCACGGGCGCACACATACACACAGGCACGGACACACACATGCACACACATACACACAGGCACGGACACACAGGCACGCACGCATGTACACACACACAGGCACGGACACACACACAGGCACACACACACGCACGCACATACACACACAGACACGGACACGTACACACGCGTATACACACACACGTACACACGCGTATATGTAGGGGTGATACGCGCTGGAAAATGGGATCGTGTGTGCTACCCATCAAGTGGTCTCCCGCCGTAATTTACAATATTACATACACAATCTTAATTTTAGAACTTTCGTGACTGCAGGAATTATTATTTGGTTCTTTCGGTTAAGTCACGTCTAAAGATAAAATATTAAATTAAATTAAATAATAGAATACGACGTTTCGATTGCAACACAAGCAATCATCATCAGGTATAATGAAATAGCGACATAAAATCTAACCAGAAAACTATAGACAGACATATTAGCAGACAGATATCACCAAGATACATAGCGAGAGCAACACATGTAATCACCCCTCTCTGTTACATGTGTTGCTCTCGCTATGTATCTTGGTGATATCTGTCTGCTAATATGTCTGTCTATAGTTTTCTGGTTAGATTTTATGTCGCTATTTCATTATACCTGATGATGATTGCTTGTGTTGCAATCGAAACGTCGTATTCTATTATTTAATTTAATTTATTATTTTATCTTTAGACGTGACTTAACCGAAAGAACCAAATAATTACATACACACACACAGTGTACACACACACAGTGTACACGTGTGTACACACTGCCCATGTGTGTGTACACACACAATAATGTCCACATTGTTGAGCTGAGCTCACACACCCAAGGGGTCTCTGTTCAAGGGAGGGAGCAATGGAAAATTAATCTTAATCAACTTAAACTCTAATCCCGCTACGTGACGTCACCACTCAGCATGACCTCATCGGCGTGAAACGCCAGGGGGAGGTGTACCTTGCTAGTGATGTCATGTCACCAAAGTATTCACCCCAACCGGTCTCAAGGGAACGTGACGTCACCTCTGCCTGGGTCACTTCCGTTATCTGTTCAAGCACTATCCTTATTTGGGCAAAGCCACACCCACTGACTGGCGGCTCATTAACATAATGTATTCGTGAAAGACGTCACGAGTTCGTTGTGACCGGTTCGGCACCAACGGCCCATCCCTCCACGATTGGGCCAGGCTCATTAACATAATTTATGTAAGTTACAGAGCCGCTCATTGTGGGAACGGAGTGTCTTGTACCCCACAAGTGACGTCATGTCACCTGCTGCTGCCGCGTGACGTCACGAGGTAACGGAAAGTTGACGCTCCGCGCGGGAACTGCAATCTGAGGTGAGAAATTCTCATCGCGGTTGTGGTGGTTGTTGTTGTTGTGGTGGTTGTTGTTGTGGTTGTTGTTGTTTACCGAGGTAGCGCCTCGCTCTCTCTCTCGTAGGGATGTCAATTGAGTAGCAGCGAGCATGGAAGCGATGTCCATATTGAAACTTTACAACGCGGGGCCTTGCCTCCTGCCCTCGCCTGGTCGCGTTCGCTTCAATTCTCTCGCTTAGTTGAGCAATTTCGATTTAAAGCTTTCGTGACTGCAGTGATTCATCTTCTTGGTTCTTTCGGTAAAGTCACGTAGAATGGAAATAAAACTATACAATTTTATTATGTTTTATATCACGTAGAATGGAAATAATAAAATTATATTTTCTTTTATTTTTATTATTTCCATTCTAAGTGACTTTATCGAAAGAACCAAGAAGATAGTTTAGCAATCTGTGGAAGAACGCGATCAGCCAGGCGAAACGTTAGTTCTAGGTGAAGTCACCATGTAGGTAAGAAATGAATACAAATTCATGAAAATAAAATAAAAGCACGACGTTTCGGAGGCAACACAAGTTTATAATGTAGACTGTAGCCTGGTTATTAAGCTGGGTGAGTGCACTAGCAGTCTATAATGTAGACTGTAGCCTGGTTATTAAGCTGGGTGAGTGCACTGACAGTCTATAATGTAGACTAGCCTGGTTATTAAGCTGGGTGAGTGTTCTGGCAGTCTATAATGTAGACTGTAGCCTGGTTATTAAGCTGGGTGAGTGTACTGGCAGTCTATAATGTAGACTGTAGCCTGGTTATTAAGCTGGGTGAGTGTACTGGCAGTCTATAATGTAGACTGTAGCCTGGTTATTAAGCTGGGTGAGTGTATTGGCAGTCTATAATGTAGACTGTAGCCAGGTTATTAAACTGGGTGAGTGTACTGACAGTCTATAATGTAGACTGGTTATTAAGCTGGGTGAGTGCACTGGCAGTCTACAATGTAGACTGTAGCCTGGTTATTAAGCTGGGTAAGTGTACTGGCAGTCTATAATGTAGACTGGTTATTAAGCTGGGTGAGTGTACTGGCAGTCTATAATGTAGACTGTAGCCTGGTTATTAAGCTGGGTGAGTGTACTGGAAGTCTATAATGTAGACTGTAGCCTGGTTATTAAGCTGGGCGAGTGCACTGGCAGTCTATAATGTAGACTGTTGCCTGGTTATTAAGCTGGGTGAGTGTACTGGCAGTCTATAATGTAGACTGTAGCCTGGTTATTAAGCTGGGTGAGTGTACTGGCAGTCTATAATGTAGACTGTAGCCTGGTTATTAAGCTGGGTGAGTGTACTGGCAGTCTATAATGTAGACTGTAGCCTGGTTATTAAGCTGGGTGAGTGTACTGGCAGTCTATAATGTAGACTGTAGCCTGGTTATTAAGCTGGGTGAGTGTACTGGCAGTCTATAATGTAGACTGTAGCCTGGTTATTAAGCTGGGTGAGTGTACTGGCAGTCTATAATGTAGACTGTAGCCTGGTTATTAAGCTGGGTGAGTGTACTGGAAGTCTATAATGTAGACTGTAGCCTGGTTATTAAGCTGGGTGAGTGTACTGGCAGTCTATAATGTAGACTGTAGCATGGTTATTAAGCTGGGTGAGTGTACTGGCAGTCTATAATGTAGACTGTAGCCTGGTTATTAAGCTGGGTGAGTGTACTGGCAGTCTATAATGTAGACTGTAGCCTGGTTATTACGCTGGGTGAGTTTACTGGCAGTCTATAATGTAGACTGTAGCCTGGTTATTAAGCTGGGTGAGTGTACTGGAAGTCTATAATGTAGACTGTAGCCTGGTTATTAAGCTGGGTGAGTGTACTGGCAGTCTATAATGTAGACTGTAGCATGGTTATTAAGCTGGGTGAGTGTACTGGCAGTCTATAATGTAGACTGTAGCCTGGTTATTAAGCTGGGTGAGTGTACTGGCAGTCTATAATGTAGACTGTAGCCTGGTTATTAAGCTGGGTGAGTGTACTGGAAGTCTATAATGTAGACTGTAGCCTGGTTATTAAGCTGGGCGAGTGCACTGGCAGTCTATAATGTAGACTGTAGCCTGGTTATTAAGCTGCGTGAGTGTACTGGTAGTCTATAATGTAGACTGTAGCCTGGTTATTAAGCTGGGTGAGTGTACTGGCAGTCTATAATGTAGACTGTAGCCTGGTTATTAAGCTGGGTGAGTGTACTGGCAGTCTATAATGTAGACTGTAGCCTGGTTATTAAGCTGGGTGAGTGTACTGGCAGTCTATAATGTAGACTGTAGCCTGGTTATTAAGCTGGGTGAGTGTACTGGAAGTCTATAATGTAGACTGTAGCCTGGTTATTAAGCTGGGTGAGTGTACTGGAAGTCTATAATGTAGACTGTAGCCTGGTTATTAAGCTGGGTGAGTGTACTGGCAGTCTATAATGTAGACTGTAGCATGGTTATTAAGCTGGGTGAGTGTACTGGCAGTCTATAATGTAGACTGTAGCCTGGTTATTAAGCTGGGTGAGTGTACTGGCAGTCTATAATGTAGACTGTAGCCTGGTTATTACGCTGGGTGAGTTTACTGGCAGTCTATAATGTAGACTGTAGCCTGGTTATTAAGCTGGGTGAGTGTACTGGAAGTCTATAATGTAGACTAGCCTGGTTATTAAGCTGGGTGAGTGTACTGGCAGTCTATAATGTAGACTGTAGCATGGTTATTAAGCTGGGTGAGTGTACTGGCAGTCTATAATGTAGACTGTAGCCTGGTTATTAAGCTGGGTGAGTGTACTGGCAGTCTATAATGTAGACTGTAGCCTGGTTATTAAGCTGGGTGAGTGTACTGGCAGTCTATAATGTAGACTGTAGCCTGGTTATTAAGCTGGGTGAGTGTACTGGCAGTCTATAATGTAGACTGTAGCCTGGTTATTAAGCTGGGTGAGTGTACTGGTAGTCTATAATGTAGACTGTAGCCTGGTTATTAAGCTGGGTGAGTGTACTGGCAGTCTATAATGTAGACTGTAGCCTGGTTATTACGCTGGGTGAGTGTACTGGCAGTCTATAATGTAGACTGTAGCCTGGTTATTAAGCTGGGTGAGTGTACTGGCAGTCTATAATGTAGACTAGCCTGGTTATTAAGCTGGATGAGTGTACTGGCAGTCTATAATGTAGACTGTAGCCTGGTTATTAAGCTGTGTGAGTGTACTGGCAGTCTATAATGTAGACTATAATTTGCTGCATCAAGTGAGGCGTGATTTATTCTTATTTTATTATTTTATTTCTATTTTTACTTTTATTAATTTTAATTTCATTTTTTACCTACGTGGTGACTTTACCGAAAAAACCTAAGAGTACGTTAGTTGGTGTGTTGACCGACTCTCTGTGTTGCATTACATGAAGTGTCTCTCTCTCTCTGTGCAGTCACCAAACCTCCAAGTCTCTCATTGACACAAGGCCGTCATTATAACATGTTATAATAAGTATAATATTATGTTATAATATATAATAATTATAATGTTATAATAAGTATAATATGTTATAATAATTATATTAATATTTATGAATTATTATGTTATAAAAAGTATAATATGTCATAATTATAATGTTATAATATGTTATAATAAGTACAATAATCAAATATGCCCCCCCAATATGTTTCTGTAAAAATATTTGTAAATAAAAATTGCGATGCTCTGTTAATAAAGACAACAATTTGCTAAACCTTGGCCACGAAATCTGGACTTGTCTTCATATCACAATGCATAGATTCCTGTTTATAGGATTGCGTTGTACTTTATGAATCCCTAATCTCTGCCATTACATACTATGAAACAAGAAAAGGTAAAAAAGAAAAAACAGAGCAATGTATTTCAATACACTATTAGACATTATTGTATCAAATAAAACAAAGTCCATCCCATGTGCTACTGAACTTTTAAAAATATTTTAGGGAGGAAATGGCAGGAAAATAGTTTTCAAATTTAGATATTTTTCTGGGGGGGGGGACCCCAGACCCGTGGAAGATTTGGTCCCCCCCAATGTTGACTCCATGGCTACGGCCTTGCATTGACATGCTAATTTCTCTACCCCCCCCTCTCTCTACCCCCCCCCCCTCTCTATTTAAGGCCTCAACACAGAGGCGTTGTTTCTCTGTGTGCCTATGTGTGTCTCTCTCTGTGTGTCTTTGTGTCATCTCTCTCTGCTTATGTGTCTGTCTATGTGTCTCTGTGTTTCTCTCTAAAATTGAGCAATCTTTGGAAGAACATTATCAACCAGGTAGGGTGTTGACTTATGTTAGCTACGTTTTTTTTCTCTTTCGTTTGTACCTGATGACGATTGCTTGTGTTGCAGTTGAAACGTCGTATGCTATTATATAATGTATTTATTTATTCTACGTGACATTACCGAAAGAACCAAAGAGTATCTTGCTTAAGTTTTAATTTCCCTTCACCTGGCTCGCTACTTTGTAACTTTGTTTTGTTTTAAATATTCACACAGTTTTTTTTTCATTTTTTACCAGGCCACGCCCGCTTGAGCTGCTGTACCGCTCTTGTTTTCAAAAGCGACCTGCCCACAACAACAATAACAACAAGGTGAGGCTCGTCAACAGCGTGGTGGTGTTCACTCTAGACACGTGGCGGTGTTCACTCTAGACACGTGGCGGTGTTCACTCTAGACGCGTGGCGGTGTTCACTCTAGACGCGTGGCGGTGTTCACTCTAGACACGTGGCGGTGTTCACTCTAGACACGTGGCGGTGTTCACTCTAGACGCGTGGCAGTGTTCACTCTAGACACGTGGCGGTGTTCACTCTAGACGCGTGGCGGTGTTCACTCTACATGTGGAGGGGAAACCCGGGGATCGGGAAGGAAATCCACGCGACAACGGGGAGAGAGAGAGACACGTAAACTACAAATATACAGCAGGCGTCAGGGTCGGGATCGAACCCACGACTTCCTGTATGCCAGGACAGGTCGTTAACATCTCACCACAGAGAGACACGCAGCCTCGGCTGTGTTGGTTGATCCTCAATGAATTACTTGGTGGAGTGAGGAAGCATTAATACTGAGCAGGTGAAGGTGGCCAGGCGTGGGTCTGGACACACCACCACCTGTGAACCATGCCAGTGTGTGACAGTGGTGGAGCCAGTGGGGGTGGGGTGGCACGTGCCCCCCCAACGATCCGATAGAAATCCCTAATTTTGATAGGATCAATGGGGTTTATTAGTAACTCGCTTCACTACCCGGCTTTGCCTGGGACTTGGATTCTTGTCTTGGATTAATTTAATATTCCCTCATAATTCAATGAAAAACCCTGAAAAAATTGATGCAAGAAAGAAGCCGAAACACTTCAATTTACCTAAATCGGATGTTTTCACTCAAGGAAATTCAACCTGAACCCACTGCTACGTCAGGTCGATTTTTGCCACTCGGGAAGGGAATGACGTGGCGTTCGCTTAGAAATTCCAGACAGCATAAGCTGTGAAAATTTCATGACGCCAGAGCTCAGCGTTGGAGAGTTTTTGCTGCTTCACACAAACAAACAGGTGTAAGTTCTGCTTTATATTTAAGATGGCAGTTGTACCCGTTCTTCACACGGATTTGTATTGAAACTCCGAGAAGCCAATGGCTTAATCGGCCAGGAGCGAAGCGCCACCTAAAATCTCCCAACACGCTGTGAACAGCTGTAGAAGTACGGCGCGCGAAGAGCCATGTGGTAGGGGGGTAAGCATTGCAGAGCGCTTAGCTCAGGTGTGATGCGGGTTGATGCCACATACGTCATGGTCATTTCCCCCCCCCCTCCCCCAAAATACAAAAGTCTATTTTTCTTTCCTGAAGGCATCAACACGTTCAGCGAGCGCGATGACGATCACACGCGTCGAATGAAAAGCAAGGGACAAGTCCTTTCTTACTAACAACTCCTTTCTCACTAACAACTCCTGTAATTTTTCATTGCTGGAGGGGTTTCCCCCCCTACCTGAAAATCCTGGCTCCACCTCTGAGTGTGTGACAGTGTCAAGTTTGTATTTGCAGTAAAGTCTATTAACTCTATTGAGCACAGAGGTTATATCAAAACAGTAGTTTATTTTAGTTTTCCTCTGGAACTCTTTGTAAGAATGGAGTCAGGAAGTGATCACAGCACACACGTGCAGCAGCTGAAGTCGGAACTGCTCATCCCAGCAATCAAGTACATCTGTGCCTGGCTTCACACCTTTAAGTTGTGATTGAACATTAATTTATGCATTTGTGCATGACACAAATAGTATTATTTTCAACACCCTTTGCTATGTCAGCTTAATTTAGCTTTCATAAACATTTGCTTTGAAGCCAGACAGTTGAAATTGTGTGCTGAGTTTTGGGTTAACGTTCATTTTGAAGATACGAGGGCTTCCAGGCACGTTTCTAACCACTTGCCCTCTCATTGTGTGCCATAACAGCCCGTGTGATGAATTTGGGACACTTTTTCACTATATCATGAATATATGAATAAGTATAGACGTGTAAGTCATGTGTGACTGTATATGCATTCCTCTGTGCATCGATACTGACGTGTAGATGGTGTGGATATTCTCTTTTTTCTGTCTGCAGTTGTCGCTTCTTCTGCAGAATTTGTCTGATGGAGCAAAGGCACTCGGCGCGGCTCGGTGCAAAAAGGCATCAATGCGACCGGTGTGCATACAGCACGGATTATCCTGCACATTTTACACAGCACCAGAGAACTCACACAGGAGAGAAACCCTTCAAGTGCAGTGTGTGTGGGAGGGCGTTTTTACGTTCAGCTAATCTTGTAACACACAAGAGAATACACACGGGAGAGAAACCCTTCAAGTGCAGTGTGTGTGGGAAGGCGTTTTCATATTCATCTGCTCTTGTAACACACAAGAGAACACACACGGGAGAGAAACCCTTCAAGTGCAGTGTATGTGGGAAGGCATTTTCAGATTCATCTGCTCTTGTAAGACACAAGAGAACACACACGGGAGAGAAACCCTTCAAGTGCAGTGTATGTGGGAAGGCATTTTCAGATTCATCTGCTCTTGTAAGACACAAGAGAACACACACAGGAGAGAAACCCTTCAAGTGCAGTGTGTGTGGGAGGGCGTTTTCACGTTCAGCTAATCTTGTAATACACCAGAGAACACACACGGGAGAAAAACGCTTCAAGTGCAGTGTGTGTGAGAAGGCGTTTACACATTCACGAAATCTTCAAAGACACCAGAGAACACACAAGCATCAGAAGATCCACAAGGAGTGGAGTCTGAAATCAGCTTGTGAAAGTCAAAGTGCCTCAATGAGCCCATCCCTCATCAAACAAGAACCGGAAGAAAATCCCAGCTTGGACACTTTTAAAGAAATCAAGGTGAAATATGAAGAGGTGAAGGTGAAATGTGAAGAAGTGGTGGTGAAGAGCGAAGAAGTGAAGGTAAAATGTGAAGATGATTCAATTCCAAAATCGGACTTTCACATCGATGGAGACAACGTGAAGCAGGAGGAGAATTCTGACTGTGAGGCAGAGCGAGGCAACTTCCAGCAGTTTGTGGAAGTGGAGGTGTGGGTGGACTTCCTCCGAGACAATACAAAGTCAAATGGAGACCCGGGAGATGCGTAAGCCTTAGACCAGTGGTTCTTAACCTGGGTTCGATCGAACCCCAGGGATTCGATCGAACCCCAGGGATTCGGTGAGTCAGTCTCAGGGGTTTGGCGGAGGTTAAGACACACACCTGACTCATGTGTGCGCGTGCGTGCGCGTGTGTGCACACACGTGCACGCGCACGCACGCGCACGCACGCGCACGCACACACGTGCACGCACGGGCACGCACGCGCACGCACGCGCACGCACGTGCACGCGTGTGCACACACGTGCACGTACTGGCAGTCTATAATGTAGACTGTAGCCTGGTTATTAAGCTGGGTGAGTGTACTGGCAGTCTATAATGTAGACTGTAGCCTGCTTATTAAGCTGGGTGAGTGCACTGGCAGTCTATAATGTAGACTGTAGCCTGGTTATTAAGCTGGGTGAGTGCACTGACAGTCTATAATGTAGACTGTAGCCTGGTTATTAAGCTGGGTGAGTGTACTGGCAGTCTGTAATGTAGACTGTAGCCTGGTTATTAAGCTGGGTGAGCGTACTGGCAGTCTATAATGTAGACTGTAGCCTGGTTATTAAGCTGGGTGAGTGCACTGACAGTCTATAATGTAGACTGTAGCCTGGTTATTAAGCTGGGTGAGTGTACTGGCAGTCTATAATGTAGACTATAATTTGCTGCATCAAGTGAGGCGTGATTTATTATTATTTTATTATTTTATTTCTATTTTTACTTTTATTAATTTAAATTTAATTTTTTACCTACGTGGTGACTTTACCGAAAAAACCTAAGAGTACGTTAGTTGGTGTGTTGACCGACTCTCTGTGTTGCATTACATGAAGTGTCTCTCTCTCTCTGTGCAGTCACCAAACCTCCAAGTCTCTCATTGACACAAGGCCGTCATTATAACATGTTATAATAAGTATAATATTATGTTATAATATTTATTAATTATAATGTTATAATAAGTATAATATGTTTTAATTATTATATTAATATATATTAATTATAATGTTATAATACGTATAATATGTCATAATTATAATGTTATAATATGTTATAATAAGTATAATAATCAAATATGCCCCCCCAATATGTTTCTGTAAAAATATTTGTAAATAAAAATTGCGATGCTCTGTTAATAAAGACAACAATTTGCTAAACCTTGGCCACGAAATCTGGACTTGTCTTTATATAACAATGCATAGATTCCTGTTTATAGGATTGCGTTGTACTTTATGAATCCCTAATCTCTGCCATTACATACTATGAAACAAGAAAGGTATTACAATACACTATTAGACATTATTGTATCAAATAAAACAAAGTCCATCCCATGTGCTAGTGAACTTTTAAAAATATTTTAGGGAGGAAATGGCAGGAAAATAGTTTTCAAATTTAGATATTTTTCTGGGGGGGGCGACCCCAGACCCGTGGAAGATTGTCCCCCCCAATGTTGACTCCATGGCTACCGCCTTGCATTGACGTGCTAGTTTCTCTACCCCCCCCCTCTCTCTATTTAAGGCCTCAACACAAAGGCGTTGTTTCTCTGTGTGCCTATGTGTGTCTCTCTCTGTGTGTCTTTGTGTCATCTCTCTCTGCTTATGTATCTGTCTATGTGTCTCCGTGTTTCTCTCTCAAATTGAGCAATCTTTGGAAGAACGTTATCAACCAGGTAGGGTGTTGACTGTTATGTTAGCTGACTCTAAGTTTAATAGGTTTTTTTTCTCTTTCATTTGTACCTGATGACGATTGCTTGTGTTGCAGTTGAAACGTCGTATGCTATTATATAATGTATTTATTTATTCTACGTGACTTTACCGAAAGAACCAAAGAGTATCTTGCTTAAGTTTTAATTTCCCTTCACCTGGCTCGCTACTTTGTAACTTTGTTTTGTTTTAAATATTCACACAGTTTTTTTTCATATTTTACCAGGCCACGCCCGCTTGAGCTGCTGTACCGCTCTTGTTTTCAGAAGCGACCTGCCCACAACAACAATAACAACAAGGTGAGGCTCGTCAACAGCGTGGTGGTGTTCACTCTAGACACGTGGCGGTGTTCACTCTAGACGCGTGGCGGTGTTCACTCTAGACGCGTGGCGGTGTTCACTCTAGACGCGTGGCGGTGTTCACTCTAGACACGTGGCGGTGTTCACTCTAGACACGTGGCGGTGTTCACTCTAGACGCGTGGCGGTGTTCACTCTAGACGCGTGGCGGTGTTCACTCTAGACGCGTGGCAGTGTTCACTCTAGACACGTGGCGGTGTTCACTCTAGACACGTGGCGGTGTTCACTCTAGACACGTGGCGGTGTTCACTCTAGACGCGTGGTGGTGTTCACTCTAGACGCGTGGCGGTGTTCACTCTAGACGCGTGGCGGTGTTCACTCTAGACGCGTGGTGGTGTTCACTCTAGACACGTGGCGGTGTTCACTCTAGACGCGTGGCGGTGTTCACTCTAGACGCGTGGCGGTGTTCACTCTAGACGCGTGGCGGTGTTCACTCTAGACGCGTGGTGGTGTTCACTCTAGACGCGTGGCGGTGTTCACTCTAGACGCGTGGCGGTGTTCACTCTAAACGCGTGGTGGTGTTCACTCTAGACGCGTGGTGGTGTTCACTCTAGACGCGTGGCTGTGTTCACTCTAGACGCATGGCTGTGTTCACTCTGGACGCGTGGCGGTGTTCACTCTAGACACGTGGTGGTGTTCACTCTAGACGCGTGGCGGTGTTCACTCTAGACGCTTGGCGGTGTTCACTCTAGACGCGTGGCGGTGTTCACTCTAGACGCGTGGTGGTGTTCACTCTAGACGCATGGTGGTGTTCACTCTAGACGCGTGGCTGTGTTCACTCTAGACACGTGGCGGTGTTCACTCTGGACGCGTGGCGGTGTTCACTCTGGACGCGTGGCGGTGTTCACTCTAGACGCGTGGCGGTGTTCACTCTGGACGCGTGGTGGTGTTCACTCTAGACGCGTGGCGGTGTTTACTCTAGACGCGTGGTGGTGTTCACTCTAGACGCGTGGTGGTGTTCACTCTAGACACGTGGCGGTGTTCACTCTAGACGCGTGGTGGTGTTCACTCTAGACACGTGGTGGTGTTCACTCTAGACGCGTGGCGGTGTTCACTCTCGACGCGTGGTGGTGTTCACTCTAGACGCGTGGCGGTGTTCACTCTAGACGCGTGGCGGTGTTCACTCTAGACGCGTGGCGGTGTTCACTCTGGATGCGTGGCGGTGTTCACTCTGGACGCGTGGCGGTGTTCACTCTAGACGCGTGGCGGTGTTCACTCTGGACGCGTGGCGGTGTTCACTCTAGACGCGTGGCGGTGTTCACTCTGGACGCGTGTCGGTGTTCACTCTGGACGCGTGGCGGTGTTCACTCTAGACGCGTGGCGGTGTTCACTCTAGACGCGTGGCGGTGTTCACTCTGGACGCGTGGCGGTGTTCACTCTGGACGCGTGGCGGTGTTCACTCTAGACGCGTGGCGGTGTTCACTCTGGACGCGTGGCGGTGTTCACTCTGGACGCGTGGCGGTGTTCACTCTAGACGCGTGGCGGTGTTCACTCTAGACGCGTGGCGGTGTTCACTCTGGACGCGTGGCGGTGTTCACTCTAGACGCGTGGCGGTGTTCACTCTAGACGCGTGGCGGTGTTCACTCTAGACGCGTGGCGGTGTTCACTCTAGACGCGTGGCGGTGTTCACTCTGGACGCGTGGCGGTGTTCACTCTAGACGCGTGGCGGTGTTCACTCTAGACGCGTGGCGGTGTTCACTCTGGACGCGTGGCGGTGTTCACTCTGGACGCGTGGCGGTGTTCACTCTGGACGCGTGGCGGTGTTCACTCTGGACGCGTGGCGGTGTTCACTCTAGACGCGTGGCGGTGTTCACTCTGGACGCGTGGTGGTGTTCACTCTAGACGCGTGGCGGTGTTTACTCTAGACGCGTGGTGGTGTTCACTCTAGACGCGTGGTGGTGTTCACTCTAGACACGTGGCGGTGTTCACTCTAGACGCGTGGTGGTGTTCACTCTAGACACGTGGTGGTGTTCACTCTAGACGCGTGGCGGTGTTCACTCTCGACGCGTGGTGGTGTTCACTCTAGACGCGTGGCGGTGTTCACTCTAGACGCGTGGCGGTGTTCACTCTAGACGCGTGGCGGTGTTCACTCTAGACGCGTGGCGGTGTTCACTCTAGACGCGTGGCGGTGTTCACTCTAGACGCGTGGCGGTGTTCACTCTCTGCATGTGGAGTGGGGACAACCGGGGGATCCGGAGGGAAATCGACGTGACCACGGGGAGAGAGAGAGAGACGCAAACTCCAAATATACAGCCGGCGTCAGGGTTGGGATCGAACCCACGACTTCCTGTATGCCAGGAGAGGTAGTTAACATCTCACCATGGAGAGAGAGAGAGACACGCAGCCTTGGCTGTGTTGGTTGATCCTCAATGAATTACTTGGTGGAGTGAGGAAGCATTAATACTGAGCAGGGGAAGGTGGCCAGGCATGGGTCTGGACACACCACCACCTGTGAACCATGCCAGTGAAAAACCCTGAAAGATTGATTCTTGTAAGAAAGAAAAAAGCTGAAAGAAATCAATTTAACTAAATGGGATGTTTTTCACTGAAGGAAATTCAACCTTAACCCACTTCTACGTAATGTCGATTTTGGCAACTCGGGAAGGGAATGACGTGGCGAGCTGAAAATAGTCGCGTTCGCTTATAAATTCCAGACGGCATAAGCTGTGAAAATTTCATCACGCCAGAGCTCAGCGTTGGACAGTTTTTGCTGCTTCACACAAACAAACAGATGTCATTTCTGCTTCATATTTAAGATGGCAGTTGTACACGTTCTTTGCACGGATTTGTATTGAAACTCCGAGAAGCCAATGCCTTCATCGGCCAGGAGCGAAGCGCCACCTAAAATATCCCGGCATGCAGTGAACAGCTGTAGAAGTACGGCGCGCGAAGAGCCATATGGTAGGGGTAAGCGTTGCAGAGCGCTTAACTCAGGTGTGTTGCGGGTTGACGCCACACACTCCATGGTCATTTCTCCCCCCCCCCCTCCCAAAATACAAAAGTCTATTTTTATAGCTATTACATTGTGTACAGTATGGAACCTACCCACATGCCAAATTTCAAGTGTGTTGCATGTTGGGAAGTATGCTAAACATTTCGAACAGACACACATATCCACACATTTCACTTTTATATATAGACTATCTTTACTACCCGGCTTCGCCCGGGACTTGGATTCTTGTCTTGGATTAAAACACGGCCTACGCGGAGTGTTTGGGGGGGGGGGGGGGGGGTGACGTCAGCAAGCACGCTGCGTAACGCTGCCGCATGCGGGTGTGACATCACAGATGTGATCACAGATGTGATGTCACCGCTCACTTGCGTGCAAAATAAATGCATTATTGCGCCCCCTCCCCAAAATACAAAAGTGTATTTTATGCTTTTCGCATTGTGTACAGTCTGGAAGCTACCCACATGCCAAATTTCAAGTTTGTTTCATGTTGGGAAGTATGCTAAACATTTCGAACAGACATATTCACAAATTTCCCTTTTTTTTATATAAGATAAATCAGCATTTTGCGAGCCCCATCGCCACCGTGTGGCATATTATTACGTGCTTCTGTGCAACAGTATGAAGTTTGTATTTGCAGTAAAGTCTATTAACTCTATTGAGCACGGAGATTATATCAAAACCGTAGTTTATTTTTGTTTTCCTCTGGAACTCTTTGTAAGATTGGAGTCAGGAAGTTATCACAGCACACGTGCAGCTGAAGTCGGAACTGTTCATCACAGCAATCAAGGACATCTGTGCCTGGCTTCACACCTCTAAGTTGTGATTGAACATTAATTTATGCATTTGTGGATAACACAAATAGTATTATTTTCAACAGCCTTTGCTTTGTCAGCTAAATTTAGCTTTCAGAAACATTTATTTTGAAGCCAGACAGCTGAAATTGTGTGCTCGGAGTTTTGGGTTAACATTCATTTTGAAGATACTAGGGCTTCCAGGCATGTTTCTAACTATTTGTCTTCTCATTGTGTGCCATAACAGCCCGTGTGATGAATTTGGGACGCTTTTTCACTATATCATAAATATATGAATAAGTACAGACGTGTAAGGCACGTGTTACTGTGTATATGCATTGATACTGATGTGTAGATGGTGTGGATATAACTTTTTTTCTGTCTGCAGCTGTCGCTGCCTCTGCAGAATTGGTTTGATGGAGCAAAGGCAGTCGGCGCGGCTCGGTGCAAAAAGGCATCAATGCGGCCGGTGTGCATACAGCACGGATCGTCCTGGACATTTTACACGGCACCAGAGAACTCACACAGGAGAGAAACCCTTCAAGTGCAGTGTGTGTGAGAAAACGTTTGCACAGTTATCTCATCTTAAAAATCACCAGAGAACACATACGGGAGAGAAACCCTTCAAGTGCAGTGTGTGTGGGAAGGCGTTTTTACGTTCATCTCATTTTTTATCACACCAGAGAACACACACGGGAGAGAAACCCTTCAAGTGCAGTGTGTGTAGGAAGGCGTTTTCAGATTCATCTACTCTTAAAAATCACCAGAGAACACACACGGGAGAGAAACCCTTCAAGTGCAGTGTGTGTGGGAAGGCGTTTGCACAGTCATCTACTCTTGTAGAACACCAGAAAACACACACGGGAGAGAAACCCTTCAAGTGCAGTGTGTGTGGGAAGGCGTTTTCACGTTCATCGACTCTTAAAAAACACCAGAGAACACACACGGTAGAGAAACCCTTCAAGTGCAGTGAGAGAACACACACGGGAGAGAAACCCTTCAAGTGCTATGTGTGTGGGAAGGCGTTTTCACGTTCATCGACTCTTAAAAAACACCAGAGAACCCACACGGGAGAGAAACCCTTCAAGTGCAGTGTGTGTAGGAAGGCTTTTGCACTTCCATCTACTCTTGCAGAACACCAGAGAACACACACAGGAGACAAACCCTTCAAGTGCAGTGTGTGTGGGAAGGCGTTTGCACTTTCATCTACTCTTGTAGCACACCAGAAAACACACACGGGAGAGAAACCCTTCAGGTGCAGTGTGTGCGGGAAGGCGTTTGCACGGTCACCAGATCTTCAAAAACACCAGAGAACACACAAGCATCATAAGATCCACAAGGAGTGGAGTGTGAAATCAGCTTGTGAAAGTCAAAGTGCCGTAATGAGCCCATCCCTCATGAAACAAGAACCGGAAGAAAATCCCAGCTTGAACACTTTTAAAGGTATCGAGGTGAAATATGGGGAGGTGAAATGTGAAGAAGTGATGGTGAAGAGCGAAGAAGTGAAGGTAAAATGTGAAGATGAAGAGTCAACTCCAAAATTGGACCACAGCGATGGAGGCAACGTGAAGCAGGAGGAGAATTCTGACTGTGAGGCAGAGCGAGGCAACTCCCAGCAGTTTGTGGAAGTGGAGGTGTGGGTGGACTTCCTCTGAGACAATACAAAGTCAAATGGAGACCCGGGAGATGTGTAAGTTTGAGACGATGTCGCTCCAATAGATGCTGCTTTGTCACAGGCCTTTAATGACAAGAATGTGATGTTGAACACTCAATTCCTCTGTTCAACCTGCAGGGTAAGAGCGGCCAGTCTTTGTGGACCTGTGGGTTGGGTAGATCTCTAACCAGGAGCGAGAGCCAATAAGCTCCCAAGCATTCAATTTGTTATCATAATTGCATTTATATTGTGCTTGCTTAATTGCCTCGGAAATTCGGAGTTTTGCATCCTATCTCGTCTCAAACACTCGAAGAGCATCCCCAAGTAGCAGCTGCCCCTGTGCCACAAGCAGAGGTCGCAAACGGGTTTTGATTCCATACCCAGACCCGGCCGCACCAGGATCGCAAACGGTACCCATAACCTACCCGATACCCGGCTACCTGTACCCGGCCAGGTATCGTGTAGGGTACGGAGACGAGTACCCGATTGCGACCTCTGGGATGAAGCCATGTTGCATGCACGGGTGGGTTGATTCTAGGAACTTGAATTGTGAGAAGAGACAAGACGTTGGGAAATGAGTGACAAACGGTTACTCACCAGTGACTCACGGCCTACCCGTACCCGGCCGCACCAGGGTCGCAAACGGGTACCCATACCCGGCCGGGTACGGGTAGCCGGGTATCGGGTAGGGTACGGGAATCGGGTACCCGATTGCGACCTCTGGCCACAAGGTGGTGGCTCTGCAACGGCCTGCATGTGGACTAGAGCCGGGCAGTAGGGGGCGATGATTAATGTGGCATCTCAGTTGTGTAGTTTGTAGGTAATGTTTAGAATTTGCTCAATTGTGACCCAGACGCCAGCATGCAATGGCCTCGTTTTGAATGGTGCATTAGTATGTTGTACATACACTGTTAAGCAGACGTTGCAGTTTATTTTTTTATATAGCTTGTTAATGCGATGTAACCTGATGCAGTATATTTCAGTGCAGTAATTACATTTTGTTAATATGCCTGTCACTAATTTAGAATGAATACTTGTCCGATTGTGCGTGTACATGTAACATTTTGTCTATAAGGGTCAAACATTGAATAAGTGATGTTTTGGAAGTAACCTGGACAGATAACTCAGGTGAGACTCATTGTTCTTGTGATACAGGTCAAAGGTAGTTGTGTTTTCAAGAAGCATCTCCCTCTGGAGCAACTCATTGTCTTTGAAATAGGGAGCACACTCGGATCATTCATCAATTACAAGGCATACCACTCAAAAGTTACACTTAGTGGAGATACATTCTCTACAACACGAATTATAATTTGGTATTACATGTTGACACAAATTTCGTCTAACTAGGACTAGAAATACTCCTTACAGATTAACGTCTGGATGTTTGAAGCTATCGGTTGAAACAAGCCCGGCTGCTGTTGAGACTCTGTGCACCAATCGGGGTGCACAGGTGGCTTGCACTGAATCAATGATGCACTCCCAGAAGGCTGTGCTAGTTATCGTTTGTGTAAAACATTCCTTTGTTTCGTGGAGAGATCGATAAATGAAAGATGTCGTGTCTGCTGATCTGCTTCATAGCAAAGAGGTAATTTTAAGAGCATATTTGGAATGCATTTTTGGTAGAGATTTGTATTCGGTTACAAGGCAGAGCACATCTAGTAGATACATTCTCCACAACAACACTCATTAGAATTTTGCATGAAGTCTTATATGTTGGTGAACTAGGACAAGAAATGGTCCTTGCCGATTAACGTCTGGATGTTCACAACCATGGGTTGAAGCAAGCCTGACCGCCTGCAGCCCCCTCACAACTATTTACGGCCTTGGGCCAGGAAAGTCACGAAAAAAATTGCACACGAACGACGCATCCACACAAGCTCCCGATGCTCCGTTTTGAAGTTTTAAAATGAAACAACTTTGAATTGTATTATGTTTAGAATTAGATAATTGTATTTCTTCATTAAAGCTTATATCATTTTACATCTGGAAGACTTAATTGAAAACGACATTTAGTGTGAATTTTCTCTCGTCGTTAAGTAGATGGCCTTACTGGGGTTCGGTTCGATGCGGACTTTCACCTGGTTGGGTTCGCGGGGTGGAGATGAGGCGAGACAGAGCTGGCCGTGCCAGAAGACCGCCGTCTGCAGATCGATTCCAACGAGATCGAACGTCTGTCCCTGCTCCTCCTTCGTTCATGCAGGGGGCGCGTAGGTTTGCAGCGCCCCCTGCATGAAAGTGATAGAAAGTGCAGGGTTCATTACAGAGAGATGAAATGCGCTGATATAAGAGTACTAGTGGGAAGTATCCGGCGTTGCCCGGGCGAAAAAGACACACACATGGACTTAGACACACACATACAGACATTCGCTTCAGATACACATGGAGTTAAACACGCAAATCGACGTACACACATACAGCGACTCGAACACACACGTAGACTCACACACACATGGACTTAAGCACACATGGCTTTACACACATCGATTAAGAGACACACACATGGACTCACACAGCAATCCCCGATGATGCCACAGCTAGAGCAATTCTCTCTGGCGAGCCTTAGCGAGGAGCAGTTTCAAAACATAGGTCTTCCCAGTACTGACAGGTGCATCAATGATACAAATGACTCGATTTGTTGTCTCAATGTCTTCCAAGATTTCCGTGTAGGCTTCTATTTGTGCATCCATCAGCTTTGGTTAATTTTCCTAAATAAATGTAATAATCTGTCAAGCATAATAGCATATTTCACGTAGGATCTCTTGAGCAAGGGCATGCAGGTTGTCCCTGTAGGGTGTTGGTAGTCCCATAGACGTGAAGTATTTTCCAGCAATGGAGTGCAGTTTGTATTCTGATTTCTTTTGGGATCTGAAAATTTCATTGTGAAATTTCCCATTTTTACATAATATATCGAATACTAATGCTTAACAAAATGGAGGAATTCACCTTTTCTTGGAAAATCTAGCTATGAAAATGTAGCAAATTTCATGGTGAAATTTCTCACTTTAATTGTAATATATAGGCTACTCAGTCTGAACACAACCGAGGAATACACTTTTTGTTTAAAAATACATCTGTCAAAATTCGTTCAATTTTAGCCAAAAGCGGCAGGTTAGTATGCCGATTTCCTGTTTGGGACGTGAACATTTCATCGTGAAATTTTCCACTTTTAATCTAATACAAAGCATACTAAGGCTAAATACAATGGAGAAATTAACTTTTGTCGACAAATAAGGCTGTGAAAGTTGGGCTTATTGAGCCTAAAATCGGCACAGTATGCCGATCAACTTTTTTATATTCGAAAATATAACGCATCCAATTCCCCACTTTTTTACGTAATATATAGGCTACTCAGGCTATAAACACAACCAAGGAATGCACTTTTCGTTGAAAAATAAAGCCAGGAAAATTGGGCCAATTTTGCTAAAAAAACGGCATCGGTTAGTATGCTGATTTTCTTTTTATGGACGTGACAATTTCATCGTGAAATGTCGCCAGCGGTGTGCTGGAGAGCCAAGCCACGATATCTACAAAGTGCTGCTCACAGCAAGTAGCACCCATGGAGGTCGTCACGGCACACACAGAGGGGGTGGGTGGCCAGCACCACGCCCGGCCGCCTTTGTCTCCCCAGTGCTGGCGATGTTGACACACCGCACCGGGGACTCGTTTGAGGCTGAGTCGACGTAGGGGAGGCTCAGGACCGGCTCAGAAAGTCGTCACTGGCGGTGTTGGCCACGAGCGGGAATGGAACTCGGCTGGTCGGTGCGGAGCGCAGCGTTCCTCACGTCACTGCCAACAACAAATAACTTGAACTCTGACCCCGCCCTCTGACGTCACCGCTCAGCGTGACCTCATCGGCTTCAAACACCAGGGGGAGGTGTGCCTCGCTAGTGACGTCATGTCACCAAGGTATTCACCCCACCCAACTCACGCGCTCTTGAGCGTGACGTCTTCTCCGCTCGGCCGCTGCCGATATCTGTTCCAGTGCCAATCCTTATTTGGGCAAAGCTATGCCCGGTGACTGGCGGCTCATTAACATAATTTATTCGTGAAAGTCGTCGCAGGTTGAGAGCCGCTCATTGTGGGAGAGGAGTGTCATCGTACACCGCAAGTGACGTCATGTCACCTGCTGCCGCGTGACGTCACGAGGGACCAGGAAGTTGCCGCTCGGCCCGTGCACTGAAATGCGAGGTGAGATTCTCATCGCGGTGGTTGTGGTTGTTGTTGTGGTTGTTGTTGTCTACCGAGGTAGAGCCTCGCTCTCTCTCTCGTAGGGATGTCAATTGAGTAGCAGCGAGCATGGAAGCGATGTCCAAGTTGGAACTTTACAACGCGGGGCCTTGCCTCCTGCCCTCGCCTGATCGTGTTTGCTTCAATTATCTCGCTTAGTTGAGCAACCTGTGGAAGAACGCAATCAGCCAGGCGATGCGTTAGTTGTGTGTTGACCGACTCTCTGTGTTGCATTGCATTACATTTCTAATTTTATTAAGTTTGTTTGATTAAGTGCAGTCACCAAACCTCCAAATCTCTCATTGACACAAAGCCGTAATTATAATATGTTATAATAATTATAATATGTTATAATAATTATAATCAAATATGCTCAAAATGTCCCCCCCAATATATTGCTATAAAATATTTGTATTCCAAAGAACACAGGATGAGATGTTACTATCCTTTGTGCAAGCACTTCCAAGAGTTCATGAACAGTGAGCCTGGTGAAATTTGGGGAGCGCATCGTCAGTAGTGACCCTTTGGTTCCTAGGGTGTTTCGGCCTTTCATACTATACACCCTCCCCAAAGGCGGCCAGCGACAGGGTGATCAATCCTACGCTTGCGTCCCATTCCCAATTAGTCATAGGAGTTGCCTTGTTGTTGGTAGCCAACATCCCATGGGACTATGCATGGCAGGGGCGTCCTCCCTGAGTCAAGCATTGTTGACTGCATACCTCCTGGCCCTCTCACTTTGGGGCCCAGCTGGGGTCTTTCCTCTTCATCCAGAGCCACTGACTGCTGCCTTCTGCCGCCTCCGATACAGCTTTGATTGCCGAACGCTGGCTCTGGCCCTTAATTCCCAGGTCTCTAAGCAGTCTGGTTGTAGATGTTGCCACAAAACCTCTGCAGCCCACCTCCACTGGTCGGACTTCTGTGTTCCAGCCATGATGCCGTGCTTCGGCAGCTAGATCGGCATAGCGCAGATGTTTTCGCTCATAAGCCTCATCTACTGAGTCCTCCCAGGGTACTGTGAGCTCAATGATGAAGACCTTCTTGAGCGAACGGGACCAGAGCACCATGTCAGGTCTTAGGGTGGTGGTTGCGATCTCCGGAGGAAACACAAGTTGCCGGCCAATGTCAGCTAGCATTTTCCAGTCGCGGGCCAAGCGCAGCTGGTCTCGCTCTATTGGTGTAGAGCCGCTCTTCGGTGGTTTAGCCCCTTCGCGGACAAAGGTCGTCCGTAAGGGGTGTGATGCTGCTGGGGGTGGTAGGGAGTTGGTGGCAGCTCGCTTGTCCTCCAGGGCGGACGCAAGGTTTTTAAGGACTTGGTTGTGACGCCAAGTGTAGCGTCCTTGGGTGAGGCTTGTTTTACACCCTGTGAGAATGTGCCTGAGGTTGGCTGGCATGGAACAGAGGGCACAGTCCGGATCTTCACCATACCATTGGTGAAGATTAACTGGTGTTGGAAGGATGTCATATGTTGCTCTGATGGAAAAGCTCAACCGCCTCGCTTCCATGGCCCACAGATCCTTCCAGCTGATCTTCCTCTTCTCCACACTGTCCCATCGAGTCCACTGTCCTTGTTTGGCAAGAGAGACTGCCTTGGCCCACCTTGCAGCCTCCTCCTGATGGCGTACTTCCTGCACTACCATCTTCCGCCGCTCTGGTGCAGTGGCCTTACTCCAAGCAGCACGGCTAGTTAGCCCAAGGCCTCCTCTCCCTTGCTGAACATGACCCACAATGTCAGCATGTCTGAGGGCTGCTGTTGCCTCCTGGACTGCTTTTCCTGGCCTCCATTTGCGCCCAGTTGCCAAGGTCGGCGCGTTGTTGCTCACCACTGGGTCTCGAGATTCATTCAGTGTCATCTGGAGCCTGGTTTTTGCACACTTGAATTCCTCGGTTAGACTGGTGAGGGGCAGCTTGAGGACACCATCTCCATAGAGGCCTATGGTGGTAAGGCATCGTGGAACTCCGAGCCGCTTCTTTAAGTAGCTCGTGGCTCCTCTTTCCATCTTCTCCACTGTTGAGATTGGAACCTCATACACTGCTAGGGGCCACAACACCCGGGGTAGGAGACCAAACTGCAGACACCAGGCCTTTAACTTTCCA
Source organism: Lampetra planeri (assembly GCF_965212315.1). Classification (NCBI taxonomy): domain Eukaryota; kingdom Metazoa; phylum Chordata; class Hyperoartia; order Petromyzontiformes; family Petromyzontidae; genus Lampetra; species Lampetra planeri. Next base: position 3,202,954 of record NC_136186.1, read on the forward strand.
GGTAGCTGGGTGTTGTCGATGGACTGTAGGCTACTACTGATGTCTTTGCGCAGCTGTTGCACCTGGTCTTTGTCCTTCAGGCTTGCATCATACCACCTTCCAAGGCTTTTTACCGGCTGCTCAGACACTGTTGGGATTTGGTAATCTCCGATGAAGAATTTCAGGTCACAGAGTACTCCCTTCACAATCGAGATGCTGCGTGACTTGGATGGTTTAATCTTCATATGGGCCCAGCTGATGTTCTCCTCGAGTTTTCTGAGCAGTCTCCTGGTGCATGGGACAGTGGTGGTCAATGTTGTAATGTCGTCCATGTAGGCTCTGAGTGGAGGGAGGCGAAAACCAGAGTCGACTCGCTGTCCACCAGCAACCCATTTTGAGGATCTGATGATAACCTCCATTGCCATTATGAATGGCAATGGAGAAATGGTACATCCCGCCATTATACCTACATTCAGGCATTGCCATGAGGTGGTGAACTCTGAGGTGGTGAAGCAGAACTGCAGATCCTGAAAGTACGACTTCACCAGGGTTGTGATGGTGTCCGGTATGTGGAAAAATCTGAAGGCAGACCACAGGAGTTCATGGGGCACAGAGCCAAATGCATTGGCGAGGTCGAGGAAGACTACATGGAGGTCCCTTTTCTCCACCTTGGCCATTTGGATCTGGTGCCAGATCATGCTGGAATGTTCCAAGCAGCCAGAGAACCCTGATATTCCTGCCTTCTGTACAGATGTATTGACGTACGCATTCCTTTGCAGGTACTCGGCCATCCTCTGGGCAATGATCCTAAAGAAGATTTTACCCTCGACATTCAGTAAGGAGATTGGGCGGAATTGGCTGATGTTCACTGCATCCTTCTCCTTAGGGATCAGGACCCCGCCTGCCCTACGCCACACTTTGGGTATTATCTTCTTTTGCCAAGCTGTTCTCATAAGCCTCCAGAGGAACCTCAGGACGTCTGGTGCGTTCTCATACACTTTGTACGGGACTCCATTTGGCCCCGGGGCTGATGCTGTTCTTGCCCTTCGAACTGTGTTTTCCACCTCTTTCCATGTCGGAGGGCTGGTCTCAATATGATGTTCCGGGGGTTCAATGGGTGGGATATCTGATGGGATGGCCAGATGTTCATGTCGCTTTGAGTCAAAGTTTGTTGTTCTCAGGTGCTCTTCTAGGTCTTTCTTTGTTGTTTTTAGAACTCCACTTTTTTCCTTCGTGAAGAGACTTTTAAGGAACTTGAAGGGATCTTTATAGAATCGAGTTCTAGTTTGTTCTTTCTTCCTTCTGCGCTTCCGTAGGTTCTCTGCTCTACGGAGGGATGCCAACCGGGTTTTGATGTCAGCCTGAAGTGCCTCTATGCCCTCCTTTTCCACTTCCGAGGCTTTCTTCCACTGTTTCTTAAGCTGTCTCCTTTCTTGAACGAGGCGCTTGATTTCTTGTTGCCTCCTGGAAACTGGTGGGGTTGGAACCTTTCTCCCGCCTTTTGCCTCTTGCACTCCAAAGCTTTCTGCCCCGTACTCATAGATGATGTCCCCCATCCTCTCCAACTTCTTCTCCACTGTGCCTCGAAGTTTCTCGAGGGTCAAGGTAAGGTCAGTATTCACTGTTTCCCACAACTTCTTGTCACTGGCGCCAGGCCACTTCACATACGGTCTGTGCCCTGGTAGTCTCCTCTCGATTGCAGGTCTCGGAGGCTGGGTGAGTTCCACTCCTGTTGTTGGTTCCACCTCAGATGTTACTTCGGTGCTTGAGTTTACGTCCTCCATGACAGTGGTACTGATGCACTGCAAACTATGGTTTGCGTCCAGTTGCTGTGCTTCATTCGACTGATTTGATCGCTTTCGCAGAAAGTAATCAATGCGAGGCCTCTGTCTCTCTTTACCCAAACACCCCTTCTTCCCCTGGTGGATCCTCAACCCATGGTGTGATGTAACTTTCCTCCAACCACAGACACATACCTGCATCTGTTTGTGGCCTGCTGTTGCAGCGGAACTTGTGACAGTTGCTGTGGTGTTCTCTTGTGCTGTGCTCTCATTACTCGTAGTCGTTTCCGGTCCAGTCGTTACCATGTTGTCAGTCGATGAATGCTATGTTAATAAAAACAACAATTTGCTAAGCCACAAGATCTGGACTTGTCTTCACATCACAATACATAGATTTCTGTTTATATATTTGCGTTGTACTTCATGAATCCCTAATCTCTGCCATTACATTCTATGAAACAAGAAAAGGTAAAAAAGAAAAACAGAGCAATGTAATACAATTCACTATTAGACATTATTGTATCAAATAAAAAAAAATCCATCCCACGTGTTAGTGAATTAAAAAAAATATTTTAGGGAGGAAATGGCAGGACATGAGTTTTCTATTTTAGATATTTTTTTCTGGGGGGCGGACTCCAGACCCCCTGGAATATTTGGTCCCCCCCAATGTTGACTCCATGGCTACGGCCTTGCACTGACATGCTAATTTTTCTACCCCCCCTCTCTCTGCCCCTTTCTCTACCCCCCCTCTCTCTACCCCCCCTCTCTCTCTCTGCCCCCCTCTATATTTAAGGCCTCGACACAGAGGCGTTGTTTCTGTGTGTGTCTCTGTGTGTCTCTCTGTCATCTCTCTCTGTGTGTCTCTGTGTGTCTCTCTGTCATCTCTCTCTGTGTATCTATGTGTGTGTGTGTCTCTCTCTGTGTGTCTTTGTGTCATCTCTCTCTCTCTGCTTATGTGTCTGTCTATGTGTCTCCGTGTCTCTCTCTCAAATTGAGCAATCTTTGGAAGAACGTTATCAACCAGGTGGGCTGTTGACTGTTATGTTAGCCGACTCTCTGTGTTGTATTGCATTACATTTCTAAGTTTACTAGGTTTTTTTTCTCTTTCATTTGTACCTGATGATGATTGCTTGTGTTGCAATCGAAATGTCGTATGCTATTATTTAATTTATTTATTTATTCTACGTGACTTTACCGAAAGAACCAAAGAGTTTCTTGCTTAAGTTTTAATTTCTCTTCACCTGGCTCGCTACTTTGTAACTTTGTTTTTATTTTAAATATTCACAGTTTATTTTTTATTTTTTACCAGGCCACGCCCGCTTGAGCTGCGAAACCGCTCTTGTTTTCAGAAGCGACCTGCCCACAACAACAATAACAACAAGGTGGGGCTTGTCAACAGCGTGGTGGTGTTCACTCTCTACATGTGGAGGGGAAACCCGGGAATCGAATGTTTGGGGTGGGGGGGTGACGTCAGCAAGCACACTGCGTAACGCTGCGCATACGGCTGTGACATCACAGATGTGATCACAGATGTGATGTCACCACTCACTTGCGTGCAAAATAAATGCATTATTGCGCCCCCGCCCCCTCTCCAAAATACAAAAGTCTATTTTATGCTTTTCGCATTGTGTACAGTCTGGAAGCTACCCACATACCAAATTTCAAGTTTGTTGCATGTTGGGAAGTATGCTAAACATTTCGAACAGACATTCACAATTTTCTCTTTTTTTTAATATAGGATAAATCAGCATTTTGTGACCCCCACCGCCACTGTGTGGCATATTATTACGTGCCTCTGTGCAACAGTATGAAGTTTGTTTTCGCAGTAAAGTCTATTAACGCTATTGAGCACGGAGATTATATCAAAACAGTAGTTTATTTTTGTTTTCCTCTGGAACTCTTTGTAAGATTGGAGTCAGGAAGTTATCACAGCACACGTGCAGCTGAAGTCGGAACTGTTCATCACAGCAATCAAGGACATCTGTGCCTTTCTTCACACCTCTAAGTCGTGATTGAACATTAATTTATGCATTTGTGGATAACACAAATAGTATTATTTTCAACAGCCTTTGCTTTGTAAGCTAAATTTAGCTTTCAGAAACATTTATTTTGAAGCCAGACAGCTGAAATTGTGTGCTCGGAATTTTGGGTTAACATTCATTTTGAAGATACTAGGGCTTCCAGGCATGTTTCTAACTATTTGTCTTCTCATTGTGTGCCATAACAGCCCGTGTGATGAATTTGGGACGCTTTTTCACTATATCATAAATATATGAATAAGTACAGATGTGTAAGGCACGTTACTGTGTATATGCATTGATACTGATGTGTAGATGGTGTGGATATAACTTTTTTTCTGTCTGCAGCTGTCGCTGCCTCTGCAGAATTGGTCTGATGGAGCAAAGGCAGTCGGCGCGACTCGGTGCAAAAAGGCATCAATGCGACCGGTGTGCATACAGCACGGATCGTCCTGGACATTTTACATGGCACCAGAGAACTCACACAGGAGAGAAACCCTTCAAGTGCAGTGTGTGTGAGAAAACATTTGCACAGTTATCTTATCTTAAAAATCACCAGAGAACACACACGGGAGAGAAACCCTTCAAGTGCAGTGTGTGTGGGAAGGCGTTTTTACGTTCATCTCATTTTTTATCACACCAGAGAACACACACGGGAGAGAAACCCTTCAAGTGCAGTGTGTGTGGGAAGGCGTTTTCAGATTCATCTACTCTTAAAAATCACCAGAGAACACACACGGGAGAGAAACCCTTCAAGTGCAGTGTGTGTGGGAAGGCATTTGCACAGTCATCTACTCTTGTAGAACACCAGAAAACACACACGGGAGAGAAACCCTTCAAGTGCAGTGTGTGTGGGAAGGCGTTTACACTTTCATCTTATCTTTTATCACACCAGAGAACACACACGGGAGAGAAACCCTTAAAGTGCAGTGTGTGTGGGAAAACATTTGCACGGTCATCTACTCTTGTAGAACACCAGAAAACACACACGGGAGAGAAACCCTTCAAGTGCAGTGTGTGTGGGAAGGCGTTTTCAGATTCATCTACTCTTGTAAAACACCAGAGAACACACACGGGAGAGAAACCCTTCAAGTGCAGTGTGTGTGGCAAGGCGTTTTTACTTTCATCTTATCTTTTATCACACCAGAGAACACACACGGGAGAGAAACCCTTCAAGTGCAGTGTGTGTGGGAAGGCGTTTTCACATTCAACTACTCTTGTAACACACCAGAGAACACACAGGGGAGAGAAACCCTTCAAGTGCAGTGTGTGTGGGAAGGCATTTTCACAGTCATCTACTCTTGTAAAACACCAGAGAACACACACGGGAGAGAAACCCTTCAAATGCAGTGTGTGTGGGAAGGCGTTTTCACATTCAACTACTCTTGTAGCACACCAGAGAACACACACAGGAGAGAAACCCTTCAAATGCAGTGTGTGTGGGAAAGCGTTTTCACATTCATCTGCTCTTGTAGCACACCAGAGAACACACACGGGAGAGAAACCCTTCAAGTGCAGTGTGTGTGGGAAGGCGTTTTCACATTCAACTACTCTTGTAACACACCAGAGAACACACAGGGGAGAGAAACCCTTCAAGTGCAGTGTGTGTGGGAAGGCATTTTCACATTCAACTACTCTTGTAAAACACCAGAGAACACACACGGGAGAGAAACCCTTCAAGTGCAGTGTGCGTGGGAAGGCGTCTGCACGGTCACCACATCTTCAAAAACACCAGAGAACACACAAGCATCAGAATATCCACAAGGATTGGAGTCTGAAATCAGCTTGTGAAGGTCAAAGTGCCGTAATGTGCCCATCCCTCATGAAACAAGAACCGGAAGAAAATCTCAGCTTGGACACTTTTAAAGGTGTCGAGGTGAAATATGAGGTGAAGGTGAAATGTGAAGAAGTGATGGTGAAGAGCGAAGAAGTGAAGGTAAAATGTGAAGCTGAAGATTTAACTCCGAAATCGGACCTTCACATCGATGGAGGCAAAGTGAAGCAGGAGGAGAATTCTGACTGTGAGGCAGAGCGAGGCAACTCCCAGCAGTTTGTGGAAGTGGAGGTGTGGGTGGACTTCCTCCGAGAGAATACAAAGTCAAATGGAGACCCGGGAGATGTGTAAGTTTGAGACGATGTCGCTCCAATAGATGCTGCTTTGTCACAGGCCTTTAATGACAAGAATGTGATGTTGAACACTCAATTCCTCTGTTCAACCTGCAGGGTAAGAGCGGCCAGTCTTTGTGGACCTGTGTGTTGGGTAGATCTCTAACCAGGAGCGAGAGCCAATAAGCTCCCAAGCATTCACTATGTTATCATAATTGCATTTATATGGTGCTTGCTTAATCGCCTCGGCAATTCAGAAGTTTTGCATCGTATCTCGTCTCAAACACTCGAAGAGCATCCCCAAGTAGCAGCTGCTCCTGTGTGGCACAAGGTGGTGGCCCTTTACTGGCCTGCATGTGGACAAGAGCCTGTCAGTAGGGGGCGATGGTTGATGTGGCATCTCAGTTGTGGAGTTTGTAGGTAATGTTTAGAATTTGCTAAATTTTTACCCAGATGCCAGCATGCAATGGCCGACTCGTTTTGAATGGTGCATTACTATGTTGTACATACACTGTTAAGCAGACGGTGCGTATTTTTTTAAAATTAGCTTCTTGTTAATGCGATGTAAACTAATGCAGTATATTTCAGTGCAGTCATTCAATTTTATTAATATGCCTGTCACTAATTTTGAATGAATACTTGTCTGATTGTGTGCGTTCATGTTCCATTTTGTCTATAAGAGTCAAACATTGAATAAGTCATGTTAGGACAAAGTGTGTGTTTTGGAAGTAACCTGTACAGATCACTCAGGTGAGACTCATTGTTCTTGTGATACAGGTCAAAGGGTATTTTTGTGTTTTCAGGAAGCATCTCCCTCTGGAGCAACTCATTGTCTTTGAAATAGGGAGCACACTCGGATCATTCATCAGTTACAAGTCATACCACTCAAAAGTTACACGTAGAGGAGATACATTCTCAACAACACGAATTACAATTTTGTATTACGTGTTGTCGTAGATTTTGTCGAATTAGGACGAGAAATGGTCCTCGCAGATTAACGTCTGGATGTTGACAACCATGGGGTTGAAGCAAGCCTGACCGCCTGCGGTGCCCCTCACAACCATTTACGGCCTTGGGCCAGGAAAGTCACGAAGAAAATTGCACACGAACGACGCATCCACGCGAGCACCCGATGCTCCATTTTGAAGTTTTAACATGAAACAACTTTGAATTGTATATTGTTTTGCATTTGATAATTGTATTTATTCATTAAAAGCTGATATCATTTTCCATCTGGAAGACTTCATTGAAAACGACATTTCGTGTGAATTTTCTCTAGTCGTTAAGTAGATGGCCTTACCGGGGTTCGGTTCGGTTCGATGCGGACTTTCACCTGGTTGGGATCGCGGGGTGGAGATAAGGCGACACAGAGCTGGCCGTGCCAGAAAACCGCCGTCTGCAGATTGATTCCAACGCGATCAAACGTCTGTCCCTGCTCCATCGTTCATGCAGGGGGAGCGTATGTTTGCAGCGCCCCCTGCATGAAAACTAAGGAAAGTGCAGCGTTCATCACAGATAGATGAGGTGTGCTTATGAAGTATTCTGAATGACGGCGGGAAACCACTTGACGGGTAGCACACTTTATTAACACTTGTCTTGCCACAATAACACGTGTGGTCACTATTACTCACGCTACACGTTCCACCCGACACGTGTGGTTACTACAGCTCACGCTACACGTTCCACCCGACACGTGTGGTCACTACAGCTCACGCTACACGTTCCACCCGACACGTGTGGTCACTACAGCTCACGCTACACGTTCCACCCGACACGTGTGGTCACTACAGCTCACGCTACACGTTCCACCCGGCTACACACACACGGGCATTCCAGCCCCGTAGCATCCGGGGAACCTACAGACCCACCCCAGCTTGGGCGTGGGTCACTACCTCTGGGTCCCGGGGCCCTATCTCTTCCTCCTCCGTCTTCTGTCTTCACTGGTCACCAAATCCCCGTGCGCCTGCGCGCACCGCCTTATATAGCCTCCGCTCCCAGGAGACGGAGCCTATGCGGACCGCGACGTGAGCACCCACTTTAGTTGACCAATCACCACGCGCTGCCACACGATCCCTTCGCTGTCAGCACGCGTCACCGATACACAGCCAATCACCGCCTCATAACCCATGACCCCGCGCTGACCTATGATCCTTCCCTGTCAGCGCGCGTCACCAACACACAGCCAATCACCACGCGCTACCACACGATCCTTACCCCCAGCGCGTATCACCACTACATCACCCCCTCGCAGCCGGCCCGGCTGCTAAACAACAACAAAAAAATCCTGCTCTTGCACACCAGCAGTCCTCCCTTGAGGACCAGCACAGACTTCGCACGTACACAGCATGTACCCATGGTCACTCTCAACAAAACCCCCAGTCGCACACCCTCGCGTGGAGAGAGCCACGCTCCCCAGCGGTAACGTTTAACTCGCCCTAACCCAGAGCGGAACAAGTCCGTGGCCCTTCCCGCTGGAGGACCCGCATAGAGAATCCCTGCTCCATGCTAGCCAGATCACCCCGTTCGCTGGCACGTAACAAAACCTCTACTACAAATCCCGTGAGCCCCCGGCACACCAGGTTCGGTCTGCCACCGCACAACTGAACCATGACTCCCCGAGCCATATGAGCACACGGCCCATTAGTTTGACCACGGAGGTTTCGCCTCCGGGCTGTCAGGTCAGACATCAGCCATAGGCCGATGTGCCCACAACTCGTGCATCACCCAATCAACAATGGCAGGCATAAACAGATGGAATATTTGCCCCATCGAGGTTTTGCCCGTGCGCTCAAAATGGCGGCCCCCTTCGCCAAGCGCGTTCTCGCAATATCACGCGCGCACTCAAAATGGCGTCCCCTTGCGCAAAGCGCCTCGTCGCCATACCCCGCGTGCGCGCAAAATGGCGGCCCACGTGCGAACACGTCGCCAGTTTTTCCCGTGCATGCACCCTAGCTGCCCTTTGCTGGGGGTCACAAGACGCATCCGCCGTCACGTTGTAACAACCCCACCAACGATAGACGCACAGCCCCAGCTTGCCGCACACAGCAGTCATGGGGGAAATTTTAACCGATATTTTACCAAAACACATTGCTTACACACACCAACCCGCAAAGCAACCCCTGGCTGCCTGCAATGAACCGAATGAGCGACGCCACTTGGCGCCAATGTACGGCCCCATCACCCTTAACATCTGAGCCACCCACTACGGCGTCATCGCGCACCCTCATCGCGCGCTCTCTCTCTCAAAAAGCGCAATTACCTATAAATATACATTCATTCTCGTGTGCATAACCACCCATACAACCAAATTTTTGGGTCCCCCTCGAATTTTTACCAATTTCCAAACAGGTACGCACAATTAATAACAATCCCAAACCCAATAGTCAACCAATGCATTGCACCCCGTAACCGTACTGAACAGTGTAACAGCACATGCAGTCAGCATATCGCGATCGCACGCGTACATTTAAGCACAATAGCAAGCAGATCTGCAGGCAACCAAGCCCCAGTATTTACATTTTAACAACAATATTATTTACGCGTGACAACAACAACAAAAAAAACCCCACTCCCCAAGTGTGCCCCGTAACACAACAACAACGCAACACAACGACACAACACAACACAACAACAACCTATGTACAAACCGACGCGCAACACAATAAAAGTTATTCTGAAAAAAAACAGACGTGTCCAGTGTCTCCTTGACCACCGATCCCCCTTCTGCTCGCTCCCTGACCGGGGTGATAGAGCGGTCGAACGGACGGGGAACGTAGTGACGAGACGATCCGGCCGCGTCGTCCCGCACCCCCCACCTCATTTATTTGGTCAAGAAAAGTAGCGCGACCTAGCGCGAGTCCGCCTGGCCGGTCCATCGTACGGGACGGGACGCTGACGACCGTATGGTGGCTCCGGCAGCCCCGGAAGGCACGGTTCGGGCCTGGAAGGACCGGCCGTGTTGCGGGGATCCGGTCGCTGGCGGTCGGCAGCCGTCAGTTCCGAGACACCTGGGAGCGGATCAGGCGAAACCATGTGAGGATCAGGCGAAGACATTTCCCTCCCCGGGTCGTTGGTCACATCACATGCTCAGTCCGCACGACACAAAGGAAGGTCATATGGAGGCGAGAACGGTTTCTGTCAGGAGGGGTGAACGTACCAACGCCGCTTTCCCCATTTTATCTGAACACACTGGGGGCATGCAACCCGCACGACCTCCACGGGTCCCCGCCATGGCCTCAACAATTTAGGCGACGTAGCCAAAGGTGCATGAGGGCAGTGCAGCCAGGCCCTATCGCCCGGTTTCCAATCGTGCACGGACACCTTCCGTGCACGCAAGCGCTCGTTGGCGATTTGCCGAGACCTCGAATCAAACCGTGCGGCCTCCCGTGCCTCGGCGAGTTTTGCAATGTTAAATTTAATATGGTCGGCCAATTTGGAATTAGGCCGTGGCACGGAAAGTCCCAGCTGAGTCTCCATGGGCGGATCGGCCTCCCGACCGTACATCAGATAAAATGGGGAAAACCCCATAGCTGCATGGGGGGCCAATCTATACGCGGCGAGGACCCCCGGGACCTGCAAGTCCCAGTCAACCTGTGCCTCGCACACCTGCTGGGACGACATGGAAGTTAAAGTCCTGTGGAGTCGCTCCACCATCCCGTCAGTCTGTGGGTGGTACGGGGAGGTACGCACCTTTTTAGTACCCAAAATGTTGCACACCTCCTGCAGCAAGTTACTCGAAAAATTATTTCCCTGGTCGGTCAGCAAGCGTACGGGAGCCCCCTTGTCCAGGACGTAGCCCTGGACAAGGGCGTCCGCCACGGCCACCGCCGACTGGTTGGCGAGTGGCCACGCCATAGGCCAACGGGTAAAGCATTCCACACCAACCAACAGGTACTTGTTACCCCTAGGCGTGACAGGAAAAGGCCCCAAAATATCCAGCGCAACGAGCTCGTTAGTGCGCGAGACCTGAATAGACTGCAGCGGTGGATTTGACGCAACGGGCGGTGGTTTCCGTTCGGCGCAATCCACACACCCCTTCAGTATATTGACCACATCGCTCCCCATCCCCGGCCAATAATAGTCACGCTGGAGCAGAGCAAGCGTTTTGTTTACCCCCAGATGCAAGAGGCGTTTGTGTGCGGCCAGGACAACTTTGCCCTGCATAGCGGAAGGCACGACGAGTGCGTGCCGCCGGGACATATTGTCCCGTCTCATTAGCAGGCCCTGCTTGAGCAGCCAGGAGCCAGTTCGCTTTCGACCCTCCTCGGGACCCCCCACCCTGCGACGCAACGCGAGCAGGGAGCTGTCAGCCATCTGGAGTCGGCCCCACTCAACGAGAGACAGTGAGAGTAGCGAGTCCCCTCCCGCAGGGGTAGCGGGAACGTCAACCATCGGCGCATTCGCGGCCGCGACCAACTCACTCTCGGGTACAGCACCTGGCGGTTTACAGCGCGCCGACCCCATCAAGCACGCACACTCGGGACGAGGCGACAACCCGACAGCTCTATTTGATGGACCCAAAAGCACGCCTTGTCCCGCAGTCTCCCCACCCAATGGCTTCCGCAACCGGAGGGGCATCGACATCTGCGAACCCGGGGGCACGTGCACCGTCTGTGTCACTAGCGCTTGGATCGTAGCGCACGCCGTCCGTATTTCAGTAGGGTTAGATAAAAATGAAATACGGCGACCCGATGGCAGCTCAATACAACGTTGATCCACGAGAATTTGAATGGGCATCTTAGCCAAAAAATCTGTGCCCAACAGACAAGGAACCGCTAGGGAAGAGGAGATGAAAACAGTTCTAGCCAATTTAATATCCCCTATGCAAATGGTCGCCCGAATCTGACCGATTATACCCAACGAGCCCCCATTTGTCGCGTAAAATGGCATGTCCACCGGAAGCAGAGGTCGACATTGGACGGGGAGAATGTTATAAATGAGGTCGGAAATTATAGTCGCCGACGCTCCCGTGTCCACCAACACCCTGACCTCGACCCCGTCTATGAATCCCGTAACGACCGACGAACCGGCCGACGCAGCCACTATTCTGTGGCCCAACTCGGACCATTCAATGTCCCCCCGGCCCCGTACGAACCCCCCTCTCCCAACCGAATCCCCGACCCCCAATCGCACATCCTCCGCCGCAAAGCGACGGCCCATGTGTGTCGTGTATATAGGCCGAGCATGTGAAGTGCCGCGACTTGTCGGGTCTAGTTGGGACGACTTGGGGCCTTGGTCGTCGTCCAGCCGAGGTCCCGTGGCGCGCTGACGTGGAGCGCGGCACCCGGACGCCACGTGGCCCCGGAGGCCGCAGTTGTAGCACGTGATGAGGGACGTCGGAGGTCTCGGTTGCTCTAGCTTGCGGGTCAATCGCAGAGGCGAACGACCCCCCGACCTCCAATCCCCCGGTCGTGCTGCGGCGAACGCCTCCTCCCGTGGGCGGACGACTTGGGGCTCGGTGACCACCGGGCCCGGAGCAGAGACCGCGGCAGCAGTGCAGACGACCCCCTGTTTACGCTTCAGGACCTCGTGCGCCTGGATACTTGTTGCAACACGCAAAGAACATATGTCGACTTCGTCGGCCGTGTTGATGGGGACCCCCAGGTCCTGCGCCAACTTCAGCAGCTGCTCCAAGACCATAGCATCCTGCCCCTCCTCGTCCATACGAGGGAACGCGGCGTCGGCGAGAGCCAACAACGCCGTGCGGTAGGCGAGCGCGGTCTCCGTGTCCGCCTTCCGTCGCTCGTAAAACAGATGGCGACAGGCCGAAGGAGGTCCATAGACTTTGGCCATGAGGCCCAGCGCAGCCTTGAGCGTGGAGCGGTCCGATCTTGGTGCGGACCTGAAGGCCGCGAGCGCGTCGTCGTCCAACAAGGCAGGCAGTGCCCGCAGCGCCGTAGCGTCGGACCAGGCCGACATCTCTTGATGCGCCAGAAACCTACGTTGGAATGCGCCCCAGTCCCCGCCTTCCGCCTTGAAGGCTGTCAACGTGGGAAGGCGCTGCTGGAAGATGACGTCGTCCTCTGCCACGTGGCTCTCCCCCGCCGCACCGTCGTCTGCAAAATGGCGGCCCCTATGGCGGGTGGCTGATGGCGGCCCGTAGCGCGCGCTGATGATGTAAGCGGCCGCGCTTGGAGGACTCCCGCCACGTGTTGCTCGCCATTCCCGCCAAAAGATGTCCGCTCGGTAGAAATGGCGGGAACTGCAAAGTCATTTTGGCGGGAATCTGCGAGGCGAGTCTTTTGAATGTCCGCCGACGTCCCCGCTCCTCCCGACGTGGTGATCTCCGCCAGGATGGACGCCGCGGCGAGTAGCAGCTCTGCCAGGCGGGAGTGCGCCTCGCGGAGTCCGGCATCAGCCCCTAGCCGCTCGTCGGGCGCCCATGAGGGGTCCTGCGGCGCCGGCATCTCCTCTTCTCCCCCTGATGCCTGCTGGCCCGAGTCGTCGTGGTTATCCTCGCGGTCAATCTCGTGAGTCCGATGAGTCTTCCTGGTATCCATGCCTGGAAGACTGTTTCACTCCTGACGCCAGTTGAAGTATTCTGAATGACGGCGGGAAACCACTTGACGGGTAGCACACTTTATTAACACTTGTCTTGCCACAATAACACGTGTGGTCTGTGGTGCCACAGCGACGGGGCCGCTCTGCCGAGCCAGGGAGCCGCCCGGCATCCCCCACCGCACTTCCCCCCATCACCCCCCCCCACATAAGCACGCACCCGCACCCACGTAGGGCCTCGTGGTCGGGTCACCTACCCTGAGTTTTCACCCGAGGGCCCCCTCGGGGGGTTACCCCACGGTTTCTCAGGGCCAGGGAATTTGACAGGACCCTTCCCAGGCCAAGTAACACTGCGGCGCCGTGGGCGGATTTGAGATCGCACGACCACGGCGAGCTCAGAGAGCCCCGCAGTTAGAAACGCATACAAACACAAACATGGGTCAGCAAGGCGGATAGCTGGGATCAGGACCAAAAAAAAAGCAGCGTTGGCGGAGAGCGACGGGCCCGGGGCTACTGATTGGTCGAAAGGTCAAAAGCCGGCGGGATCGCAAAAGGGCGGGAAATCCTAGGCTCAGGATTGGTCGAGAGACCAAGGCGGTCGGAACGGGGGCACCTAGCCTTTGATGTGAATAGTATAAAAGACGGAGGGCAGAGTAGGGGAGTCGGTCTTCTTCTGGAGTTTTGACACGGAGTCAGCGACGAAGGAGTCATCGGGCGAGCCGCTAGATTGTCTGCAGGACGATCTGAGCGCCACAAGGCCACCAAGGACTACAGACGGTATCGTATTACGCGCCTTACAACACCTCAGAGCGGAGAGTAGGATCCGTAGGAGAAGGGTTAGTTCGGGGTAAGGACGAGAGGAAAGCAGTTTAAAAGAGAGCGCAGCATAGAATAGGGCGGCACGCCACCAGAGTGTGGGTTAGAAGCGCCTTGCTGGCCCGCACACACACACGGGTGGCTCGGTTGGTTAACCAGCGCTAATAAAATCTCGAGCCTAGTAATAAAACCGTGTTGTTGGGTATTTTTGCACGTGGTATTAGCGTGCGCTGCATTCGCGGGTGTGTGGTCGTTGTGTCGGCGTGTGCCCCGCTCGCGTGTGCGAAACCGCTGTGCGCATTGAAGCTGTTAGCTTTGTGCGATCGTGCGTGTGCTCGTTACTTGCGTAAGTGCGGCGCGGTGGTGGGCCCCTGACCCCCAACCCCGCGGCTCGAGCGCGTAATCGGCTGCGCATTGTTGTGCTGTTTATCTCGCGCGCACGGCGGCGGCAACTTGCGCTCCGCGGCCAACATCAGCGCAGGGGGAGCATGCACACACGATCCGCAGCACTCACGGGGGTACAGGATAGGGAGCAGATGGGGGACGAAAGTCCGGACCCCACCAGACAGCAAGGGAGTAGTGATACGGAGGGGACGATGGAGACAGAGGCGAGCAGCCTCCACAGGTCACTATTACTCACGCTACACGTTCCACCCGACACGTGTGGTTACTACAGCTCACGCTACACGTTCCACCCGACACGTGTGGTCACTACAGCTCACGCTACACGTTCCACCGGACACGTGTGGTCACTACAGCTCACGCTACACGTTCCACCCGGCTACACACACACGGGCATTCCAGCCCCGTAGCATCCGGGGAACCTACAGACCCACCCCAGCTTGGGCGTGGGATACTACCTCTGGGTCCCGGGGCCCTATCTCTTCCTCCTCCGTCTTCTGTCTTCACTGGTCACCAAATCCCCGTGCGCCTGCGCGCACCGCCTTATATAGCCTCCGCTCCCAGGAGACGGAGCCTATGCGGACCGCGACGTGAGCACCCACCTTAGTTGACCAATCACCACGCGCTGCCACACGATCCCTTCGCTGTCAGCACGCGTCACCGATACACAGCCAATCACCGCCTCATAACCCATGACCCCGCGCTGACCTATGATCCTTCCCTGCCAGCGCGCGTCACCAACACACACAGCCAATCACCACGCGCTACCACACGATCCTTACCCCCAGCGCATATCACCACTACACTTATATAAGAGTACTCGCGGGAAGTACCCGGTGTGAAATTTCCCACCTTTTATCGTAATCTATAGGATACTAAGGCTAAGCACACCCGAGGATTGCACTTTTGTTGAAAAATGAAGTTGCAAATATTTGTCCATTATTGGCCAAAAACGGCATAGGTTAGTATGCCGATTTTCTATATTGGGACGTGCACATTTCATCATAAAATGTTCCACTTTTAATCTAATACATAGCATACTAAGGGTAAATAGTACTAAATACAATTGATGAATTAACTTTTTGTTGAAAAAGAAAGCTATGAAAATTTGGCTTATTTTGGTTAAAACCGGCATAAGTAAGTATCCCCGATTTTAATTTTGGGGCGTGAAAATTTAAACGTGAAATTTCCCACTTTTAAAGTAATATAGAGCATACGAATGCTTAACAAAATGGAAGAATTCACTTTTCTTGAAAAATATAGCTATGAAAATTGAGCCAATTTTGGCCAAGAACGGCATTGGTAAAGTATGCCAATTTGATCCTTTTACTTAAAATTTTATGGTCAAATTTCCCACTTTTAATGTAATATATAGGCTAGTCAGTCTAAACACAACCGAGGAATGCACTTTTTATTTAAAAATACAGCTGTAAAAATTCGTTCAATTTTAGCCAAAAACGGCAGAGGTTTAGTATGTCGATTTTCTGTTTGGGACGTGAACATTTCATCGTGAAATTTTCCAATTTTAATATAATACATAGCATACTAAGGCTAAATACAATGCAGCAATGAACCTTTGTCGACAAATAAGGCTGTGAAAGTTTGGCCAATTTTGGCCGATTTTATTTTTTTACTTTAAAATTTCATGGTGAAATTTACCACTTTTTTAACGTAATATATAGAATATTAAGGCTAAGCACACCCGAGGATTGCACGTTTGTTGAAAAATGAAGCTGTAAAAATTTGGCCATTATTGGCCAAAAACGGCATTTTAATCTAATACATGGCATACTAAGGATAAATACAATAGAGGAATTAACTTTCGTCCAAAAATAAAGCTGTCAAAAGTTTGGCTTATTGAGTCTAAAAACGGCACAGTATGCCGATTAACTTTTTTATATTTGAAAATTTCATGCATGAAATTCCCCACTTTTTAACGTAATATATGGGCTACTCAGGCTAAACACAACCAAGGAATGCACTTTTCGTAGAAAAATAAAGCTAAAAAAAATTGGATCGATTTTGCCAAAAAACGGCCTAGGTTAGTATGGCGATTATCTTTTTATGGACGTGAAAATGTCATCGTGAAATGTCGCCAGCGGTGTGCTGGAGAGCCAAGCCACAACATCTACAAAGTGCTGCTCATAGCGAGTAGCAGCACCGATGGAGGTCGTCACGGCACACACGAGGGGGTGGGTGGCCAGCACCACGCCCGGCCGCCTTTGTCTCCCCAGTGCGAGCGATGTTGACACGCCGCACCGGGTACTCGTTTGAGGCCGTTTCGACAACGCCGCTCCCTTTCTGTCAACAAACTTGAACTCTGACCCCGCTCTTTGACGTCACCGCTCAGCGTGACCTCATCGGCATCAAACGCCAGGGGGAGGTGTGCCCCGCAAGTGACGTCATGTCACCTGCTGCCGCGTGACGTCCCGAGGGACCAGGAAGTTGCCGCTCCGCCCGTGAACTGCAATCCGAGGTGAGAAATTATCATCGCGGTTGTGGTGGTTGTGGTGGTTGTGGTGGTTGTGGTTGTGGTGGTGGTGGTTGTGGTGGTGGTAGTTGTGGTGGTGGTTGTGGTGGTTGTGGTGGTGATGGTGGTGGTGGTTGTGGTTGTGGTGGTGGTGGTTGTGGTGGTGGTGGTTGTGGTGGTGGTGGTGGTTGTGGTGGTGGTGGTGGTTGTGGTGGTGGTGGTTGTGGTGGTGGTGGTGGTTGTGGTGGTGGTGGTTGTGGTGGTGGTGGTGGTTGTGGTGGTGGTGGTGGTTGTGGTGGTGGTGGTTGTGGTAGTTGTGGTGGTGGTTGTGGTGGTGGTGGTTGTGGTGGTGGTGGTTGTGGTGGTTGTGGTGGTGGTGGTTGTGGTGGTTGTGGTGGTGGTTGTGGTGGTTGTGGTGGTGGTGGTTGTGGTGGTTGTGGTGGTGGTGGTGGTTGTGGTGGTGGTGGTTGTGGTGGTGGTGGTTGTGGTGGTGGTGGTGGTTGTGGTGGTGGTTGTGGTGGTGGTGGTGGTTGGGGTGGTGGTTGTGGTGGTGGTGGTTGTGGTGGTGGTGGTTGTGGTGGTGGTGGTTGTGGTGGTGGTGGTTGTGGTAGTTGTGGTGGTGGTAGTTGTGGTGGTGGTAGTTGTGGTGGTGGTGGTTGTGGTGGTGGTGGTTGTGGTGGTGGTTGTGGTGGTGGTGGTTGTGGTGGTGGTGGTGGTTGTGGTGGTGGTGGTTGTGGTGGTGGTGGTTGTGGTGGTGGTGGTGGTTGTGGTGGTGGTGGTTGTGGTAGTTGTGGTGGTGGTGGTTGTGGTGGTGGTGGTTGTGGTGGTGGTGGTTGTGGTGGTTGTGGTGGTGGTGGTTGTGGTGGTGGTGGTTGTGGTGGTTGTGGTGGTGGTTGTGGTGGTGGTGGTTGTGGTGGTGGTGGTGGTGGTTGTGGTGGTGGTGGTTGTGGTGGTGGTGGTTGTGGTGGTGGTTGTGGTGGTGGTGGTGGTTGTGGTGGTGGTGGTTGTGGTGGTGGTGGTTGTGGTGGTGGTGGTTGTGGTGGTTGTGGTGGTGGTAGTTGTGGTGGTGGTGGTTGTGGTGGTGGTGGTGGTGGTTGTGGTGGTGGTGGTTGTGGTGGTGGTGGTTGTGGTGGTGGTGGTTGTGGTGGTGGTGGTGGTTGTGGTGGTTGTGGTGGTGGTGGTTGTGGTGGTTGTGGTGGTGGTGGTTGTGGTGGTGGTGGTTGTGGTGGTGGTGGTGGTTGTGGTGGTGGTGGTTGTGGTAGTTGTGGTGGTGGTAGTTGTGGTGGTGGTGGTTGTGGTGGTGGTGGTTGTGGTGGTTGTGGTGGTTGTGGTGGTGGTGGTGGTTGTGGTGGTGGTTGTGGTGGTGGTGGTTGTGGTGGTGGTGGTGGTTGTGGTGGTGGTGGTGGTTGTGGTGGTGGTGGTGGTTGTGGTGGTGGTGGTGGTTGTTGTGGTGGTGGTTGTGGTGGTGGTGGTTGTGGTGGTGGTGGTTGTGGTGGTGGTGGTTGTGGTGGTGGTGGTTGTGGTGGTGGTGGTTGTGGGGGTGGTGGTGGTTGTGGTGGTGGTGGTTGTGGTGGTGGTTGTGGTGGTTGTGGTGGTGGTTGTGGTGGTGGTGGTTGTGGTGGTGGTGGTTGTGGTGGTGGTGGTGGTGGTTGTGGTGGTGGTGGTTGTGGTGGTGGTTGTGGTGGTTGTGGTGGTGGTGGTTGTGGTGGTGGTTGTGGTGGTGGTTGTGGTGGTTGTGATGGTGGTGGTGGTTGTGGTGGTGGTGGTTGTGGTGGTGGTTGTGGTGGTGGTGGTTGTGGTGGTGGTGGTGGTGGTTGTGGTGGTGGTTGTGGTGGTGGTGGTTGTGGTGGTGGTGGTTGTGGTGGTGGTGGTTGTGGTGGTGGTGGTTGTGGGGGTGGTGGTGGTTGTGGTGGTGGTGGTTGTGGTGGTGGTGGTTGTGGTGGTTGTGGTGGTGGTGTTGTGGTGGTGGTGGTTGTGGTGGTGGTGGTTGTGGTGGTGGTGGTGGTTGTGGTGGTGGTGGTTGTGGTGGTGGTGGTTGTGGTGGTGGTGGTGGTTGTGGTGGTGGTGGTTGTGGTGGTGGTTGTGGTGGTTGTGATGGTGGTTGTGGTGGTGGTGGTTGTGGTGGTGGTTGTGGTGGTGGTGGTTGTGGTGGTGGTGGTGGTTGTGGTGGTGGTGGTTGTGGTGGTGGTGGTTGTGGTGGTGGTGGTGGGGGTTGTGGTGGTTGTGGTGGTGGTTGTGGTTGTGGTGGTGGTAGTTGTGGTGGTGGTAGTTGTGGTGGTGGTAGTTGTGGTGGTGGTGGTTGTGGTGGTGGTGGTTGTGGTGGTGGTGGTTGTGGTGGTGGTTGTGGTGGTGGTGGTTGTGGTGGTGGTGGTTGTGGTGGTGGTGGGAGTTGTGGTGGTGGTGGTTGTGGTGGTGGTTGTGGTGGTGGTAGTTGTGGTGGTGGTAGTTGTGGTGGTTGTGGTGGTGGTGGTGGTGGTGGTTGTGGTGGTTGTGGTGGTGGTGGTGGTTGTGGTGGTTGTGGTGGTGGTGGTTGTGGTGGTGGTCGTTGTGGTGGTGGTGGTTGTGGTGGTGGTGGTTGTGGTGGTGGTGGTGGTGGTTGTGGTGGTGGTTGTGGTGGTTGTGGTGGTGGTGGTTGTGGTGGTGGTGGTTGTGGTGGTTGTGGTGGTGGTGGTTGTGGTTGTGGTGGTGGTGGTGGTTGTGGTGGTGGTGGTTGTGGTGGTGGTTGTGGTGGTTGTGGTGGTGATGGTGGTGGTGGTTGTGGTGGTGGTGGTTGTGGTGGTGGTGGTGGTTGTGGTGGTGGTGGTTGTGGTGGTGGTGGTTGTGGTGGTGGTGGTGGTTGTGGTGGTGGTGGTGGTTGTGGTGGTGGTAGTTGTGGTGGTGGTGGTTGTGGTGGTGGTGGTTGTGGTGGTGGTTGTGGTGGTGGTGGTTGTGGTGGTGGTGGTTGTGGTGGTGGTGGTGGTTGTGGTGGTGGTGGTTGTGGTGGTGGTAGTTGTGGTGGTGGTGGTTGTGGTGGTGGTGGTTGTGGTGGTGGTGGTTGTGGTGGTTGTGGTGGTGGTGGTTGTGGTGGTTGTGGTGGTGGTGGTTGTGGTGGTTGTGGTGGTGGTTGTGGTGGTGGTTGTGGTGGTGGTGGTGGTTGTGGTGGTGGTGGTTGTGGTGGTGGTGGTTGTGGTGGTGGTGGTGGTTGTGGTGGTGGTGGTTGTGGTGGTGGTGGTTGTGGTGGTGGTGGTGGTTGGGGTGGTGGTTGTGGTGGTGGTGGTGGTTGTGGTGGTTGTGGTGGTGGTGGTGGTTGTGGTGGTTGTGGTGGTGGTGGTTGTGGTGGTTGTGGTGGTGGTGGTTGTGGTGGTGGTGGTTGTGGTGGTGGTGGTGGTTGTGGTGGTGGTGGTTGTGGTGGTGGTGGTTGTGGTAGTTGTGGTGGTGGTAGTTGTGGTGGTGGTGGTTGTGGTGGTGGTGGTTGTGGTGGTTGTGGTGGTTGTGGTGGTGGTGGTGGTTGTGGTGGTGGTTGTGGTGGTGGTGGTTGTGGTGGTGGTGGTGGTTGTGGTGGTGGTGGTGGTTGTGGTGGTGGTGGTGGTTGTGGTGGTGGTGGTGGTTGTTGTGGTGGTGGTTGTGGTGGTGGTGGTTGTGGTGGTGGTGGTTGTGGTGGTGGTGGTTGTGGTGGTGGTGGTTGTGGTGGTGGTGGTTGTGGGGGTGGTGGTGGTTGTGGTGGTGGTGGTTGTGGTGGTGGTTGTGGTGGTTGTGGTGGTGGTTGTGGTGGTGGTGGTTGTGGTGGTGGTGGTTGTGGTGGTGGTGGTGGTGGTTGTGGTGGTGGTGGTTGTGGTGGTGGTTGTGGTGGTTGTGGTGGTGGTGGTTGTGGTGGTGGTTGTGGTGGTGGTTGTGGTGGTTGTGATGGTGGTGGTGGTTGTGGTGGTGGTGGTTGTGGTGGTGGTTGTGGTGGTGGTGGTTGTGGTGGTGGTGGTGGTGGTTGTGGTGGTGGTTGTGGTGGTGGTGGTTGTGGTGGTGGTGGTTGTGGTGGTGGTGGTTGTGGTGGTGGTGGTTGTGGGGGTGGTGGTGGTTGTGGTGGTGGTGGTTGTGGTGGTGGTGGTTGTGGTGGTTGTGGTGGTGGTGTTGTGGTGGTGGTGGTTGTGGTGGTGGTGGTTGTGGTGGTGGTGGTGGTTGTGGTGGTGGTGGTTGTGGTGGTGGTGGTTGTGGTGGTGGTGGTGGTTGTGGTGGTGGTGGTTGTGGTGGTGGTTGTGGTGGTTGTGATGGTGGTTGTGGTGGTGGTGGTTGTGGTGGTGGTTGTGGTGGTGGTGGTTGTGGTGGTGGTGGTGGTTGTGGTGGTGGTGGTTGTGGTGGTGGTGGTTGTGGTGGTGGTGGTGGGGGTTGTGGTGGTTGTGGTGGTGGTTGTGGTTGTGGTGGTGGTAGTTGTGGTGGTGGTAGTTGTGGTGGTGGTAGTTGTGGTGGTGGTGGTTGTGGTGGTGGTGGTTGTGGTGGTGGTGGTTGTGGTGGTGGTTGTGGTGGTGGTGGTTGTGGTGGTGGTGGTTGTGGTGGTGGTGGGAGTTGTGGTGGTGGTGGTTGTGGTGGTGGTTGTGGTGGTGGTAGTTGTGGTGGTGGTAGTTGTGGTGGTTGTGGTGGTGGTGGTGGTGGTGGTTGTGGTGGTTGTGGTGGTGGTGGTGGTTGTGGTGGTTGTGGTGGTGGTGGTTGTGGTGGTGGTCGTTGTGGTGGTGGTGGTTGTGGTGGTGGTGGTTGTGGTGGTGGTGGTGGTGGTTGTGGTGGTGGTTGTGGTGGTTGTGGTGGTGGTGGTTGTGGTGGTGGTGGTTGTGGTGGTTGTGGTGGTGGTTGTGGTTGTGGTGGTGGTGGTGGTTGTGGTGGTGGTGGTTGTGGTGGTGGTTGTGGTGGTTGTGGTGGTGATGGTGGTGGTGGTTGTGGTGGTGGTGGTTGTGGTGGTGGTGGTGGTTGTGGTGGTGGTGGTTGTGGTGGTGGTGGTTGTGGTGGTGGTGGTGGTTGTGGTGGTGGTGGTGGTTGTGGTGGTGGTAGTTGTGGTGGTGGTGGTTGTGGTGGTGGTGGTTGTGGTGGTGGTTGTGGTGGTGGTGGTTGTGGTGGTGGTGGTTGTGGTGGTGGTGGTGGTTGTGGTGGTGGTGGTTGTGGTGGTGGTAGTTGTGGTGGTGGTGGTTGTGGTGGTGGTGGTTGTGGTGGTGGTGGTTGTGGTGGTTGTGGTGGTGGTGGTTGTGGTGGTTGTGGTGGTGGTGGTTGTGGTGGTTGTGGTGGTGGTTGTGGTGGTGGTTGTGGTGGTGGTGGTGGTTGTGGTGGTGGTGGTTGTGGTGGTGGTGGTTGTGGTGGTGGTGGTGGTTGTGGTGGTGGTGGTTGTGGTGGTGGTGGTTGTGGTGGTGGTGGTTGTGGTGGTTGTGGTGGTGGTGGTTGTGGTGGTGGTGGTTGTGGTGGTGGTTGTGGTGGTGGTGGTTGTGGTGGTGGTGGTGGTTGTGGTGGTGGTGGTTGTGGTGGTGGTGGTTGTGGTGGTGGTGGTGGTTGTGGTGGTGGTGGTTGTGGTAGTTGTGGTGGTGGTAGTTGTGGTGGTGGTGGTTGTGGTGGTGGTGGTTGTGGTGGTGGTGGTTGTGGTGGTTGTGGTGGTGGTGGTTGTGGTGGTTGTGGTGGTGGTGGTTGTGGTGGTTGTGGTGGTGGTTGTGGTGGTGGTGGTTGTGGTGGTGGTGGTGGTTGTGGTGGTGGTGGTTGTGGTGGTTGTGGTGGTGGTGGTGGTGGTTGTGGTGGTGGTGGTTGTGGTGGTGGTTGTGGTGGTGGTGGTGGTTGTGGTGGTGGTGGTTGTGGTGGTGGTGGTTGTGGTAGTTGTGGTGGTGGTAGTTGTGGTGGTGGTGGTTGTGGTGGTGGTGGTTGTGGTGGTTGTGGTGGTGGTGGTTGTGGTGGTTGTGGTGGTGGTGGTTGTGGTGGTGGTGGTTGTGGTGGTGGTGGTTGTGGTGATGGTGGTTGTGGTGGTGGTGGTGGTTGTGGTGGTGGTGGTGGTTGTGGTGGTGGTGGTTGTGGTGGTTGTGGTGGTGGTGGTGGTTGTGGTGGTGGTTGTGGTGGTGGTGGTGGTTGTGGTGGTGTTTGTGGTGGTGGTGGTTGTGGTGGTGGTGGTTGTGGTGGTGGTGGTTGTGGGGGTGGTGGTGGTTGTGGTGGTGGTGGTTGTGGTGGTGGTGGTTGTGGTGGTTGTGGTGGTGGTTGTGGTGGTGGTGGTTGTGGTGGTGGTGGTTGTGGTTGTGGTGGTGGTGGTGGTGGTTGTGGTGGTGGTGGTGGTTGTGGTGGTGGTTGTGGTGGTTGTGGTGGTGGTGGTGGTTGTGGTGGTGGTGGTTGTGGTGGTGGTTGTGGTGGTTGTGATGGTGGTGGTGGTGGTGGTGGTGGTGGTGGTTGTGGTGGTGGTGGTGGTGGTTGTGGTGGTGGTTGTGGTGGTGGTGGTGGTTGTGGTGGTGGTTGTGGTGGTGGTGGTTGTGGTGGTGGTGGTTGTGGGGGTGGTGGTGGTTGTGGTGGTGGTGGTTGTGGTGGTGGTGGTTGTGGTGGTTGTGGTGGTGGTGTTGTGGTGGTGGTGGTTGTGGTGGTGGTGGTTGTGGTGGTGGTGGTGGTTGTGGTGGTGGTGGTTGTGGTGGTGGTGGTGGTGGTTGTGGTGGTGGTGGTTGTGGTGGTGGTTGTGGTGGTTGTGATGGTGGTTGTGGTGGTGGTGGTTGTGGTGGTGGTTGTGGTGGTGGTGGTTGTGGTGGTGGTGGTGGTTGTGGTGGTGGTGGTTGTGGTGGTGGTGGTGGTGGTGGGGGTTGTGGTGGTTGTGGTGGTGGTTGTGGTTGTGGTGGTGGTAGTTGTGGTGGTGGTAGTTGTGGTGGTGGTAGTTGTGGTGGTGGTGGTTGTGGTGGTGGTGGTGGTTGTGGTGGTTGTGGTGGTGGTGGTGGTTGTGGTGGTTGTGGTGGTGGTGGTTGTGGTGGTGGTCGTTGTGGTGGTGGTTGTGGTGGTGGTGGTTGTGGTGGTGGTGGTGGTTGTGGTGGTGGTTGTGGTGGTTGTGGTGGTGGTGGTTGTGGTGGTGGTGGTTGTGGTGGTTGTGGTGGTGGTGGTTGTGGTGGTGGTGGGGGTTGTGGTGGTGGTGGTTGTGGTGGTGGTTGTGGTGGTGGTGGTTGTGGTGGTGGTGGTGGTGGTTGTGGTGGTGGTGGTTGTGGTGGTGGTTGTGGTGGTGGTGGTGGTTGTGGTGGTGGTGGTTGTGGTGGTTGTGGTGGTGGTGGTGGTTGTGGTTGTGGTGGTGGTGGGGGTTGTGGTGGTGGTGGTTGTGGTGGTGGTAGTTGTGGTGGTGGTAGTTGTGGTGGTGGTGGTTGTGGTGGTGGTGGTTGTGGTGGTGGTTGTGGTGGTGGTGGTAGTTGTGGTGGTGGTGGTAGTTGTGGTGGTGGTGGTAGTTGTGGTGGTGGTGGTTGTTGTGTTGGTTGTGGTTGTTGTGGTGGTGGTTGTTGTGTACCGAGGTAGAGCCTCTCTCTCTCGTAGGGATGTCAATTGAGTAGCAGCGAGCATGGAAGCGATGTCCACGTTGGAACTTTACAACGCGGGGCCTTGCCTCCTGCCCTCGCCTGGTCGCGTTTGCTTCAATTCTCTCGCTTAGTTTAATTTGTCTTGTACCGGATCGCCACTTTGTACCTTTGTTTAAATATTCTATACGAACAGTTTTTTTTCATTTTTTTATCAGGCCACGCCCGCTTGAGCTGCTATACCGCTCTTGTTTTCAGAAGCGACCTGCCCACAACAACAACAACAAAGTGAGGCTCGATTTAAAGCTTTCGTGACTGCAGGAATTCATCTTCTTGGTTCTTTCGGTAAAGTCACGTAGAAGGCAAGTAATAAAATAATACAAATAAAACATGATAAAATAAAATAATTCTCACGACGTTTCGGCTACACCTGAAGACGGCTGCTTGCGTTGTAGCCATAACGTCATGAGAATTATTTTATTTTATTATGTTTTATTTTTATTATTTTATGACTTCCCTTCTACGTGACTTTACCGAAAGAACCAAAAAGAAGGTGAGGCTCGTCAACAGCGTGGTGGTGTTCACTCTAGACGCGTGGCGGTGTTCACTCTAGACGCGTGGCGGTGTTCACTCTAGATACGTGGCGGTGTTCACTCTAGACACGTGGTGTTGTTCACTCTAGACGCGTGGCGGTGTTCACTCTAGACACGTGGCGGTGTTCACTCTAGACACGTGGTGTTGTTCACTCTAGACGCGTGGCGGTGTTCACTCTAGACACGTGGCGGTGTTCACTCTAGACACGTGGCGGTGTTCACTCTAGACGCGTGGCGGTGTTCACTCTAGACACGTGGCGGTGTTCACTCTAGACACGTGGCGGTGTTCACTCTAGACGCGTGGTGGTGTTCACTCTAGACGCGTGGCGGTATTCACTCTGGACGCGTGGCGGTGTTCACTCTAGACGCGTGGTGGTGTTCACTCTGGACGCGTGGTGGTGTTCACTCTAGACGCGTGGTGGTGTTCACTCTAAACGCGTGGCGGTGTTCACTCTAGACGTGTGGCGGTGTTCACTCTAGATACGGGGCGGTGTTCGCTCTAGACATGTGGCGGTGTTCGCTCTAGACACGTAGCGGTGTTCACTCTAGACACGTGGCGGTGTTCACTCTAGACACGTGGCGGTGTTCACTCTAGACGCGTGGTGGTGTTCACTCTAGACGCGTGGCGGTGTTCACTCTGGACGTGTGGCGGTGTTCACTCTGGATGCGTGGCGGTGTTCACTCTGGACGCGTGGTGGTGTTCACTCTGGACGCGTGGCAGTGTTCACTCTGGACGCGTGGCGGTGTTCACTCTAGACGCGTGGCGGTGTTCGCTCTAGACACGTGGTGGTGTTCGCTCTAGACGCGTGGCGGTGTTCACTCTAGATGCGTGGCGGTGTTCACTCTAGACGCATGGCTGTGTTCACTCTAGACGCGTGGCGGTGTTCGCTCTAGACACGTGGTGGTGTTCGCTCTAGACGCGTGGCAGTGTTCACTCTAGACGCGTGGCGGTGTTCACTCTGGACGTGTGGCGGTGTTCGCTCTGTACATGTGGAGGGGAAACCTGGGGATCGGGAAGGGAGAGAGAGAGAGACACGTAAACTACAAATATACAGCAGGCATCAGGGTCGGGATCGAACCCACGACTTCCTGTATGCCAGGACAGGTCGTTAACATCTCACCACAGAGAGACACGCAGCCTCGGCTGTGTTGGTTGATCCTCAATGAATTACTTGGTGGAGTGAGGAAGCATTAATACTGAGCAGGTGAAGGTGGCCAGGCGTGGGTCTTGACACACCACCACCTGTGAACCATGTCAGTGTGTGACAGTGGTGGAGCCAGTGGGGGTGGGGTGGCACGTGCCCCCCCAACGATCCGATAGAAATCCGTAATTTCGATAGGATCATTGGGGTTTATTAGTAACTCGCTTCACTACCCGGCTTTGCCCGGGACTTGGATTCTTGTCTTGGATTAATTTAATATTCCCTCATAATTCAATGAAAAACCCTGAAAAAATTGATGCTTGCAAGAAAGAAGCCGAAACACTTCAATTTACCTAAATCGGATGTTTTCACTCAAGGAAATTCAACCTGAACCCACTGCTACGTCAGGTCGATTTTTGCCACTCGGGAAGGGAATGACGTGGCATTCGCTTAGAAATTCCAGACAGCATAAGCTGTGAAAATTTCATGACGCCAGAGCTCAGCGTTGGAGAGTTTTTGCTGCTTCACACAAACAAACAGGTGTAAGTTCTGTTTTATATTTAAGATGGCAGTTGTACCCGTTCTTCGCACGGATTAGTATTGAAACTCCAAGAAGCCAATGACTTAATCGGCCAGGAGCGAAGCGCCACCTAAAATCTCCCGCACGCTGTGAACAGCTGTAGAAGTACGGCGCGCGAAGAGCCATGTGGTAGGGGGGTAAGCATTGCAGAGCGCTTAACTCAGGTGTGATGCGGGTTGATGCCACATACTTCATGGTCATTCCCCCCCCCCCAAAATACAAAAGTCTATTTTTCTTTCCTGAAGGCATCAACACGTTCAGCAAGCGCGATGACGATCACACGCGTCGAATGAAAAGCAAGGGACAAGTCCTTTCTTACTAACAACTCCTTTCTCACTAACAACTCCTTACTTACTAACAACTCCTGTAATTTTTCATTGCTGGAGGGGTTTCCCCCCCCTACCTGAAAATCCTGGCTCCACCTCTGAGTGTGTGACAGTGTCAAGTTCGTATTTGCAGTAAAGTCTATTAACTCTATTGAGTACAGAGGTTATATCAAAACAGTAGTTTATTTTAGTTTTCCTCTGGAACTGTTTGTAAAAATGGAGTCAGGAAGTGATCACAGCACACACGTGCAGCAGCTGAAGTCGGAACTGCTCATTCCAGCAATCAAGGACATCTGTGCCTGGCTTCACACCTCTAAGTTGTGATTGAACATTAATTTATGCATTTGGCATAACACAAATAGTATTATTTTCAACACCCTTTGCTATGTCAGCTGAATTTAGCTTTAATAATTTATTTAGAAGCCAGACAGTTGAAATTGTGTGCTGAGTTTTGGGTTAACGTTCATTTTGAAGATACGAGGGCTTCCAGGCATGTTTATGACCATTTGCCCTCTCATTGTGTGCCATAACAGCCCGTGTGATTAATTTGGGACACTTCTTTTTTTACTATATCTTTTTTTATTATATATTTTTACTATATGAATAACTATAGATGTGTAAGTCAAGTGTGACTGTATATATGCATTCCTCTGTGCCTCGATACTGATGTGTAGATGGTGTGGATATTCTTTGTTTCTGTCTGCAGCTGTCGCTGCCTCTGCAGAAGTGGTCTCATGGAGCAAAGGCACTCGGCGCGGCTCGGTGCAAAAAGGCAACAATGCGACCGGTGTGCATACAGCACGGATCGTCCTGCACATTTGACACGGCACCAGAGAACTCACACAGGAGAGAAACCCTTCAAGTACAGTGTGTGTGGGAAGGCGTTTCCATGTTCATCTACTCTTGTAGCACACCAGAGAACACACGGGAGAGAAACCCTTCAAGTGCAGTGTGTGTGAGAAGGTGTTTGCAGAGTCATCTACTCTTGTAGCACACCAGAGAACACACACAGGAGAGAAACCCTTCAAGTGCAGTGTGTGTGGGAAGGCGTTTGCAGAGTCGTCTACTCTTGTAGCACACCAGAGAACACACACAGGAGAGAAACCCTTCAAGTGCAGTGTGTGTGGGAAGGCGTTTGCACAGTCATCTGCTCTTGTAACACACAAGAGAACACACAAGGGAGAGAAACCCTTCAAGTGCAGTGTGTGTGGGAAGGCGTTTGCACAGTCATCTGCTCTTGTAACACACAAGAGAACACACACGGGAGAGAAACCCTTCAAATGCAGTGTGTGTGGGAGGGCGTTTGCACATTCAGCTCATCTTGTAGCACACCAGAGAACACACACGGGAGAAAAACCCTTCAAGTGCATTGTGTGTGGGAATGCGTTTTCAGATTCATCTACTCTTGTAGCACACCAGAGAACACACACAGGAGAGAAACCCTTCAAGTGCAGTGTGTGTGGGAAGGCGTTTGCACTTTCAGCTCATCTTGTAGCACACCAGAGAACACACACGGGAGAAAAACCCTTCAAGTGCAGTGTGTGTGGGAAGGCATTTGCACAGTCATCTGCTCTTGTAACACACAAGAGAACACACACGGGAGAGAAACCCTTCAAGTGCAGTGTGTGTGGGAAGGCGTTTGCACAGTCATCTGCTCTTGTAACACACAACAGAACACACACGGGAGAGAAACCCTTCAAGTGCGGTGTGTGTGAGAAGGCGTTTAAACTTTCACCAAATCTTCAAAGACACCAGAGAGCACACACGCATCAGAAGATCCACCAGGAGTGGAGTCTGAAATCAGCTTGTGAGAGTCAAAGTGCCTCAATGAGCCCATCCCTCATCAAACAAGAACCGGAAGAAAATCCCAGCTTGGACACTTTCAAAGAAATCAAGGTGAAATATGAAGAGGTGAAGGTGAAATGTGAAGAAGTGATGCTGATGAGCCAAGAAGTGAAGGTAAAATGTGAAGATGAAGATTCAACTCCAAAATGGGACCTTCACATCGATGGAGACAACGTGAAGCAGGAGGAGAATTCTGACTGTGAGGCAGAGCGAGGCAACTCCCAGCAGTTTGTGGAAGTGGAGGTGTGGGTGGACTTCCTCCGAGACAATACAAAGTCAAATGGAGACCCGGTAGATGTGTAAGCCAGTGACGATGTCGCTCCAATAGATGCACCTTTGTCACAGGCCTTTAATGACAAGAATGTGAAGTTGAACACTCAATTGCTAGGTTCAACCTGCAGGGTTAGAGCGGCCAGTCTTTGTGGACCTGTGTGTTGGGTAGATCTCTAACCAGGAGCGAGAGCCAATAAGCTCCCAAGCATTCACTATGTTATCATAATTGCATTTATATTGTGCTTGCTTAATTGCCTCGGCAATTCGTAGTTTTGTATCGTTTCTCGTCTCAAACACTCGAAGAGCATCCCCAAGCAGCAGCTGCCCCTGTGTGGCACAAGGTGGTGGCCCTGCACCGGCCTGCATGTGGACAAGAGCCTGTCAGTAGGGGGCGATGGTTGATGTGGCATCTCAGTTGTGGAGTTTGTAGGTAATGTTTAGAATTTGCTCAATTTTTACCCAGATGCCAGCATGCAATGGCCGACTCGTTTTGAATGGTGCATTAGTATGTTGTACATACACTGTTAAGCAGACGGTGCATACTTTTTTTTTAATTAGCTTCTTGTTAATAGGATGTAACCTAATGCAGTATATTTCAGTGCAGTATTTCGATTTTGTTAACATGCCTGTCACGAATTTAGAATGAATACTTGTCTGATGGTGTGCGTACATGTAACCTTTTGTCTATAAGGGTCAAACATTGAACGAGTCATGTTAGGACACAGTGTGTGTTTTGCAAGTAACCTGTACAGATAACTCAGGTGAGACTCATTGTTCTTGTGATACAGGTCAAAGGGTATTTTTGTGTTTTCAGGAAGTATCTCCCTCTGGAGCAACTCATTGTCTTTAAAATAGGGAGCACACTCGGATCATTCATCAATTACAAGGCAAACCACTCAAAAGTTACACGTAGTGTAGATACATTCTCTACAACTTGAATTATAATTTGGTATTACGTGTTGACACAAATTTCGTCTAACTAGGGCTAGAAATGCTCCTTACTGATTAACGTCTGGATGTTTGAAGCTATCGGTTGAAGCAAGCCCGGCTGCTCTTGAGACGCTGTGCACCAATAAGGGTCCACAGGTGGCTTGCACTGAATCATTGACGCACTCCCAGAAGGCTGTGCTAGTTATAGTTTGTGTAAAACATTCATTTATTTCGTGGAGAGATCGATAAATGAAAGATGTCGTGTCTGCTGATCTGCTTCATAGCAAGGAGGTAATTCTAAGAGCCTATTTGAAATACATTTTTGGTACAGATTTGTATTTGGTTACAAGGCAGAGCACATCGAGTAGATATATTCTCCACAACAACACTCATTAGAATTTTGCATGATGTCTTATATGTTGGCGAACTAGGACAAGAAATGGTCCTTGCCGATTAACGTCTGGATGTTCACAACCATGGGTTGAAGCAAGCCTGACTGCCTACAGCCCCCTCACAACCATTTACGGCCTTGGGCCAGGAAAGTCACAAAAATTGCGCATGAACGATGCATTCACGCAAGCACCCGATGCTCCGTTTTGAAGTTTTAAAATGAAACAACTTTGAATTGTATTATGTTTTGCATTAGATCATTGTATTTCTTCTTTAAAAGCTTATATCATTTTACATCTGGAAGACTTAATTGAAAACGACATTTCGTGTGAATTTTCTCTCGTCGTTAAGTAGATTGCCTTGCCGCGGATTCTGTTCGATGCAGACTTTCACCTGGTTGGGAGAAGACCGCCGTCTGCTGATCGATTCCAACGCGATCGAACGTCTGTCCATGCGCCTCCGTCGTTCATGCAGGGGGCGCGTAGGTTTACAGCGCCCCCTGCATGAAAGCGATGGAAAGTGCAGCGTTCGTCACAGATAAATGAAGTCGTGTGCTTATATATTTACGTATAAATTGTACACCAAAACCTGTCCACAGTTGACTTGCACTGAATGCTGCAGTAGTTATTATATTTTGTGTA
The DNA here is from genome assembly GCF_965212315.1 of Lampetra planeri. NCBI lineage: Eukaryota > Metazoa > Chordata > Hyperoartia > Petromyzontiformes > Petromyzontidae > Lampetra > Lampetra planeri. The sequence goes on from NC_136186.1 coordinate 3,234,203, forward strand.
AAACATTCCTTTGTTTCGCGGAGAGACTAATAAATGAAAGACGTCTTGTCTGCTGATCTTGTTCATATCTGTGTACATCGATATCCCACATTGCTTACACTACACACCACACACAATGAAATAAATAGAAACTAGAACGACTGCCGGGGATAGGCAAAGATCGAGGAATCTTTCAATGGAGCGAGTTCAGTGGGTTCGATTCTGTGATGCCGCCGCCACGAAGCCGTTCAGCAGGCGCCCCATCTGCGACCTCACCACCACCAAGCGACGGAGCCGACCCCACGTCCCCCTCACCTCACCTCACATGAACACACCCGCACGCATTCCCCCCACCCCCCCCCCCCATAGAGCTGGAAGGGGAGGACACCTGATCGACCGGTTTTTATCCGAGAAACCCTTATCGGGATTAACTCTCACGGTTTCCGGCGATCAGGGAATTGGATGACCTCCCCCGACGCTACGTTGCACCGCGGCGCTGCGACCGACCTTAAGATGGTATGGTTGCGGCGAGGGGCATTCGGCCACCGCGGTTGAGGCGCATCCCCCACACACACCCCCCACGTGTCGACGGGGCAAGCAGGGGAGGGACGGGACGGTATAATTAGCAGGAATGCGGCGGCTCTTGCGTAGTCGCGGATGGTTTGGATGGTTGCGCTTGAGTGCGCAGGCACCATTGTTAGGGAAGGTAAAGCACTAAGCGGAAAGTATGAATAATCGGGAGGGCGGACGCACGCGGGGAGCCCGGGCACAAATTCCCACGGCGAGCCTTTGTAATGGACGCCGCCGCATAATCTGCGATAACAAAGGCATGCGTGAGAAAGGGATTAATTAGAATTTACGCCGCGCGCGCAGCACATTGATTAGCATATGCGCCGCTCTTGAGCGGAGAGCATTCGGGGCGTACGGGAGAGAGGATAAAAGGGATCGTCGCAAGGTAGAGAGAGATCACTTATCTTCAAGAGGCACGCGTGCAAGTCGGCTCCCAGCTCTGCCCTCCGGACGTCCGCGTGACGTGTCCCGACGGCATAGAGGAAAAGCCACAGGACGCCGAATACTTCGAACCGTGAGTAGCAAGGTGACAGGGTATCGTAAGCCGATAAATAGGGAATAGGTCCAGGGGAAGTAGCATAGGCCAGCCTCGTCGACTCACTGATTTACCATCCATTCGCAGGTAGCAGACAATAAATCATTAATAGCTGACCGTGTCTCCGCGTGATCTCGCTGAGAGGTGGGAACGCGGGTGGTGCTGTGTGCACAGCGGCTCGCCACGTGGGAGCGCGGCGTAGAGCGGCGCATGAGTGGGCGTCGCGTGTGTGCAGGTGTGTGCGCTCGTAGTGTGGGGGAAGGGGTCGGTGCGTCCGCAGGTCCCCGCTCCGTCTATCGCCGCAGGAACTCGCGCGGTGTGAGAGCAGCGTCGTTCGCCCTCCGACCCCTGACCCCCGTTTAGAGCACGTGATTTATGGAGAGACAACGCAGCATTTACAGGTGAACGAGAGCGTGCGGCGAGCTATGCCTCTCACACGAGCTCGCGGAGGGACGGATCAGGGAGGGGAGCCGTCGGGCGATGAGTCCAGCGACGGCAGCAGCTGCTCGCAGAGTAGCGAGGGGTCGGCGAACGGCGGAGCCCCTGCCATAGGCATGGAGCAGGGAGGGACTTCGGGAACCAGTGGCCCCAACATCTCCAATCTGATGTCACAGCTACATGGTTGGTACCTCTGACATGCACTATGTGTCATTGATACTGGCCGAATTTGTCTACATGTGTGGCTGTGTTTCTACTCTCAGGTAAAAGCAGCCTGAGATTAATTAGCATCGTGGTTGTTAAAACTTGCCCAACTTTTGATGAAACTGAAATCCATCTTTGCAGTAGTGAGCCTACTCATCATCGCCTCGGACAGGTGAGCCTGAGCGGGGTGGTTTAAGGATTTTATGGGTGTTCATGGGTTCAGTTTCTGAGGGTTTCAAATATGTGGGAGTCCCTCTAAGTACATGAGTTTGAGGGCTTATGGTATTGGTTTCCAATTATGGTTGGAAGTTATAACAGATGATAAAAAATCCATATGTAACCCAAAAGCAAACTCTAGTGACTTGGAAATTGTGTCTGGGTTCCTAACTCCAAAATTTGTCAAAATGCAGATACTCCGTATATTGTCATTGTATTCAGCTGATCATTGATGCAAGACATGTTGGCATAGAAAAGGCATGAAAAGAAGTCACAGTTAACTATTACTTATTTCTGCTTTGTAGTGTATGATCGTGTGCTTGACTTTATTTCAGAGGATCTCACCTTTATTTCTATATTATGGTACACTTTACAGGAAATAGTTATATTCTTAGGTTTTTTCGGTAAAGTCACGTAGGTAAAACATCAAAATTCATGAAAATAAAATAAAATAAAACAAAAATCACGACGTTTCGGAGGCAACACAAGTCTCCGTCATCAGGTGGGACCGTCACAGCCGAATTAGCTGCATCAAGTGAGGCAATGATTCAAGATGTAATCCCTTATAAGCAACGTCGTGATTTTTGTTTTATTTTATTTTCATTAATTTTGATGTTTTACCTACGTGACTTTACCGAAAAAACCTAAGAATATGAATCCTTGCTGTCACGAAAGCTTCAAATCTAGAAGGAAATAGTTACTTTAAATTAATATGTCGTCTGAAGAATACATTTATACATTTTCACCACAAACAAAAGCTCCATTCTTTTGATTAGATGGTAATCGGATTTTTTTCAACCAAATTAGGACTATTAAATAGATTAATTGGCATTCCTTGATATATTCCTTTTTCTGTCATTGTTTAGACTCTAATCGAGTCAGCATTTAAAAGTTAATAACAAGCCTGTTTAAATGTCATAGCATATGAATAACATGTCTACAATCATTGTGTTCTGATTGCTGGCACAATTGTGCTCTAGATTATATTAATTGAATTGTGTTTAACATTGGGGAGGAGTTTGCCTTTCAGTTCAGGCCCTAGCTGCTGCCATAGTTGTCTCCAATCTGTCATGTCACAGCCACATGGGTGGCATCTCTGACATCAAGTGACATACGTCATGCCCTGGTTATAACAAATAATTAACGTTTGGTCATATTACCCTAAGGACCTACAAGGCATAGGGGGGCTGTTATGAAGCAGTCGATGCATAAAAATGGGCTGTACATGAACATGCATGTCTGGATTAGTGGTCAAATATCATGGTTAAGTCTGGCGATTATGTTTAATGCAATAGGCAGTTGGAATAAATATGTTCGCGTAGGTGGATGAAAGAGTGATCAGATGCATATATGTGAGTGGGTAAACAAGTGAGTGAGTGGGCCTGTAAAGCAACAGGCACGAAAGTGAGTAGATGGTACAGTGAGTGGTCAAATATGTAATAATTGAGAGGATGAGTGATTAAAAAGGTTGACAAATCTGACCATTGTTCCAACCTCTCCAGGCCCTCCGACATCAAACAGAAACTTCTCTTTTCCAACAACATGGACAGACAATTCAAGTGGGCTGAGATCTTGGAGGAGTATGAGGGTAAGTCCCAGATACCTGCATCACGTGGCTTATATGCAGATGAGGAGGCTCCCTCGTCAGTTACTTTTAATAGTCATGGATTGGTAGTGCTGATCTTAAAGGTGCATTGAAACATGTTGACACTCCGACTGATGCTCCTGCTGTTGTGGAGTGACTCATGCAGCCAGCTATGGCTACAGAGTGGTAATACATGTTGTTTACGTCGTTTATTGTGAAAATTCGGTCACAGTTCCTATGATCACTGTTTCATTGCTTTTATGGCTTTGTTTTTGTGATTTTTGAAAAGTTTTTCGGTTTGGCCATGTTTGTTTTTTGTAGTACAGAGTTAGACTGATGGCCTTAATCTAAGTTGTCTTGTGGTTATTGTTTGTTTGACTTGCATCCCACTGGGATTTTTGCACAGAGTGTTGGTGTATGGTGCTTTTTCTGCAATATTTTGCTGTCTTTTCTTGGATTTTCTGTTTGCACATAGTCACTTTAAGATGTTATCTTGTTCATGTTTTTGTTTTTTTGTTTGTTGCGGTTGCACCCGATTCAAGAGCCGAATGGCTCACAGGGCTATACCTAATAAATGAAACTTGAGTGTGGCAGAGAGCGTGGGTTTAGATCTGAGTTTCAGCCATCATTGCTTAAACTGGGGTCTCAATACTCTTTGGTTCTTTCGGTAAAGTCACGTAGTTAGAAATACATGAAAATTAAACAAATCACGGCATTTTGATTGCAACACAAGCAATCATCATCAGGTGTGAAAACTACAGCAAGAATTTTTTTTGTTGCTGAAGTGGGAGAGAGCTGCCGTGGCAAGAGGTTTCTAGGTAAGAAGGGGGGAGGGGCAAGGGGAGAGAGAGAGAGGGGGGCGCTGCGTGAGCGCTAGGAGACGGCACGTGAGGCTGGGGAGGGGGGGGAAGTGGGCGGGGCTGGAAGTGGGAGGCCGAGAAAGCTGGAGATGCGGGGGGAAATGAACTCTGAATAAGTATAACCCGTAAAAACAAAGTTTTTCACTATAAATCCTTTATATGCGTGGCAGCGAACTTAATATAAAGGATTTAAAAATATATTCACCTGTGGAGGACGCGGGGATCGATCCCGCGGCCTTTGGCATGGGAAGCGAGGGCGCTACCAACTGCGCTACTCCGCCACGACCTGTGGAGGGGTTACGCTCTGGGCTCTTACACTGTGGCGTTCAGACAAAGCCATGAATGAGTTCTATTTGAATATATGTAAAATAATTTTTTTGCCTAAAAAGTGTAAAATTTTGGGAATTTTTTTTCACGAACATTAATTGTCTCGCACAACGAGTCTGTGTGGAAAATGTCAGCTCGATTGGATCACGGGAAGTGGGTTAAAAAACGACCGAAAGATTTGCACGGTCGTAAGCAAGCAAGCACGCAAGCAAGCAAGCGAACTTAATATAAAGGATTTAATAAAGGATTTAAAAATAGACTAGTACCCGGCAGATATGATAGACACAACCATAAAGCAGTTACGGTTTTACCTGGTTAATAACATCCTTCCAATGATTGCTCAATTTGTATCCATCTTCTCGGTTGAAGTTATGTCTGTTTATATATCTGGATGGCTTCATGAACAAACCTTTGATATCGATTTAAAGCTTTCGTGACTGCAGGGATTCATCTTAACACGTAGGCTTTCGCGACCAATATTATTCATAATCACCGTTTTTGGGTTTAGATCACGTTATTTATAAATGTGTTGTAACCCTCCACCACCCGACACGGCCAATCAGTAAAAAAGTGTCACGTTGACAAAAGACAAATAGTTCACTGCTTTAGCCCACCGGTGTGTTGAAGCGTGAAACCACAACATTTACAATTTGAGTACGACTATTCGCTGGTAATTGCATCCAGCATCATCGGGCAATTCGCCATTCTGTTGTAGTTTCACGCTTCAACACACCGGTGAGCTAAAGCAATGAACTATTTGTCTTTTGTCAACGTGACACTTTTTTACTGATTGGCCATGTCGGGTGGTGGAGGGTTACGACACATTTATAAATAATGCGATCTAAACCCAAAAACAGTGATATTGAGGGATTCATCTTCTTGGTTCTTTCGGTAAAGTCACGTAGAAGGGAAATAATAAAATAATAAAAATAAAACATAAAATAATTCTCACGACGTTTCGGCCACAACGCAAGCAGCCGTCCTCAGGTGAAAACCAGGTCTGTCGAGGCGACAGCGTCTGAATAAAACAGCACACGAGCTTGGAGCATATATATAAGCTGGGTTGGAAGGGGGGGAAAGGGCGCCTTGACAAAGGAATTTGCATATCAAGAGGAATTTAGCATATTTATGGGAAATGCAGGTATGTGATTAGTACTACTTATGCCCGTGCATTATGCAGGATTAGCAGCATCAAAGGGAGGGGATATGGGAAATGCAGGTATGTGATTAGTACTATTTATGCCCGTGCACGGGCATAAGTAGTCAAGGCGCCCTTTCCCCCCCTTCCAACCCAGCTTATATATATGCTCCAAGCACGTGTGCTGTTTCATTCAGACGCTGTCGCCTCGACAGACCTGGTTTTCACCTGAGGACGGCTGCTTGCGTTGTGGCCGAAACGTCGTGAGAATTATTTTATTATGTTTTATTTTTATTATTTTATTACTTCCCTTCTACGTGACTTTACCGAAAGAACCAAGAAGATAAACATTTGATACTAGATTTGAAGCTTTCGTGACTGCAAGGATTCATACTCTTAGGTTTTTTTGGTAAAGTCACGTAGGTAAAAATAAATAATAAAACAATAGAAATAATAATAGAAATAAAATAATAAATCACGAGGTTTCGGAGGCAACACAAGTCTCCGTCATCAGATGGGACCGTCACAGCTAAATTTACTGTATCAAGTGAGGAAAAATCCAAGAGACAAGCCCTTAAATACAAGTTAAGGGGGGGGAGGGCGGGGGAGGGGCTAATCTAAATGTGGTTGCCGGGGAGTGGCGGGGAGTGGCGAGAGGGGGTGGCGGGGGGTGCCGGGGAGTGGCGGGGAGTGGCGGGGGGTGGCGGGGCTAAAAGGGAACAAATAAGCACATCGGCTCAGGGTTGTGGCCGGTGTTAGCTGATAGTAAGCATACAAGTGTAGAGGTATTATGTAACGGGGTGTGGCGAGCTGTTACGTTGGGGGTGTCTACATCAACGTCCGCAAACGGTCACCACCCTGTGGGGCTGTGTGGAGGCTGTGGCTGGGATCCCACACAGCCCCGCCCCTCGGGGGGGGGGGGGGGTTGGGTATATAAGGCGGTGAGAGAGAGAGAGAGCTCGAGGCAGTCGTCGGAGATAGAAGACAATGAAGAGCTAGTGAAGATTGAAGACCGACTAGCCTAGCTCTGGGACTACCCTGTCTCGCAGTTCTTATAAGAACCGAGCAGGGCAAGCCAGGGGCGACCTCAGAGAGCGAGGTCTGGGTCCCTGTGAGGGCCAGACTCGAGTGGCTGAGGGTCGGACCTGAGCCGAAGCTGGGCCAGGTCAGTTAGCCTCCTTTAGGATGGTCTGAGATAGAGGAGTGTAGTAGGAGCTAACGGGAACGTTAGTTCGTCGTCCTACTCATTGACATGCTAATTTTTTCTCTGCCCCCTCCCTCTCTTTGCCCCCTCTCTCTCTATTTAAGGCCTCGTCACAGAGACAATCTCTCTCTTTGTGCAAATGCGTGTTCTCTCTCTGTGTATCTTTGTGATATCTGTCTGCTTATATGTCTGTCCATAGTTTTCTGGTTAGATTTTTGTTGCTAATTCTTTTATACATGATGATGATTGCTTGTGTTGCAATCGAAACGTCGTAGTATGCTATTGTTTAATTTATTATTTTATCTTTATACGTGACTTTACCAAAAGAACCAAAGAATAATTCCTGCAGTCACGAAAGCTCCAAATTAAGATTGTACCTTCCTTTTGTTTGTAGAAAGTACCATTCCAGGTACAGTAAGTGTTGGTATGGCTTCGTATTTCCATGTTTAGCTTGGACACTAACTCGGGTCACTAACTCGGCCACTTCTGACACCAAATGTTGTGTCCTTAACTAACCACATGGAGACGTCGGGTGGAGGCAACGCGTTTATTATAACAACACTGCCGAACTCGGCTCTACACACTATGGTACATGAAGGGATATGGCCCCTTCCACCCGATAGCCTATGGGAGGGACAGCCTCCCTTCTAGCGTATCCTACACCCTCCGGGTCTGCTACACACTACTCTAACACGAAGGGGTACAGCCGCTTCCACCCGATAGCCTACGGGAGTGACAGCCTCCCTTCTAGCGTATCCTACACTCTCCGGCTCTGCTACACTGGTCCCTAGCCTGGTGGCTAAGGGAAGAATGGACGACCTGTCCCTGCCAGGGTACAGAAGCCCACCTCTGGTCCGCTACAACTCGGCTCTGCCTAGAGCTCGGGGAGGGTCCCAGGGTGTCCGAGCTACCTCGGGTCCGCTACAATTCGGCTCTAACAAGAGCCTCGGTGGAGGGTTACCGGTTGCTGGTCCAGTCTTCAGGTCTTCGGATGTCTTCAGGCTTGAGTTGGTGAACACTGCCTGGCCCGTCTCGAGGGCTGGCCTTTTATCCCCAGGTCGGGGTCACTCCTCCCCTCCTGACCCTCCCCCCTCCAGAACCTTCTGGAAGGTCTTATCTTAAGGGGCCTTAGGGACGGGTGGGGGGTCAGGGGTGTTAACCTTTGGTCACGGGGGGGGGGGGGCAGGGGTTTAACCTTTAGTCGACCCCTACGCACCTCACTCTCTCTCTCTCGGCTGCCCCCTATCGACCCGTGAATGTGGTGGCAGGTCAGCTGCTAACAGCGCCTTATGGCGCAACATATGCATTATCCTTGAAACTGATTGGTCCACACCAGAGACAGCTTTCTTATGAGCCTCGCCTCAATTGGTGCTAGATCAGAGGACGCCAAGAGGCGTACACTTTTAAGGGCAATGCAAATATTATTAAAGTGTGTTTTTTGTTTGCATTTTGACCACAAGTATTGTGGCTAATGCAGACATGATTCCTTGTAAAAAGGTTTCAGTTTTATTGCCAGAAAAAAGGGAAAAACCTCTTATATTTTGGTACTGGCAAAGGAGGTCTAATGATGTACAAGGTCAACAATACTTGGGGCATTGAACCTCCCTGCATGCTCCCCGCATTGGTGGAAAGTAAAGGTGCGGATTGGCAAAAAAATAAATGGGTGATGTTCCCACGAATGTAACAAAACTATAGACGAAATGCAATGGGCTGTAGCTAAGAAAGTACAACGTATTTAGCAGTATAACATATTATTCAGCATTGCAGTACTACGTATCAGTAAATAGCGTGATGTGAGCAATCGAAACAATAGAAATGCATTGAAGAAATAAGCTTAAATAAATGTACATTAAAGAGCAGCATTACGCACACGTAAGTTGAGAAGCAGGCTACAGTCTAGATTATAGACTGCCAGTACACCGACTCAATGACACACGCATTGCTACAGTCGACATAAAAAGCTGGCAATACGGTCAGCAGCTGAAAAAGCAGGATACAGTCGACATGAAAGGGTGGCAGTACACTGAGTGAGGTAAAGAAACAGGCAACAGATTATAAACTGGCATACACTTGTAATAAAAGACTTCGTCAGGCACTGCTGGTCTCCGTTGGTCTTTTATTTAGTTTCCTCCTCGCACCTCGCTGGTCCTGACAGCGGACCAGCGTCTCCTCGCGCGCGCCCACGCGCGCTCCTACAACAGCTCCTCCGCTCCCCCACTCCGCACACCGCTGGCCGACGACATGCCGAAGATCTTTCAGCCACATGGCCGATGGCACGGATCCCCTCCGGCCACCCAACGTGGCTCAGCCTCTTTATTCCCGCAACTGACCCTGATCCCTTCCGGGCTCCCACCTATATCCTCTTTACCACGTGACCCTGACTCCTCGCCTTCCGAAACGTCAGATCCGGCCTTCCCATACTGCCCTGCTGGCTCCACCCGCATTCACCTCACTTCCAATTGGACCCGAGGTGAACGGCGGCCCCTCCCACACGCCCCCCATACTGGGCTCCGCCCCCCAATACCCCGGGCCGTGTGATTGGGCCAGAGCCCAGCAGCAAACCCCGTTTACGTTCGCATTACACACTCATAATGGCCAAAAGCTAAATGAGCAGATTCGATAATAGAGTGCCAGTGCACTGACGTTAATTAATGAGCAGGCAGCAGGCAACAGCACAGACTGGCAGTACACCATCTCAGCGTCATAAAAACACAACTAAAAAAGGAAATATTTAGCAACCCAATAATTAAAAAGTAGTTTTGTGCACACAAACATTATTCTTCTTGGTTCTTTCGGTAAAGTCACGTAGAAGGGAAGTAATAAAATAATAAACAAACATTATTATTGTAATATCTGGCAACTTATTTGTTTCATAATAGTAAACAATGAACCTGAGTTCTTATCTGCACACAAACATTATTATTGAAATATCTGGCAACTTATTTGTTTCATAATAGTACAGTAATCCCTCGCCACTTCGCGGTTCAAGTTTCGCGGCCTCAGTGCATCGCGGATTTTTCAAAAATATACATCGAAAAATAAAAATTAAAAAATACCGCCATATCGGCAGCCGTATTGCGGAAAGCAGCATTGTTTCATCGTGATGCGCGAGAGAAACGGTTTCCCAGGATGCCAGACAAAGAGAGAAACTCTCTCAGAGGCTTTGTACATACCCACGGGCACTCAGACAAGGCACGTGATTGGTTCCCGGCGCGAGATCGACGAATGAGAGCACGAGTGGATGTACAGTATCCCGTGAGCTGATTGGCTGCGCATCATTGCATCCTCTCCCAGCTTCTTCCCTTGTTGTATCTCGCCACTCTCGTTCACGCTGTCAACTGTGTCTCGCGTATCTTAGTGTTGTGTTCGAAATTAACTGGTGAGTGTAGAACACCATAATACGTATCGTATGAGAGAGAGAGTGAATGTATAATATTAAGGTTTTATAATTAAATAGATTTAAGTAAAATATATGTGAGTGAGTGAATGTATAATATTAAGGTTTTATAATTAAATAGATTTAAGTAAAATATATATATAAAGTATAAATATACATATTTTAAACATTCTGGTACCCACACACACATATACGGAAATTCCTAGGGGGGCCAATCCTACTTCGCAGATTTTCACCTATCGCGAGGGATTCCGGTCCCCATTAACTGCGATAAACGAGGGATCACTGTAACAATGAACGTGAGTTCTTAGCGAAAGATTCAATAAAATTGTACTTTACATTGCTGTGGTGAGGCCTAGTCCTGTCCAGAGCCCGCGGCCTCGCCTAGATTGCCCAGCCGGAGCAGGTGACACATTGCCAGGCTGGGGACTGGGCCGCTACCCCCCCCCACCACCATCCCCCCGCCCGAGCTACAATAATACTATCTAAGCGCTAGAATATTAGTATCTACCGAGCCTATAGTAGTAAGTGCACACATTGGGGTGGGGGGGGGGGGAAGAGGACATGAAACTTTGATGAATTTACCTCAGCGTTGCGTGTATCTTTTTTCCCCATTTTGAACGCGAATGAGAAATCCCCCCCACCCTCCACAGATGACACACGTGCGTTGCCAGAGGCAACCCCTGTGCAGCTTGAGCGGTGGGGGGGGGGAGAACAATAAATAAAGATAATTCACACAAAAACGCTATTTTAACTACTTAAAATGTTATGGATGGGAAAGCGGCATAGCGCTTGCCTACCGCGGGGCTTAGGGCATGCTGCCTGGCAAATTCTTTATTCTACAAAAACCCCACGGTTCGAGAACGAAATCCCTCGCAAGCGTGTGTGCGCAGACAGACAGACGGACAGACAGACAAAAAATGACTTTTAAAGGTTAGATATTCACGCACGTCATACACACACCGATTTATATCACCCACACACTGCAGTGCACCAATCGCTGTTCCACCACTCTTCACACACACACGCACGTGTCAAACTTAAATCTGGACTAAGGTTGTATATCCGGCACGAATAGTTTATGGCCCCCAGCGAACACGCTACGGGTAGCACCTCGCCTCTTATTTCCCACCCTTCGCAACGTGCGACTATCTCATGCTAGATCTAACGGGCGAACTGGGCTGAATCGACCAAATGAACGATCACTCACCTCGCAGACACACTCACAGCGTCACACAGTGGGAGTTGGGGAGGACGCTGGACAGCGAAGACTGCCTGGCCGACGGTTCACAGCTACACCCGGTAGGCTTCACGCGGACGATGAGGGGGCGGCTGGGATTCTCGACGGTCGCAGGAGAACTCTGATTCAAATTCGCTCTCTCCCTCCCCTCTTATCATCTCAGAGCCTGTTAATCCTTGGGTGACATGGTGTCATCCTGCGCGGCCAATCGAGCGCTTTACCTGCCGAGTTTTGAACACTCTGGCCGTTACGGGGGGCGGGGGGGGGGGGCATCACGTCATCCACCCCCCTTCTTCCCCCACTTTCCATCGTCCCCGTATCTGCGTTCCTCGTCTCTGAGTCACCGCTAATTTCCTGTCTTACTTTTAAATCGCTCCTCCTAGGGCGCCCAGGGATTTTTCCCCCAACCCACTGTTTACACTGCCCATAGAGTGTTTGCCATTGAGGCCCCACCTCCCGTATGCTTCATCGCAGCCAGCCTGTAAAGATCTATGCACCCCTACAACTTAAGTTGATTTTAGGGGGGGCACCATTTAATCCGGCCGGGGGGGGGGGGGGTTGGCCAATCTCTTGGCAATGGGAAACCGGGGGACATCCCCGCTAGGGGCCTTTCGGATGAAAACCGTGGTGCCAGGCAACCCCCCCCCCCCTATCGAGATTGTTGCCGATTTGAAGCACACTGTTTGAGAATGCAGTGCGCTTCACTATTTCAGCACCGATGTTCACCAAATATTCAACGGTGTAAACATATGGGACAGCTTGGGATGGCAATGCAGTAGTTTGTTACTTGGACATGTGCAGTATAGGACAACACAGTACACCGGCAGATGCCGCTGTCAGGCGTCACCTGCACATTCCCCGTAGTTGTGAGTCGCTGGTGCTGTGGCGTCCTGGCATGTGTCTGAAGCGTGGTTGGCTGTTCGGTTATTTAGCGCGTGTCCATGATGGTTACGTTATTTAGCGAGTGTCCATGTTGGTTAGGTTATTTAGCGAGTGTCCATGTTGGTATGTTGAACTTCTTTCACACCGTACATAGCCAACCGTGCTGATCGGAGGTTAAGTTATTTACCGAGTGTCCATCATGGTTAGGTTATTTAGCGAACGTCCATGATGGTTAAGTTATTTACCGAGTGTCCATGATGGTTAGGTTATATAGCGAGTGTCCATGATGGTTAGGTTATTTAGCGAGTGTCCATGTTGGTTAGGTTATTTAGCGAGTGTCTATGTTGGTTAAGTTGTTTCAGCGAGTGTTCATGATGGTTAGGTTATTTAGCGAGTGTCCATGATGGTTAAGTTATTTACCGAGTGTCCATGATGGTTAGGTTATATAGCCAGTGTCCATGTTGGTGTGTATGTTGAACTTCTTTCACACCGTACATAGCCAACCATGCTGATCGGAGGTGCGGAGGAAGGACAACAAACTAAGCACAAAAGCAGTTCCAAAGAAAATAAATTTTCAATTTAGATTTTACAAATGCATAGCTCCAGTGACTTCCTAATATCAGAAGGAAGAGCATTCCAGACAGCTGCAGAAGTGCATCTGAAAGCGTGCAATGCAGCGACCGTTTTTATTCGATGACTAGCCAAAAGCTGCTGCGAGGATGACCAGAGTTTACGTGATGGTGTATGATCTTTGATGATACCAGCAAGGTATTGTGGTTCATTTGTGGCAAGCGCTTTGTATGTAATGAGTGCAACCTTATAATGTATGAGTTCGGCAACAGGAAGCCAATGCAGTTCGGTGAGCACTGGACAGACATGGTCGGATTTTGCAGTAATCATCATGACGCCTACCAAATAATTTTGTAAACGCTGCAGCTAAAATGTTTTTGCCAGGTGTGCCGAAGAGTACTGAGTCGGAAAAATCGAGCCCTAATCCTATCCCTGAACCCTAACCCCTAACCCTAACCCCTTACCATAACCCCTAACCCTAACCCCTAATGCCTGGCCCCTAATCCTAACCCCGAACCCTAACAGCTAACCCTAACCCCTAACATTAACCCCTAACCACGAACGCTAACTCCTAACCATAACAATCTATCCCTCTAACCCTAAACCTGTAACCCTAACCCTATAACCATGAACCCTAAACATTAACCCTAACCCCTATCCCCTAACCCCTAACCCTAACCCCGAACGCTAACTCCTAACCATAACCCTCTAACCATCTAACCCTAACTAACCCTAAACCTGTAACCCAAACCCTATAACTCTGAACCCTGTTGTATATGTTGGGTATGAAAATTTTGATGTGTTGTATGCGTGCGTGGGTGAAATTATTATGTTGTATATGTGGGTTATGAATATTCAGTGAAAATAATAGTAATCAAATGAAATTTGGCCAAATGTGTAATTATCCGGAAATATGTTAATTTTATGTAATTATGCACATTTAATTATGCCAGTTCGAGAGGTAATTGTAGTAATTATGCGAGTGGGTGTAATTATGATGATGCAAGTCGTTATGATAACCAGACCCCGCCTCGGTGACGAGGGTGGGTTATCGATCGGAATAAGGCAATTAATCGTATGCAGTTATGCAGGTGTGGTGTAAGTATGCAAGATTAACTTAGATTAACTCGGCATCGTTGTCTAGGTTCGTCTCATTCTCGCTTATCTTTAGGTCCCCGGTTCACCCCGTTATCGCTTTAACATTTATTGAGTATGTGTTAGTGTGTTTATTAAGGTCACCAAGTTCAGATCTCAACGCAGAAGCAGATCGTATGCATAGACTTCAGGAAAGAATCACACAACCACTTCTGTATTAATCAATTTATTACTAATTCAACCTCAACTATGATATAGTATGCGAACTCTCAATCCTGGAACGTCAACACGGCATCAATACAGTATCATCAACGATTGTCTGATTTCACTTTGACACGGCACATAGATCCCGCATAACGCGATGGTTGTTAGTGAGAGAGAGAGTCGTTAAAACATGCAAATACTATGCTAAGAAAAACCTTAACGTTAATGAATGATTACTCAATATTATTCACGCAGTACCGTACTCCTTATTGATAGAATGCGAGTACGTGCGGCGATTATGACTGAAAGATACTTGAAAGATTATACGGCGATAAAAAAACACAATCAAAAAGAGTTATTATTCTTAAAGGCACCAATCTCAACAGATACATCGGCAGGTTATCTGACAACAGAATGGCTCGGAGTAAGGGCCTGCGACGATGCTCCTTTTCCGAAGATCGTTATCTTATATCAAATTTACTAATTGGGGGCCAGATCACCTGATAAGGATCTGGTGGGCCACCACTCCCCACGTGAGCGTGGCTCGGCGGAAGGAGGTGCCAAGAATCAATTCGTATTGATGGATCTGTTGGGAATTTATGCGATTAAGAGTACAGCCCACTAAATATTAAAGATAAAATTACGAATACTCTTATAAACGACGGATGGCCATCACTCGGTCGTTGGGATGCCTTCACAGCCACGGACGGCTTATGGGTTCGAGTGGGTTTGAGTGGTAAGAGTTGTCTTCAATAGTCAGTGTTCGGAGTCGGTTCTTTATGTCAAACAGACGCCTGGTGATCGTGTGGTGAGGGGGCGGTGCGCGTCATACGTATTAGTCGCTCCTCTGTCGCCGTGGGGAATTTGGTTTGGATGCTCGGTCGGTAGGTGGCGCCCACAGCTCGCTCCTGGCGTGCAGTGTTGGGTCGTCACCTCGTCGCCAAACCGCGACGCTGGCGGCCAGCAGAGGGACCTCCGACTCGGCAGAGGTTGGGCTGTCAAGCGGGTCTTGCCCGCCTGCAGAGGAGACGGGGAGCCGCTTGAGTCGAGCCCCGAGAGCCGGCTGAACTCGGCTGAGTCCCAGAAGCTGAAGAGTCGAGCCGACCCGTTGGTCGCAGCTCGCCCTTGAGTCGACCCGCTCGGTCAACTCCTGAGCCGACCCACTGGTCGAGCTCGGCTGGTGAGTTGACACTCCTGGTCGAACTCGGCTGGTGAGTTCGACCCTCTTGGTCGAACTCCTGAGCCGACCCACTGGTCGAGCTCGTGATGAGTTGACTCTCCTGGTCGAACTGGTTTCCAATGCTCAGGGTCCTTTCTTTTATGCCGAAAAATCCCTTTGGGTCCTGCCCACAAGGCGGGGTTTCTTTTGATTTACTGTGTCAGGATCTGTCCGTGTGTAGGTGTGTTCATGTGTGTGTCCGTACGTCCGTGTGTCCTTGTGTGCATCACCCACGGTATATTCCGTGGTCATATTCCCTCCATAAAATCCACGAGCAAACAGTCAAGTGTTACAAATTGCCTCGAGGTCGTCTCTCTGTCTGGGTGCGATATTATCTCTTGTTTGGCCTTCTTCATGAACCAAAACACAGACGTTACAAATCGTCTCATAGGCATCTTTGTCCGTGTTGCACCACCTGGAGGGAGGGGCACACTCCCCCCGACCCTCGCTGACGCATGAAGAAATGATTAAAAGTTTTAACATTTGTCCCTTACCATTTCCCAGTTATGATTCTATATTTAACCTAAGGTCTGTCATTTCCCATCGTGGTGCTTGACTCAAGTGGAGGTGTTTCCCCGAGCGTATACACACTCATATCCCGCGCTGCGGGGATACAAAGACGGCCGGGATCTCCCTTTCTCTCCGACCCTGGATTTAACATCGCTCTTTTATTATGTATTTTATTTCGACCTGGTGGTGATTCATCCCGTTATGCTTCGGGTCGAGCCTACCCTGTTGTTAAATTCCGACTTTAACGTGACTTTAATAGCAATACAGAATAATTTAGCTTTTTGACTTAACTAGGCAAACATGAACTTCTGGTGGCCCCCGCAGCCTCGCTGTTCAGCTGAGCCTGCAGCCTTGAGAGAGAGAGCAACACCCTTATTCTCGTCTCACTGTGGTCATCCAACCTTTTGCTCTGGGAGTGTGATTAATTTCAGGACAAGGCCCCCTCACGTTCAGACGCGCAGGTTGTTTAAATCAGCCCCCTCTCCTGTGTACACAACCTTGAGCTGAGTTTATCTTGGCTCTTTCAGCTGCAGAGAACAAGGCGTATTTCTCCTCCCTGTGTGCACGTGTTCCAATTAGCTCGAAATTCCTAACACACAATCAGTGATGACCCCCCCGGCCTTCTGTGGCCGTGATCCAGACAAAGGCGCCTCTGCTTCGAGTCGACACTGCCCTTATCTCTCCTCGAAGCAAGGTTGTAATTCTGCCATCCTAGCCCTCCTCCAGTTCATCACTTAACAACACCTGGTGTTTTGCAGTTTGCTGCGCTTTGGGGTGTTTTCATTCATTATATATCAAGTAAAAAGATAATATATAAAAATATCAAGTTTGGAAGAAGGCTTAGGATACAACAACCCTAACCACTAACTCTAACCCTTACCCCTCTTCCTAATCTAAACTAACCCTTACCCTAACCCCTAACCGCTAACCCTACCCTAACCCAACCCTAATCCTTACCCCAACCCTTAACCGTAAACCCTAACCCCTAAGTCAACCCTAACCTTTAACCCTAACCTCTACCCCTTACCCCCTACCCTAACCCCTGACCCTAACTCCTGACCCTAACCCCTGAGCCTACCCCGAACACCAACACTTAACCCTAACCCAATTTTATCCAAAAACAGGATAGGTTAGTATGCCGATTTGTTTTTTTATCCGAAAAAAGTTATGCCAATTTTATTTTTGGGACGTGAAAATGTCAGCATGAAATATACCTTTATAGTAATTTACAGCATACTAATGCTAATCAAAAGGAGGAATTCACTTTTTCTTACAAAATTTAGCTATGAAAATTTGGCTAATTTTGGCCAAAAATGGCATAGGTCAGTATCTATTTCTTTTTGTGACTTGAAAATTGCATCGTGAAATGTCCCACTTTAAATCTAATATATAGTTAACTATAGCTAAATACAATGGAAAAATTAACTTTTGTTGAAAAATAAAGCTGTGAAATTGACAAATTTAGGCTAAAAACGGCATAGGTTAGTGTGCCGAGTAAATTTTGGGACCTCAAAATTTCATCGTGAAATTTCCCATTTTTACGTAATATAGAGCATACTAATGCTTAACAAAATGGAGGAATTCACTTTTTCTTGGAAAATATAGCTATGAAAATTTTGAAAATGTAGGCCAAAAACGGCATGGGTTAGTATGCCGCTTTGCTTATTTTTTACTTCAAAATTTCATGGTGAAATTTCCCACTTTTAATGTAATATATAGGCTCTTCAGGCTAAACACAACGCACTTTTTGTTTAAAAATACATCTGTAAAAATGTGTAAATTTTTTGGCAAAAATGCCGATTTTCTGTTTGGGACTTGAACACTTAATCGTGAAATTTTCTGCTTTTAATCTAATACATAGCATACTAAGGCTAAATACAATGGAATTACATTTTGTCGATAAGTAAAGCTGTGAAAGTTTGGCCAATTTTGGCCAAAAACGGCAAAGGTTATTATGCCGATTTTCTGTTTGGGGCGTGAACATTTCAACGTGAAAATTTCCACTTTTAACTTAATACATAGCATACTAAGACTAAATACAATGGAGGAATTCACTTTTTGTTGAAAAATAAAGATATGAAAATTTGGCCCATACTGACGTATGGCGATTGTGAAATGTCGCCACCGGTGTGCTGGAGAGCCAAGCCACAACATTTACAAAGTGCTGTATATAGCGAGCAGCACAGATGGAGGTCGTCACGGCACTCGAGGGGGTGGGTGGCCAGCGCCACTCCCGGCCGCCTTTGTCTCCTTAGTAGCGATGTTTACACATCACACCGGGTACTCGTTTAAGGCTGAGTCGGCGGTGTTGGCCACGAGCGGGAATGGAACTCGGCTGGTCGGTGCGGAGCGCAGCACAGCGCACTCAACACGACACTGCCGCTCCCCTTCTGTAAACAAACTTGAACTCTGACCCCGCTCTCTGACGTCACCGCTCAGCGTGACCTCATCGGCGTCAAACGCCAGGGGGCGGTGTGCTTCGCTAGTGACGTCATGTCACCCACTCCGGACCACCGCGGTCCTGAGCGTGACGTCACCTCTGACTGGGTCACTGCCGATATCTGTTCCAGTGCCAATCCTTATTTGGGCAAAGCTACGCTCGGTGACTGACGCCTCATTAACATAATGTATTCGTGAAAGGTGTCGCGAGTTTATTGCGAAGGGTTCGGCACCCACGCGGCCACGACCCATCCCTCGACGTATGGGCCGAGCTAATTAACATAATGTATTTAAGTTACAGAGCCGCTTGTGGGAGGGGAGAGTTATCGTACCCCGCAAGTGACGTCATGTCACCTCCTGCTGCCGCGTGACGTCACGCGGTAACAGGAAGTTGCCGCACCGCCAGTGCACTGAAATCCGAGGTGAGAAATTCTCATCGCGGTGGTGGTGGTTGTGGTGGTTTACCAAAGGTAAAGTCTCGCTCTCTCTCTCGTAGGGGTGTCAATTGAGTAGCAGCGAGCATGGAAGCGATGTACAGGTTGGAACTTTACAACGCGGGGCCTTGCCTCCTGCCCTCGCCTGGTCGCGTTTGCTTCAATTCTCTTGCTTAAGTTGAAATTTACTTCACACGGCTCGCCACTTTGTTGCTTTGTTTTACTTTAAATATTCGTACAGTTTTTTTTTACCAGGCCAAGTCTGCTTGAGCTGCTATACCGCTCTTGTTTTCAGAAGCGACCTGCCCCACAACACAAGGTGAGGCTTGTCAACAGCGTGGCGGTGTTCACTCTACATGTGGTGGGGAAACCAGGGGATCGGGAAGGAAATCCACGCGACCACGGGGAGAGAGAGAGAGACACGCAGCCTCGGCTGTGTTGATTGATCCTCAATGAATTACTTGGTGGAGTGAGGAAGCATTAATACTGAGCAGGTGAAGGTGGCCAGGCGTGGGTCTGGACACACCCACCACCTGTGAACTATGCCAGTGTGTAACAGTGGTGGAGCGAGTGGGGGTGGGGTGGCACGTACCCCCCAACGGTCCGATCGAAATCCTTAATTTTTATAGGATCATTGGGGTTTATTAGTAACGAGCTTCACTACCCAGCTTCGTCCGGGACTTGGATTCTTGTCTTGGATTACTTTCATATTCCCTTATATTTCACTGAAAAACCCTGATAAAAATTGATGCTTGCATGAAAGAAAAATCCAAAACAAATCAATTTACCTTCTTGGTTCTTTCGGTAAAGTCACGTAGAAGGGAAGTAATAAAATAATAAAAATAAAACATAATAAAACAATTCTCACGACGTTTCGGCCACAACGCAAGCAGCCATCCTCAGGCGAAGAATGAAACACTCCAAGCTTGGAGCGTATATTTAAGCTGGGTTAGAGGGGGGGGAGGTGGGAAGAAGAGCGCCTAAACAAAATAATTTGCATATCAAGAGGAATTCAGCATATGGAAAATGCGTAGGAGGTGGGCGGGGGGGGGTTCCAAATCAATACTGTGCCCGTGCATTATGCAGGATTAGCAGCATCAAAGGGGGGGGGGAAGGGGGGGAGCATTAACAAAGGAAAGGAATGTTAATAGTATGTAGCTGTAGTTACTAAACAACCACGTAAAAAACTACAGTATAAACTGCATGACAAACTAAAGCATAAACTACATAGGATCATCAGTAAACTTACTATACTCTACAATAAGCTGAGTTACTAACAGTAAGTAATACATGAAAAATTCTACGTTGTAAAAAATTATATAATATGCTTCCATCTAAACTTTATTATCTTACATCACACGCGTCTATACCGTACTATATACTTCCATAGGCAAAACCAACATTAAATTACATACTGTATTGCTATAAACCACCCTATACCTTATACATTTTTAATATGTATTATTCTACCCACCCTAATGTGTATCAAAATGGTTTATTACGTCCTTCCAGTGATTGCTAAGCCAGAATCCATCTTCTCGGTTAAAATTGTCTCTGTGTTTGTAAATGTGGATCGCCTCATGTACGAATCTCTCATGATAGCCAGATGGCTTGCAGAGAACCTCTGTCTTGGAGAAGTCAATGTCATGTGAGCCCACTGAGTTGTAACAGTGATCTGCCACGGCTGAGGTGTTTGTCCTACAGTGTTTCAGGTCAGCTTTATGTTCACGGATGCGGTCCGAGACATGTCGTTTGGTTTCCCCAATGTAACTGCTACCACAGAGGCAACTTAGTTTGTAGACACCAGGGTACTGTATGTCTGGAACCAC
Organism: Lampetra planeri; assembly: GCF_965212315.1. NCBI lineage: Eukaryota > Metazoa > Chordata > Hyperoartia > Petromyzontiformes > Petromyzontidae > Lampetra > Lampetra planeri. The sequence goes on from NC_136186.1 coordinate 3,255,078, forward strand.
ATCTTTTACAGACGGTACCAGATCACGGATTTTATGTACTGTGTTGAATCGGACCTGGATCTTGTGTTTAATCAGGATTTTGGAGATCTTTTTTGTGACCCCAGCAATGTAGGGTAAGGTGATGGTCTTGAAAGGCTCCTCAACAGGATCCTTCTTGGTGGTTGGAGTGATGGCTTTGCGGATTGTGTAGTCGGAGTAACCATTAGCCTTAAGAGCTTGGCGTACGTGTTTGAGTTCACTGGAAATGTGTTCATGGTCGGAGATGCATTGGGCTCTATGATATAGAGTCTTGATGAGGGAATTCTTCTGGGATGGATGGTGGTGGGAATCCGGTTTTAGATAAGCATCCGTGTGGGTGGCTTTCCTGTAGACAGAGTGGCTCATTGAACCATCAGGTCTCCTTTTGATTAGGACATCCAAAAAGGGTAGCTTGCCATCATTTTCGACTTCCATGGTGAATCTGATGGCTGGGTGTATGGAATTGATATGGTCGAGAAATTGGTCTAGAGCAGGCCGGCCATGTGGCCAGATGACAAAAGTGTCGTCTACGTACCTCTTCCATAAGGTCGGGCGTAGAGTGGCAGTCTGGATGGCGTCCGTCTCAAATTTCTCCATGAAGATGTTGGCTACAACCGGAGATAAGGGGGAGCCCATTGGGGTGCCCTCAATTTGCTTGTAGAAGGTTCCATTCCAGGTGAAGTATGTATTGGTTAAGCAGTGTCTCACCAGGGGGGGTACCCCAGCATTCAGTCCTTGATGAACCAAGTCTTCAATGATTGCGATGGTGTCAGGCACAGGCACCTTGGTGAACAAGGAAACCACATCAAAACTGACAAGCAGGTCGTCTGGGGACAGGGCAATCCCCTTGATTGTTGATACCAGGTCAGTAGAGTTTAGTACTGCAGAGGTGGTTTTTCCAGTGAAAGGCCGTAGGATTTCGGACAAAAAACGAGCCAGTTTGTAAGTCGGGGAGTTGATAGTAGAGACAATGGGACGAAGAGGTGTATCTTCTTTATGTATATTTGGCAAGCCGTACAATCTTGGTGGCCTGGCTGCAGAAGGTTTCAACGAGAACTGTTTGGTCTGATCAATTAATGCGGTTGAAGCAGAAATGATGTTGTTGGTTTTGGAGACGAGGCTGTTGGTGGGGTCTCTTTTTATTTTTGTATAGCTGCCATCGGTGAGTAGTTCTTGAATTTTGTTGTTGTATTCTATTTTGTCCATGATGACAGTGGCATTGCCTTTGTCGGCTGAGAGGATGACAATGTCATCCCTCTTTTTTAATTGAGCTAATTCAAAACGCTCATCTTTGCTGATGTCATTGTCATCCTCTCAGCCGACAAAGGCAATGCCACTGTCATCATGGACAAAATAGAATACAACAACAAAATTCAAGAACTACTCACCGATGGCAGCTATACAAAAATAAAAAGAGACCCCACCAACAGCCTCGTCTCCAAAACCAACAACATCATTTCTGCTTCAACCGCATTAATTGATCAGACCAAACAGTTCTCGTTGAAACCTTCTGCAGCCAGGCCACCAAGATTGTACGGCTTGCCAAAGATACATAAAGAAGATACACCTCTTCGTCCCATTGTCTCTACTATCAACTCCCCGACTTACAAACTGGCTCGTTTTTTGTCCGAAATCCTACGGCCTTTCACTGGAAAAACCACCTCTGCAGTACTAAACTCTACTGACCTGGTATCAACAATCAAGGGGATTGCCCTGTCCCCAGACGACCTGCTTGTCAGTTTTGATGTGGTTTCCTTGTTCACCAAGGTGCCTGTGCCTGACACCATCGCAATCATTGAAGACTTGGTTCATCAAGGACTGAATGCTGGGGTACCCCCCCTGGTGAGACACTGCTTAACCAATACATACTTCACCTGGAATGGAACCTTCTACAAGCAAATTGAGGGCACCCCAATGGGCTCCCCCTTATCTCCGGTTGTAGCCAACATCTTCATGGAGAAATTTGAGACGGACGCCATCCAGACTGCCACTCTACGCCCGACCTTATGGAAGAGGTACGTAGACGACACTTTTGTCATCTGGCCACATGGCCGGCCTGCTCTAGACCAATTTCTCGACCATATCAATTCCATACACCCAGCCATCAGATTCACCATGGAAGTCGAAAATGATGGCAAGCTACCCTTTTTGGATGTCCTAATCAAAAGGAGACCTGATGGTTCAATGAGCCACTCTGTCTACAGGAAAGCCACCCACACGGATGCTTATCTAAAACCGGATTCCCACCACCATCCATCCCAGAAGAATTCCCTCATCAAGACTCTATATCATAGAGCCCAATGCATCTCCGACCATGAACACATTTCCAGTGAACTCAAACACGTACGCCAAGCTCTTAAGGCTAATGGTTACTCCGACTACACAATCCGCAAAGCCATCACTCCAACCACCAAGAAGGATCCTGTTGAGGAGCCTTTCAAGACCATCACCTTACCCTACATTGCTGGGGTCACAAAAAAGATCTCCAAAATCCTGATTAAACACAAGATCCAGGTCCGATTCAACACAGTACATAAAATCCGTGATCTGGTACCGTCTGTAAAAGATGTGGTTCCAGACATACAGTACCCTGGTGTCTACAAACTAAGTTGCCTCTGTGGTAGCAGTTACATTGGGGAAACCAAACGACATGTCTCGGACCGCATCCGTGAACATAAAGCTGACCTGAAACACTGTAGGACAAACACCTCAGCCGTGGCAGATCACTGTTACAACTCAGTGGGCTCACATGACATTGACTTCTCCAAGACAGAGGTTCTCTGCAAGCCATCTGGCTATCATGAGAGATTCGTACATGAGGCGATCCACATTTACAAACACAGAGACAATTTTAACCGAGAAGATGGATTCTGGCTTAGCAATCACTGGAAGGACGTAATAAACCATTTTGATACACATTAGGGTGGGTAGAATAATACATATTAAAAATGTATAAGGTATAGGGTGGTTTATAGCAATACAGTATGTAATTTAATGTTGGTTTTGCCTATGGAAGTATATAGTACGGTATAGACGCGTGTGATGTAAGATAATAAAGTTTAGATGGAAGCATATTATATAATTTTTTACAACGTAGAATTTTTCATGTATTACTTACTGTTAGTAACTCAGCTTATTGTAGAGTATAGTAAGTTTACTGATGATCCTATGTAGTTTATGCTTTAGTTTGTCATGCAGTTTATACTGTAGTTTTTTACGTGGTTGTTTAGTAACTACAGCTACATACTATTAACATTCCTTTCCTTTGTTAATGCTCCCCCCCTTCCCCCCCCCCCTTTGATGCTGCTAATCCTGCATAATGCACGGGCACAGTATTGATTTGGAACCCCCCCCCGCCCACCTCCTACGCATTTTCCATATGCTGAATTCCTCTTGATATGCAAATTATTTTGTTTAGGCGCTCTTCTTCCCACCTCCCCCCCCTCTAACCCAGCTTAAATATACGCTCCAAGCTTGGAGTGTTTCATTCTTCGCCTGAGGATGGCTGCTTGCGTTGTGGCCGAAACGTCGTGAGAATTGTTTTATTATGTTTTATTTTTATTATTTTATTACTTCCCTTCTACGTGACTTTACCGAAAGAACCAAGAAGATGAATCCCTGCAGTCACGAAAACTTTAAATCGAAATCAATTTACCTAAATCGGATGTTTTCACTCAATTCAACCTTAACCTACTTCTACGTGAGGTCGATTTTGGCCACTCGGGAAGGAATGACATGGCAAACTGAAAATAGTGGCGTTCACTTACAAATGCCAGACAGCATAAACTGTGCAAATTTCATGACGCCAGAGCTCAGCATTGGAGAGTTTTTGCTGTTTCACATAAACATGTAATTTCTGCTTCATATTTAAGATAGCAGTTGTACCCATTCTTCGCACTCCGAAAAGCCAATGGCTTCATCGGCCAGGAGCGAAGCGCCACCTAAAATCTCCCGGTCCGCTGTTAACAGCTCTAGAAGTATGGCGCGCAAAGAGCCATATGGTAGGGGGGTAAGCATTGCAGAGCGCTTAACTCAGGTGTGATGCAGGTTGACGCCACACACTTCATGGTCATTTCCGCTCCCCCCCCCCCCCCCCAAAATACCAAAGCCAATTTTTATACGTTTTACATTGTGTACAGTATGGAACCTACCCACATGTCAAAATTCAAGTGTGTAGACACGTATCAGCATTTTGCGACCCCCACTGCCAGTTCGAATCCATATTTGGCAATAAGTAACGGCAAAGCATTTACAAGCGACTCACAGAATTGTGCACAGTTGCGTATACAGTATACGACTTCCCTGAAGGCAAACACCTTCAGCGAGCGTGATGCCGATCACCTAACAACTCCTATCATTTTTCATTGCTGGAGGGGTTGCCTCCCCCTACCTGAAAATCCTGGCTCCACCTCTGAGTGTGTGACAGTGTCAAGTTTGTATTTGCAGTTAAGTCTATCAACTCTATTGAGCACGGAGATTACATGAAAACAGTAGTTTATTTTTGTTTTCCTCTGGAACTCTTTGTAAGAATAGAGTCAGGAAGTTATCACAGCACACATGCAGCTGAAGTAGGAACTGTTCATCCCAGCATTCAAGAACATCTGTGCCTGGCTTCATACCTAAGTTGCGATTGAACATTAATTTATGCATTTCTGCATAACACAAATAGTACTATTTTCAACACCCTTTGCTATGTCAGCTGATTTAGCTTTCATAAATATTCCTTTTGAAGCCAGACAGCCGAAATTGTGTGCTTGTAGTTTCTGGTTAACATTCATTTTGAAGATACGAGGGCTTATAGGCATGTTTATGACCATTTGCCGTCGCATTGTGTGCCATAACAGCCCATGTGATGAATTTGGGACACTTTTTCACTATATCACGAATCTTATATATAAAAGTCTCCGCGCGCTCGCGCTTTCGGGGGATTTGGCTCTCGGACGGTGGCCTTCACGTATAAAAAAAATTGCCGGGCGGCACGCTCTAAGCCCCGCGGTGGGAATAGGCTATTCCGTTTTCCCATCCGTAAACTTTAAAGTAGCTTAATTAACACATTTGTGCCGTTTCTATTATTCATTATTAACTTATTGCACGACATCGACCGTACCAAGTGACGCCAATTGCGTGGGGGGGGGGCTGACTTTACCAAGTGCTGCGCGTTACCTCCAGCTCACGGGAGACATTTCATTTTACGCGTTTTACAGGCAACGCATACACACATCACGCTGCGGATATTTCTTCAGTGTCATGTCCTCTTTCCCCCCCCCCCCCTAACACGATGCGTCCAGTTTATTGTACAGACTCCGTAGATCATATTTTTGTGCTTACATAGCATTATTCTTGCATGCCCGGGGGATTCTGGGGGCGGGGGGGGTAGCGGCCCAGCCCCTAGCCTGGCAATGTGCCAACTCCGCCGCCTCGCCAATGTAGGCCAGGACGGGGGCTACACATGGCACAAGGCCTCAACATGCCTATGGTAAGTACAAAGTTCCTTGCTTCTTACGTTAACAACTCAAGTTCATTGTTTTCTATTGTTAAGCACATTAGTTGACAAACATTACAATAATCATGTTTGTGTGCAGATAATTTATCACGTTCATTGCTTATTATTATTCAACAAATACGTTGCCAGATATTGCGTGCAAATAACAACTCACGTTCATTGTTTACCATTATGAAACAAGTTGACATGTTACAATAATTATGTTTGTGTGCACAAAACTCTTTTTGGATTTTTAGGTTGCTCAATTTTCCCTTTTTTTGCTGCGCTTTTATGACGCTGCCACGCTCTACTGCCAGTCTGTGATTTCTGATTATTTCTTCAATACATTTCTATTGTTTCCATCGCTCACGTCACGCTATTTCCTCATACGTAGTACTGCCATACTGATAGCTGTGCCATCATCGGGGATTGCTGTGCCTGTCAATGTGTGTGTCTTTGAGTCCATATGTGTGTGCATGTAGAGCCATGCGTGTCTTTAAGTCCATGTGTGTGTGTCTTAGTCCATATGTGTGTGTGTAAGTACATATGTGTGTTTACGTCAATGTGTGTGTAAGTCCACGTATTACTGTGTGTGAGTCGGTGTGTGTGTGTACATCCATATATGTGTGTGTAACGCCATGTGTGTATATCTCAAGTCGATCACTATGTGTGATAGTCCACATGTGTATGTGTGTGTATGGCAATGTGTGTGTCACTCTATGTATGTATGTGTGTAAGTCCCTGTATGTGTGTACGTCGATATGTGTGTGTAACTCCATGTGTGTGTATCTCAAGTGCATGTCTATGTGTGTGTGAGTCCATATGTGTGTGTGTGTGTCTGTAAGTCGATGTGTTTGTGTGTGTGAGTCCATGTGTGTGTGTCTCAGTCCATGTGCGTGTGTGTTAGTCGCTGTGTGTGCATGCCTCCATGTTAGTCAGTGTAACTCCATTTCTTTGCGTGTCTGTAGGTCCATGTGTGCATCTTAGTCCATGCGTGTGCTTTATTGACCTGCTCAAGGCCTATGATACCATCAGTAGGCCTAGCCTCTGGGTTGCTCTTTGTGCTTTCCGAGTCCCTGACCCACTGATCACCATCCTTAAGGACCTTCATGATGGTGAGCGGCCCCGCGTCTAACTATGTGGCCGTGAGTCAGAGCCATTCCCTTTACACCTTGGGGTGCAACAGGGATGTCCTCTGGCTCCCACATTATTTTACATATGTTTGGACCACGTAGTTCGTCAAGCCTTCAATGCCTGTACCGGAAGAATTCCCATCTGCTACAGATACAATGGGAGGCTGATCGATGCCCGGGTGCGGTCAAGGGATGGCTCCCTATTGCTCAACCACGTTATGTATGCCGATGATCTGCTAATTGCTGCTCACTCGGAGGAGGAGTTCGATGTGCTGCTGCTGAATCTGGAGCTTGCCACCAAGAGGTGGGGCCTTACCATCAGCCCCACCAAAACGAAGCACCTGTCTGGGTATTTTATACCGTCGAACAATCCACCCCCACAACTCACAATTGGTGATGCGGCAGTTATGGAGAGATTGCCGACATACTCATATCTGGCCAGTGTGCTCATGACCGGCTCCGGTTTAACAGCAGAGGTCTCACTCCAAATCAGTCGAGCGCCATTATCTTTTCATCGGCTGCGTTACGCCGTGTGGAAGCTACCTGGTCTCTCGCTCCGCATGAAACTCCAGGTCTTCTCGGCCACGGTCATTCCCTCCCTTCTCTACGCTTGCGCCCCCCCAATGGAACATCTTCGGCAGTTAGAAACATTTAGAATGGCCTGCCTACGATCCATCCTGGATTTAACCAGGTTGTATTGTGTGAGGAGCTCACAAATCCTTTAAAAATGTGGACTAAGTCCCATCGGTGAGCTCCTTCGCCAGGTAAGGCTGCGTTGCCTGAGTCATGTAGCCCGCATGGCCAGACACCGCATGCCTAAACATCTTTTGTTCGGCCAGATCGAGGGGGCTAAACTGCCCGGCACGGGCTAGAGAAGACATGGAGTGATGTGGTACAGGGGGACGTGGAGCTGAGTCAACTTGCCGATGACTGGTACCAGCCGTGTTAAGATCGGCCTCTGTGGAGGAGCCTCCTGAAGGACGCTACTGGGCAGTTGGAGGCAGTCGCCCTCCAACAACAACGAAGGGCGGAGGAGCGATGCTCACAACAATGAGCGGAGTGCCGGGTGGCTAAAGCACAGCAAGTTGCCGCAGTAGGGGGCACAGGTGGTGCATCAGCCAGTCGTCTCAGTCAGTTGACCTGTGCCATCTGGGTCTGCCCCGTGACCTCCCAGCGGGCGTTCGACACTTTACGTGGCCTCAAGGTGCACGTAGCCTGGCACAAGCGATGTGGTGACGTCACCGTCACTTACTGGCGAATGGCGGTTGTTGTTGTTCAGTCTATGTATGAATGTGCGAGTCCATTTGTGCGTGTAACTTTATGTGTGTGTATCAATGGATTTGCGTGTGTAACTACATGTCTGCCTTTTTCGCCCGGGCAACGCCGGGTACTCACCGCTAGTATATGAATAAGTATAGACGTCTACACTATGGGAACCTCATTTGCCAGTAAAAATATGATAATTGGTTTTTTACCCTTTCTGGAAAGAAAACTGACACCTTTTTAAAAGGAGTCATGTTTGCATAGACCGCAATACCTGCAGTCATAATGTGCACTGTTCAGTGCACATTATCAGAGTTATGTTCTTTTGTTTGTATTATGACTGCAGGTATTGCGGTCTATGCAAACATGACTCCTTGTAAAAAGGTGTCAGTTTTCTTTCCAGAAAGAAGGGTAAAAAACCAATTATCAAGTATAGACGTGTAAGTTACGTTACTGTGTGTATATGCATTCCTCTGTGCATCAATACTGACGTGTAGATGGTGTGGATATACTTTTTTTCTGACTGCAGCTGTCGCTTCCTCTGCAGAATTGGTCTGATGGAGCAAAGGCACTCGGCGCCGCTCGGTTCGACAAGGCAACAATGCGACCAGTGTGCATATAGCACGGATCGTACTGGAAATTTGACACGGCACCAGAGAACTCACACAGGAGAGAAACCCTTCAAGTGCAGTGTGTGTGGGAAGGCGTTTGCACTTTCATTTACTCTTGTAAAACACCAGAAAACACACACGGGAGAGAAACCCTTCAAGTGCAGTGTGTGTGGGAAGGCGTTTGCACATTCATCTGCTCTTGTAGAACACCAGAGAACACATACGGGAGAAAAACCCTTCAAGTGCAGTGTGTGTGGGAAGGCGTTTACACTTTCATCTACTCTTGTAACACACCAGAGAACACACACGGGAGAGAAACCCTTCAAGTGCAGTGTGTGTGGGAAGGCGTTTACACTTTCATCTACTCTTGTAACACACCAGAGAACACACACGGGAGAGAAACCCTTCAAGTGCAGTGTGTGTGGGAAGGCGTTTGCACAGTCATCTGCTCTTGTAGCACACCAGAGAAGACATACGGGAGAGAAACCCTTCAAGTGCAGTGTGTGTGGGAAGGCGTTTGCACAGTTATCTGCTCTTGTAACACACCAGAGAACACACACGGGAGAGAAACCCTTCAAGTGCAGTGTGTGTGGGAAGGCGTTTGCACATTCATCTCTTCTTGTAGCACACCAGAGAACACACACGGGAGAGAAACCCTTCAAGTGCAATGTGTGTGGGAAGGCGTTTGCACGTTCATCTGCTCGTGTAGAACATCAGAGAACACACACGGGAGATAAACCCTTCAAGTGCAGTGTGTGTGGGAAGGCGTTTGCACGTTCATCTGCTCTTGTAATACACCAGAGAACACACACGGGAGAGAAACCCTTCAAGTGCAGTGTGTGTAGGAAGGCGTTTACACTTTCATATACTCTTGTAACACACCAGAGAACACACATGGGAGATAAACCCTTCAAGCGCAGTGTGTGTGGGAAGGCGTTTGCACAGTCATCTGCTCTTGTAGCACACCAGAGAACACACACGGGAGAGAAACTCTTCAGGTGCACTCTGTGCGGGAAGGCGTTTGCACGTAAACCAAATCTTCAAAGACACCAGAGGACACACAAGCATCAGAAGATCCACAAGGAGTGGAGTCTGAAATCAGCTTGTGAAAGTCAAAGTGCCACAATGAGCCCATCCCTCATGAAACAAGAACCGGAAGAAAATCCCAGCTTGGACACTTTTAAAAGTATCAAGGTGAAATATGAAGCGGTGAAGGTGAAATGTGAAGTGATGGTGAAGAGCGAAGAAGTGAAGGTAAAATGTGAAGATGAAGATTCAACTCCAAAATTGGACCTGCACATCGATGGAGGCAACGTGAAGCAGGAGGAGAATTCTGACTGCGAGGCAGAGCGAGGCAACTCCCAGCAGTTTGTGGAAGTGGAGGTGTGGGTGGACTTCCTCCGAGACAATACAAAGTCAAATGGAGGCCTGGTAGATGTGTAAGCTTGAGACGATGTCGCTCCACAGGCATTTCATGGAAAGAATGTGATGTTGAACACTCAATTCCTAGGTTCAACCTGCATTGTAAGAGCGGTCAGTCTTTGTTGACCTGTGGGTTGGGTAGATCTCTAACCAGGAGCGAGAGCCTAAAAGCTCCCAATCATTCACTATGTTATCAATTGCATTTATATGGTGCTTTCTTAATCGCCTCTGGCAATTCGGAGTTTTGTATCTTATCTCGTCTCAAACACTCGAAGAGCATCCCCAAGTAGCAGCTGCCCCTGTGTGGCACAAGGTGGTGGCCCTGCACCGGCCTGCATGTGGACAAGAGCCTGTCAGTAGGGGGCGATGGTGAATGTGGCATCTCAGTTGTGTAGTTTGTAGGTAATGTTTAGAATTTGCTAAATTTTGACCCAGACGCCAGCATGCAATGACCTACTCGTTTTGAATGGCGCAATAGTATGTTGGACACTTAAGCAGATGGTGGTAAAACATTTTACACGCTTTTACTTAACTCACTCTTGTCGTATCCTCAAATCTTGTAACTCAATTATAACCCACTTCCCAATGTCGTATAGACTGCAAACTTGGTATACCAATGTCATACTGATGACAATACTATAATGTATCATTTAAAATAAAAAATAAAAATTTTAACGATCTTTTTTCTAGGTTATGTTTCGGATTGGGTCTAGTTATACGCTTTTGTCCACGCTCAACTCACGTTGGCTGTAAATCACCACGGTCCCTTACGTTATGGCTTCGGGACCACTTCCTGGAGTCGCGGAGTTCTGCCATTAGTCGTACGGTACATTTCATTAAAGCGTGTTTTAAAAAAAGTATTTTGCAATATTACTTATTGTGTAGTTAATGGTTTGGCGGAAACACGGGGCCCGTGGAGCGTGGAAAGTGGGTCGTGTCGAGCCAAACGTGGCTTGCCGAGGGGCGGGGCTTGAGGATGGAGGGGAGGGGCGATGGGGGGAGGGAGCACGGGGGAGAGGGGCAGCTTGGAGTTGGCCGGGGAGAGGTGCGGGGAGACACGGGGATTCATGGGATGACAGCTCGGCAGTGCTGGCTGCTCTGCTGGGTGGTGCTGTGTTAAGTGCTGCGTGATGCCACAGCAACGAAGCAGCTCTGCCGGCGCTGCTCCCCCCTCGCAACCCTTCACACGAACGCACAGACGTACCCCCACGTAGGACTTCGTGGGAGGGTCCCTCGGCGCCTGGGTTTTCACCCGAGAACCCCCCTCGTGGGGAGGTCTCATGGTTTCCCAGCGCTGGGGAATTGGCGGACCCTCCCCAGGCCGAATGGCACTGCGGCTCTGTGAATTAACTTAAAATTGTACGGCCACGGCAAGCCCACTAAACAATCGCCATGAGAATACACCCCGCACAGGGGAAGGGAGCCGAGCTTCCAGCGAGTAGTGGGGGTGCGGTGGTGGTGGGGGCGCGGTATAGGGGGCGGGGAGCAAGCAGGAAAATGGAAAGTAGACTGTGAAGCACGCAGGGAAGCGTCCAAGTTGGCTGAGAAGGCCCACCCCAGTGTAGCTGGGGAACTCTTTGATGTAGGACGGGATAAAAGGCGTGCAGAGGAGCACCTTGAGAGATTTCTCAAGTCAGCGAGGGAGGCGGTCGGACGCTCAGCCGCTCGGAGTGTCCGAGGGATACTGGCGAGTTCTGCTGCAACCCGACCCCAGGCGGAGACCGAGGAACACAGTGAGTAAGTGAGAGAGGTGAGAGGTGGCGTAGGGATCTACCTAGGGATTTAATAGAAATAGGTGAGACGCTGCTCGCTGGGTGATTCTGGCTCTGGGCCACGTGGGGTTTCCATACAGTCGTGCCAGTAATAAACTCTAGCATAGAACGACAGCACCGTGTGATTTCTGTGAGTGTGGAGAGAGCGTGGATGCGGTGTGGGTACGTGCGTACATGGAAAACACGCGCATATTCAGTGATAAAGCTGCCACGCGTCTGTGCCCGATGTTTGCGCTCGAGGGCGTATTTACACAGCGCTCGCGTTAAGTGGGTCGGCGTGTGCGTAATTCGAGCGGGGAGTGTGTGGATAACTCCAGGCGGTGGAGGGCCAGCCTCGAGCTATGCTTCACAGAGAGGAAACCGGTGCGGGGAGGCCGATGACTCGATCTGTGACAGCCCAGCAAGAAGAGGAGGAGGTCGATGAGGGAGAGGAGGCGGGGAGCATCAGCCCCCACAGCTGTACTGGGTGGTGCTGTGTTAAGTGCTGTGCTGGGTGGTGCTGTGTTGGGTGTTGTACTGGGTGGTGCTGTGTTAAGTGCTGTACTGGGTGGTGCTGTGTTGGGTGCTGTGCTGGGTGGTGCTGTGTTAAGTGCTGTGCTGGGTGGTGCTGTGTTAGGTGATGTACTGGGTGGTGCTGTGTTGGGTGATGTACTGGGTGGTTCTGTGTTGGGTGCTGCACTGGGTGGTGCTGTGGTAAGTGTTGTACTAGGTCAGGGGTCTGCAACCTTTAAGACATAAAGAGCCACTTGGACCCGTTTCCGAAGGAAAAAATAAACTGGGAGCCGCAAAACCATTGCAACATTTAAAACAAATATAACACTGCATATATTGTTTCTTACCTTATTGCTATATACAGGATCGTGCAGTCAGCTGTCAATCTGAATAAAAAAAGGACTTTTTCACTTAACAATGTAAAATATATTTTTGCAAATTAATAGCTAAATTACCTGGTTAATGGGATTTTTGCTCCTGAACCTCAGTGCACAGTGTCTGCACATCAGGGCTGTAAGACGTCACCTTCATTTTCACACAGGCTTGCAAGCTGTCATCTGTGAGGCGTGATCGATGTTTGTTTTTAATATAGTTCATGTTGGAGAAGACCTGCTCACATACATATGTGGAGCCGAAGATCGACAGGACTCCAAATGCATACTTTTTCATGTTTATATAAGTGTTGGGGATGGCATTCCATGTTTCGAATACAAGTTTGTCCTGTTTGGGAAGGTTTTCAATATCACTCCATTTATGATTCTGAGCCAGAATGGCCTTCTGACGGGCAACATCCTCAAGAGTAGCGGTCAAGCATTTGAACTTGGACACCCATATATCTTTGTCGGCTATATCGGCCAGTTCCATCTCAAGATCAGGTTGACTTACACCTGCAAATGCAGTCATATTCAATAGGGATGGATCGATCGCCAGGGGAGTGACAGGGAAGGATAATGTCGTTTTTTCCTCTCTGAACTCACAGAATCGTTTCCCAAACGAACTTTGCATTGTGGTGATTGCAGACTTGAAATATTCCAAATTTATCGTATCATGACTTTGTTTGAACTCTCTCAAAGAGGGAAAGTGAGACAGTGTACCTCTCTGTAAATCTTTGACAAACACTGTCAACTTGCGCTCGAATGCCAAAACCTCCTCCAGCATGTGCAGGGCTGTGCCTCCTTTCCCCTGAAGGGTTGTATTTAGCGTGTTTAGATGTGCTGTCATGTTTACCATAAAATGTAATTTTTCCAGCCACTCTGGCTGTTCCAGCTCAGCAAAGGTGAGCTCTTTGCTGCCCAGGAAGGTTTTTACTTCTTCCAAACATGTGACAAAGCAACGGCAACGTTATTGCCTGTCACCGGGCGGGCAGTGTGGAGCGGAGCGGCGACCTGTCAGCAGCGGCAACGCCAGAGCAGGTGTCACAGTGCGCCTCCTCCCCTCGCTAGCATCCGCCCCGGAGCCGCGGTCAAGGTTCAAAAGAGCCGCATGCGGCTCCGGAGCCGCAGGTTGCCGACCCCTGTACTAGGTGGTGCTGTGTTGGGTGTTGTGCTGGGTGGTGCTGTGTTAAGTGCTGTACTGGGTGGTGCTGTGTTGGGTGATGTACTGGGTGGTTCTGTGTTGGGTGCTGCACTGGGTGGTGCTGTGGTAAGTGTTGTACTAGGTGGTGCTGTGTTGGGTGTTGTACTGGGTGGGTCTGTGCTAAGTGCTGTACTGGGTGGTGCTGTGTTGGGTGCTGTGCAGGGTGGTGCTGTGTTAAGTGCTGTGCAGGGTGGTGCTGTGTTGGGTGATGTACTGGGTGGTGCTGTGTTGGGTGCTGTGCAGGGTGGTGCTGTGTTAAGTGCTGTGCTGGGTGGTGCTGTGTTGGGTGTTGTGCTGGGTGGTGCTGTATTGAGTGCTGTACTGGGTGGTGCTGTGTTGGGTGATGTACTGGGTGGTGCTGTGCTCGGTGCTGCACTGGGTGGTGCTGTGTTGGGTGTTGTGCTGGGTGGTGCTGTGTTGGGTGTTGTACTGGGTGGTGCTGTGTTGAGTGCTGTACTGGGTGGTGCTGTGTTGAATGCTGTACTGGGTGGTGCTGTGTTGTGTGTTGTACTGGGTGGTGCTGTGTTGAGTGTTGTGCTCGGTGGTGCTGTGTTGAATGCTGTACTGGGTGGTGCTGTGTTGAATGCTGTACTGGGTGGTGCTGTGTTGTGTGCTGTACTGGGTGGTGCTGTGCTCGGTGCTGTGCTGGGTGGTGTTGTGCTGGGTGTTATACTGGGTGGTGCTGTGTTAAGTGCTGTGCTGGGTGGTGCTGTGTTGGGTGATGTACTGGGTGGTGCTGTGCTGGGTGTTGTACTGGGTGGTGCTGTGTTAAGTGCTGTACTGGGTGGTGCTGTGTTAATTGCTGTACTGGGTGGTGCTGTGTTGGGTGCTGTGCTGGGTGGTGCTGTGTTAAGTGCTGTGCTGGGTGGTGCTGTGTTGGGTGATGTACTGGGTGGTGCTGTGTTGGGTGATGTACTGGGTGGTGCTGTGTTGGGTGCTGCACTGGGTGGTGCTGTGGTAAGTGTTGTACTGGGTGGTGCTGTGTTGGGTGTTGGACTGGGTGGGTCTGTGTTGGGTGATGTACTGGGTGGTGCTGTATTGGGTGATGTACTGGGTGGTGCTGTGTTGGGTGCTGCACTGGGTGGTGCTGTGTTGAGTGCTGTACTGGGTGGTGCTGTGTTGGGTGTTGTACTCGGTGGTGCTGTGTTAAGTGCTGTACTGGGTGGTGCTGTGTTAGGTGTTGTACTGGGTGGTGCTGTGTTGGGTGCTGTACTGGGTGGTGCTGTGTTGGGTGTTGTACTGGGTGGTGCTGTGTTGGGTGCTGTACTGGGTGGTGCTGTGTTGGGTGTTGTACTGGGTGGTGCTGTTTTGGGTGCTGTACTGGGTGGTGCTGTGTTGGGTGTTGTACTAGGTGGTGCTGTGCTGGGTGCTTTGCTGGGTGGTGCTGAGTGCTATCCTATGTGGTACTGGGATGTGCTGGGAGGTGGTGGGTGATGTGCTTGGTGGTGGTGGGTGACTTCCTGAAAAGTGCTATTACCTATTATATCTAACCCCTAAAATGATGTCTCTGATGACGAATATTGAATGATGACGAGGATGGCGCTTCTGTTTTCGTTAGTTTTGACGACAGTCGTGGTGATGTTGATGGTGATCATGCCGTGCCGGCCTTCATAGGTGCTACTCGCTAACAGTACTTGCTCCTATAGTCTGTTAAGGCTATAAGGGGAGATATTTGTCTTTGATGGTGATGATGGCGGTGGTGGTGTTGTTGGTTAGCGCGCTGTGTTTCGAACCCGGCGACCCGAGTTCGATTCCTGCTCACGGCCAACACCAATGACGATTGTCTGAATCGGTCTTGGGCTTCCCCTAGGTCGACTCAGCCTCAAATGTGTACCTGATGCTGTGTGTAAACATCGCCACTGGGGATACAAAGGTCGTGGTGCTGGCTACCCACACCCTCGTGTGCATTGTCAGCTTTCATAGATGCTCGCTCACCGCACTTACTCCAAAATTCTGCAAAGGCTATACAGCGTATCTTTGTATTCGCTGGTGGTGATGATGGTGGTGGGTGGTGATGACAACACTATCATGATGGTTTTAACGATGATGGGAACAATATCAGAGTGGTAACCAATGAGTTAAAAATCACCCCCACGCTCTCAGGGATTCCACAATTTATCACGTGATCGATATAATAACACTGTAACTAAAACAGTGTTCCTGGGTAGTAAGTGTGGTGCCACGGCAACGGAGCAACTCTGCCGGCGCTGCTATCCCCTCACACCCCTCCACACGGATGCACGTACACTCCCACTAAACACACACATGACCCCACGTAGGTTCTCGTGGGGGGGTTACCTGGTACGATGGGTTTTTACCCAAGGGCCTCCCTAGCAGGGATGCCCCACGGTTTCCCAGGACCAGGAGATTGGCCGACCCCCCCCCCCCCCCAGGTCAGATTACATGGCGGCCCTCCCTAAAGGGGGGCATAGAGTTTTACAGGCTGGCCGCGATGAAGCATACACGGCATGGGAGATGGCCTCAGGGCAGACACCCTGTGGGCAGTGTAAACAGTGGGGTGGGGAGGGAAAAGCTCCCGGGCATATAGAAGGAGGAATTAAGAGAGAGAGCGCAGATACGGGGAAAATGGAAAGGGGGGAAGAGATTGGACGTGCAGGATGACATGTCACCCAGGGATTAATGATTTTTGAGAGCATAAGAGGAGAGGGAGAGTTAATTTTTTTAGCAGAGTTCTCTTGGAACCGTGGTGAAATCCCAGCCGCCCTCAGCGTCCGAGTGACGTCTGCTGGGTGTAGTGGCAAACCATCGCTCCGGAAGAGTTTTCACTGTCCAGTGTCCTGCCCAACCCCCACCGTGTCCGTGCGACGCCGTGAGTGTGCCTGTGAGGTGAGTGTTCGTTCAATTGGCTGATTCATCCCATCTTTCGGTAAAGTCACGTAGAAGGGAAGTAATAAAATAATACAAATAAAACATAATAAAATTATTCTCACGACGTTTCGGCCACAACGCAAGTAGCCGTCCTCAGGTGAAAACCAGGTCTGTCGAGGCGACAGCGTCTGAATGAAACAGCACACGCGCTTGGAGCATGTATATAAGCTGGGTTGGAAGGGGGGAAGAAAGGGGGAGCCTTGAAAAAAGAATATGCATATCAAGAGGAATTTAGCATATTTATGGAAAATGTGATTAGTACTGCATATGGCCGTGCATTATGCAGGATTAGCAGCATCAAAGGGAGGGGGATAAGGGAAATGCAGGTATGTGATATGGAAAATGCAGGTATGTGAATAGTACTATTTATACCCGTGCATTATGCAGGATTAGCAGCATCAAAGGGAGGGGATAGGGGTAGCATTAATAAAGGGAATGAGTGTTAACAGTATGTAGCTGCAGTAACTAAAACCAACACGTAAACAACTAAAGTATAAACTACATATTATCAGTATACTTACTATACTCTACAATAAGCTGAGTTACTAACAGTAAGTACTACATTACAATTCTACGTCGTAAAAATTATATAATTTGCTTCCATCTAAACTTTATTCTCTTACATCACACGAGTCTACACCGTACTATATACTGCCATAGACAAACCCAACATTAAATTATATACTGTATTGCTATAAACCACCCTATACCCTATACCCTATACATTTTAATATAACACTATGTATTATTCTACCCACCCTAATGTGTATCACAGAGGTGGGACAAAGTCATTGTTATGCAAGTCCAAGTCGAGTCGCAAGTCATCAAATTCATGACTCGAGTCTGACTCGAGTCCAAGTCACATGACTCGAGTCCACACCTCTGGTGTATCACACTGTTATATATTTACTATACAATTACGATACTATATATTACTTTGTACATTGTATTAAGCATATAAATGTTATACTATTTGTTATTATACACTGTACCATTGACCGTCGTGTCAATGGGTGAGTCGTGGGAGGAAACTTGCAGCGGAGCAAAGAATCCATTCCCTGCGGAGAATACAATGCCAGTGAGTGGAACGCGGTCTGAAAGTCACCGTAAACGTGAACACAATCACTTAAGATCCGAAATGGTGTATTACGTCCTTCCAATGATTGCTAAGCCAGAATCCATATTCTCGGTTGAAATATACAAACACAGAGACAATTTCAACCGAGAAGATGGATTCTGGCTTAGCAATCATTGGAAGGACGTAATAAACCATTTCGGATCTTAAGTGATTGTGTTCACGTTTACGGTGACTTTCAGACCGCGTTCCACTCACTGGCATTGTATTCTCCGCAGGGAATGGATTCTTTGCTCCGCTGCAAGTTTCCTCCCACGACTCACCCATTGACACGACGGTCAATGGTACAGTGTATAATAACAAATAGTATAACATTTATATGCTTAATACAATGTACAAAGTAATATATAGTATCGTAATTGTATAGTAAATATATAGCAGTGTGATAGACATTAGGGTGGGTAGAATAATACATAGTGTTATATTAAAATGTATAAGGTATAGGGCAGGGGTCGGCAACCTGCGGCTCCGGAGCCGCATGCGGCTCTTTTGAACCTTGACCGCGGCTCCGGGGCGGATGCTAGCGAGGGGAGGAGGCGCACTGTGACACCTGCTCTGGCGTTGCCGCTGCTGACAGGTCGCCGCTCCGCTCCACACTGCCCGCCCGGTGACAGGCAATAACGTTGCCGTTGCTTTGTCACATGTTTGGAAGAAGTAAAAACCTTCCTGGGCAGCAAAGAGCTCACCTTTGCTGAGCTGGAACAGCCAGAGTGGCTGGAAAAATTACATTTTATGGTAGACATGACAGCACATCTAAACACGCTAAATACAACCCTTCAGGGGAAAGGAGGCACAGCCCTGCACATGCTGGAGGAGGTTTTGGCATTCGAGAGCAAGTTGACAGTGTTTGTCAAAGATTTACAGAGAGGTACACTGTCTCACTTTCCCTCTTTGAGAGAGTTCAAACAAAGTCATGATACGATAAATTTGGAATATTTCAAGTCTGCAATCACCACAATGCAAAGTTCGTTTGGGAAACGATTCTGTGAGTTCAGAGAGGAAAAAACGACATTATCCTTCCCTGTCACTCCCCTGGCGATCGATCCATCCCTATTGTATATGACTGCATTTGCAGGTGTAAGTCAACCTGATCTTGAGATGGAACTGGCCGATATAGCCGACAAAGATATATGGGTGTCCAAGTTCAAATGCTTGACCGCTACTCTTGAGGATGTTGCCCGTCAGAAGGCCATTCTGGCTCAGAATCATAAATGGAGTGATATTGAAAACCTTCCCAAACAGGACAAACTTGTATTCGAAACATGGAATGCCATCCCCAACACTTATATAAACATGAAAAAGTATGCATTTGGAGTCCTGTCGATCTTCGGCTCCACATATGTATGTGAGCAGGTCTTCTCCAACATGAACTATATTAAAAACAAACATCGATCACGCCTCACAGATGACAGCTTGCAAGCCTGTGTGAAAATGAAGGTGACGTCTTACAGCCCTGATGTGCAGACACTGTGCACTGAGGTTCTGGAGCAAAAATCCCATTAACCAGGTAATTTAGCTATTAATTTGCAAAAATATATTTTACATTGTTAAGTGAAAAAGTCCTTTTTTAATTCAGATTGACAGCTGACTGCACGATCCTGTATATAGCAATAAGGTAAGAAACAATATATGCAGTGTTATATTTGTTTTAAATGTTGCAATGGTTTTGCGGCTCCCAGTTTATTTTTTCCTTCGGAAACGGGTCCAAGTGGCTCTTTATGTCTTAAAGGTTGCAGACCCCTGGTATAGGGTATAGGGTGGTTTATAGCAATACAGTATATAATTTAATGTTGGGTTTGTCTATGGCAGTATATAGTACGGTGTAGACTCGTGTGATGTAAGAGAATAAAGTTTAGATGGAAGCAAATTATATAATTTTTACGACGTAGAATTGTAATGTAGTACTTACCGTTAGTAACTCAGCTTATTGTAGAGTATAGTAAGTATACTGATAATATGTAGTTTATACTTTAGTTTTAATTTTAGAACTTTCGTGACTGCAGGAATTATTATTTGTTTCTTTCGGTTAAGTCACGTCTAAAGATAAAATAATAAATTAAATTAAATAATAGAATACGACGTTTCGATTGCAACACAAGCAATCATCATCAGGTATAATGAAATAGCGACATAAAATCTAACCAGAAAACTATAGACAGACATATTAGCAGACAGATATCACCAAGATACATAGCGAGAGCAACACAGGTAACAGAGAGGGGTGATCGTCTCTGTGTGGTGGCCTTAAATAGACAGAGGGGGGGGCGGAGGCAGAGAGAGGGAGGAGGGTTAGAGAAAAAATTAGCATATCAATGAGTGGTCAACAGACGTGGTGCTGCGAATGCGATGGCACGGCAAGCAAGCCTGAAAATCAGGAGGACACACTAAAATTAAATAACCTAGTAAAATATCGAAATGTAATGTAATACAACACAGAGGGTCGGTCAACACACAATTAACGCATAGCCTGGTTGATTACGTGTTTCAAAGATTGCTAAGTTAGAATTTAAGTGTGAACAATCTAAAGAGAGGACACAGGCAGAGAAAACAAGTCGCCAGAGAGAGAGAAAAAAGATAAGCTTAAAACTTCCCCGTAGAAGTGGTTCAATCTTAATTTTAGAACTTTCGTGACTGCAGGAATTATTATTTGTTTCTTTCGGTTAAGTCACGTCTAAAGATAAAATAATAAATTAAATTAGGCTTGCTTGCCGTGCCATCGCATTCGCAGCACCACGTCTGTTGACCACTCATTGATATGCTAATTTTTTCTCTAACCCTCCTCCCTCTCTCTGCCTCCGCCCCCCCCTCTGTCTATTTAAGGCCACCACACAGAGACGATCACCCCTCTCTGTTACCTGTGTTGCTCTCGCTATGTATCTTGGTGATATCTGTCTGCTAATATGTCTGTCTATAGTTTTCTGGTTAGATTTTATGTCGCTATTTCATTATACCTGATGATGATTGCTTGTGTTGCAATCGAAACGTCGTATTCTATTATTTAATGTAATTTATTATTTTATCTTTAGACGTGACTTAACCGAAAGAAACAAATAATTATACTTTAGTTGTTTACGTGTTGGTTTTAGTTACTGCAGCTACATACTATTAACACTCCTTCCCTTTATTAATGCTACCCCTATCCCCTCCCTTTGATGCTGAATTAGTACTATTCACATACCTGCATTTCCCATATCCTCTCCCTTTGATGCTGTTAATCCTGCATAATGCACATGCATATGTAGTACTAATCACATTCCTGCATGTCCCATAAATATTCTAAATTCCTCTTGATATGCAAATTCATTTGTCAAGGCGCCCAGCTTATATATACATGCTCCAAGCTCGTGTGCTGTTTCATTCAGACGCTGTCGCCTCGACAGACCTGGTTTTCACCTGAGGACGGCTGCTTGCGTTGTGGCCGAAACGTCGTGAGAATTATTTTATTATGTTTTATTTTTATTATTTTATTACTTCCCTTCTATGGGCCATGTTAATAAATAGGGAACTAGTTCCATATCTGTTAACATGGGGCCATGTTAAGAGATGGGGAACCGGTTCCCATAGGAAGTCAATTGGCCATGTTAAGAGATAGCGAACCGGTTCCCATTAGAAGTTTATGGCCAAATTTTATTATTATTTTATTGGTTCCCTTCTACGTGACTTTACCGAAAGAACCAAGAATATGTATGCGCAATGTTAAGAGATAGGGAGCAGGTTCCCTATCTATTAACATGGGGCCATAGGAAGTTGTTGGGCCATGTTAAGAAATAGAGAACCGGTTCTCATAGGAAGTCTATGGGCAATGTTAAGAGATGGGGAACCGGTTCCCAAACGTCATTAATAGTAACGACCTCATGAATATTCATGAGGTCGTCGTCTTCCTCACCACCGACATCGCCATTTGCGGCCTGCAATGGCGGGCGAGCTGCCTGACCCGCTGTCATTCTTCGTCTTGGCCGCCTCCTCCAACGACAGCGACGGGAGCAGCAGCGACGAGGAGGAGGGTGGACGAGGTGGACGAGGAGGAGGTGCAGGAGGAGGCGGTGGCGGTGGAGCGAAACGGCTCTGCACGGAGCAGAGGGGAGGTGGTGGTGATGGTGGAGGTACACAGAGCGGTGGTGCAGTTGTTAGCGCACTGTGTGTGTGTGAGTGGGGAGTGGTGGTGCAGTGGTTAGCGCACTGTGTGTGAGTGGGGAGTGGTGGTGCAGTTGTTAGCGCACTGTGTGTGAGTGGGGAGTGGTGGTGCAGTTGTTAGCACACTGTGTGTGAGAGTGGGGAGCGGTGGTGCAGTTGTTAGCACACTGTATGTGAGTGGGGAGTGGTGGTGCAGTGGTTAGCACACTGTATGTGAGTGGTGGTGCAGTGGTTAGCGCACTGTGTGTGAGTGGGGAGTGGTGGTGCAGTGGTTAGCACACTGTGTGTGTGAGTGGGGAGTGGTGGTGCAGTGGTTAGCGCACTGTGTGTGAGTGGGGAGTGGTGGTGCAGTGGTTAGCGCACTGTGTGAGTGGGGAGTGGTGGTGCAGTGGTTAGCGCACTGTGTGTGTGAGTGGGGAGTGGTGGTGCAGTGGTTAGCGCACTGTGTGTCAGTGGGGAGTGGTGGTGCAGTGGTTAGCACACTGTATGTGAGTGGGGAGTGGTGGTGCAGTGGTTAGCGCACTGTGTGTGAGAGTGGGGAGTGGTGGTGCAGTGGTTAGCGCAGTGTGTGAGTGGGGAGTGGTGGTGCAGTGGTTAGTGCACTGTGTGTGTGAGTGGGGAGTGGTGGTGCAGTGGTTAGCGCACTGTGTGAGTGGGGAGTGGTGGTGCAGTGGTTAGCGCACTGTGTGTGTGAGTGGGGAGTGGTTGTGCAGTGGTTAGCACACTGTATGTGTGTGGGGAGTGGTGGTGCAGTGGTTAGCGCACTGTGGGGGTGCAGTGGTTAGCGCACTGTGTGTGTGAGTGGGGAGTGGTGGTGCAGTGGTTAGCACACTGTATGTGAGTGGGGAGTGGTGGTGCAGTGGTTAGCGCACTGTGTGAGTGGGGAGTGGTGGTGCAGTGGTTAGCACACTGTATGTGTGTGGGGAGTGGTGGTGCAGTGGTTAGCGCACTGTGGGGGTGCAGTGGTTAGCGCACTGTGTGTGTGAGTGGGGAGTGGTGGTGCAGTGGTTAGCGCACTGTGTGAGTGGGGAGTGGTGGTGCAGTGGTTAGCGCACTGTGTGAGTGGGGAGTGGTGGTGCAGTGGTTAGTGCACTGTGTATGTGAGTGGAGAGTGGTGGTATAGTGGTAAGCACACTGTATGTGAATGGGGAGTGGTGGTGCGGTGGTTAGCGCACTGTGTGTGTGAGTGGGGAGTGGTGGTGCAGTGGTTAGCGCACTGTGTGTGTGTGTGAGTGGGGAGTGGTGGTGCAGTGGTTAGCACACTGTATGTGAGTGGGGAGTGGTGGTGCAGTGGTTAGCGCAGTGTGTGAGTGGGGAGTGGTGGTGCAGTGGTTAGAGCACTGTGTGTGAGTGGTGAGTGGTGGTGCAGTGGTTAGCGCACTGTGGGAGTGGGGGTGCAGTGGTTAGCGCACTGTGTGTGTGAGTGGGGAGTGGTGGTGTAGTGGTTAGCGCACTGTGTGTGAGTGGGGAGTGGTGGTCCAGTGGTTAGCACACTGTATGTGAGTGGGGAGTGGTGGTGCAGTGGTTAGCGCACTGTGTGAGTGGGGAGTGGTGGTGCAATGGTTAGTGCACTGTGTATGTGAGTGGAGAGTGGTGGTACAGTGGTTAGCACACTGTATGTGAGTGGAGAGTGGTGGTACAGTGGTTAGCACACTGTATGTGAGTGGGGAGTGGTGGTGCAGTGGTTAGCGCACTGTGTGTGTGAGTGGGGAGTGGTGGTGTAGTGGTTAGCGCACTGTGTGTGAGTGGGGAGTGGTGGTCCAGTGGTTAGCACACTGTATGTGAGTGGGGAGTGGTGGTGCAGCGGTTAGCGCACTGTGTGAGTGGGGAGTGGTGGTGCAATGGTTAGTGCACTGTGTATGTGAGTGGAGAGTGGTGGTACAGTGGTTAGCACACTGTATGTGAGTGGGGAGTGGTGGTGCAGTGGTTAGCGCACTGTGTGTGTGAGTGGGGAGTGGTGGTGTAGTGGTTAGCGCACTGTGTGTGAGTGGGGAGTGGTGGTCCAGTGGTTAGCGCACTGTGTGAGTGGGGAGTGGTGGTGCAGTGGTTAGCGCAATGTGTGAGTGGGGAGTGGTGGTGCAATGGTTAGTGCACTGTGTATGTGAGTGGAGAGTGGTGGTACAGTGGTTAGCACACTGTATGTGAGTGGGGAGTGGTGGTGCAGTGGTTAGCGCACTGTGTGTGTGAGTGGGGAGTGGTGGTGTAGTGGTTAGCGCACTGTGTGTGAGTGGGGAGTGGTGGTCCAGTGGTTAGCACACTGTATGTGAGTGGGGAGTGGTGGTGCAGTGGTTAGCGCACTGTGTGAGTGGGGAGTGGTGGTGCAGTGGTTAGCACACTGTATGTGAGTGGGGAGTGGTGGTACAGTGGTTAGCGCACTGTGTGTGTGTGAGTGGGGAGTGGTGGTGCAGTGGTTAGCACACTGTATGTGAGTGGGGAGTGGTGGTGTAGTGGTTAGCGCACTGTGTGTGTGTGTGAGTGGGGAGTGGTGGTGTAGTGGTTAGCGCACTGTGTGTGTGAGTGGGGAGTGGTGGTGTAGTGGTTAGCGCACTGTGTGTGTGTGTGAGTGGGGAGTGGTGGTGCAGTGGTTAGCACACTGTATGTGAGTGGGGAGTGGTGGTGCAGTCGTTAGTGCACTGTGTGTGTATGAGTGGGGAGTGGTGGTGCAGTGGTTAGCGCACTGTGGGAGTGGGGGTGCAGTGGTTAGCGCACTGTGTGTGTGAGTGGGGAGTGGTGGTGCAGTGGTTAGAGCACTGTGTGTGTGTGTGAGTGGGGAGTGGTGGTGCAGTGGTTAGCACACTGTATGTGAGTGGGGAGTGGTGGTGCAGTGGTTAGCGCAGTGTGTGAGTGGGGAGTGGTGGTGCAGTAGTTAGAGCACTGTGTGTGAGTGGGGAGTGGTGGTCCAGTGGTTAGCGCACTGTGTGTGAGTGGGGAGTGGTGGTCCAGTGGTTAGCGCACTGTGAGTGGGGAGTGGTGGTGCAGTGGTTAGCGCACTGTGTGAGTGGGGAGTGGTGGTGCAATGGTTAGTGCACTGTGTATGTGATTGGAGAGTGGTGGTACAGTGGTTAGCACACTGTATGTGAGTGGGGAGTGGTGGTGCAGTGGTTAGCGCACTGTGTGTGTGAGTGGGGAGTGGTGGTGTAGTGGTTAGCGCACTGTGTGTGAGTGGGGAGTGGTGGTCCAGTGGTTAGCACACTGTATGTGAGTGGGGAGTGGTGGTGCAGTGGTTAGCGCACTGTGTGAGTGGGGAGTGGTGGTGCAGTGGTCAGCACACTGTGTGTGAGTGGTGAGTGGTGGTGCAGTGGTTAGCGCACTGTGGGAGTGGGGGTGCAGTGGTTAGCGCACTGTGTGTGTGAGTGGGGAGTGGTGGTGTAGTGGTTAGCGCACTGTGTGTGAGTGGGGAGTGGTGGTCCAGTGGTTAGCACACTGTATGTGAGTGGGGAGTGGTGGTGCAGTGGTTAGCGCAATGTGTGAGTGGGGAGTGGTAGTGCAATGGTTAGTGCACTGTGTATGTGAGTGGAGAGTGGTGGTACAGTGGTTAGCACACTGTATGTGAGTGGGGAGTGGTGGTGCAGTGGTTAGCGCACTGTGTGTGTGAGTGGGGAGTGGTGGTGTAGTGGTTAGCGCACTGTGTGTGAGTGGGGAGTGGTGGTCCAGTGGTTAGCACACTGTATGTGAGTGGGGAGTGGTGGTGCAGTGGTTAGCGCACTGTGTGAGTGGGGAGTGGTGGTGCAGTGGTTAGCACACTGTATGTGAGTGGGGAGTGGTGGTACAGTGGTTAGCGCACTGTGTGTGTGTGTGAGTGGGGAGTGGTGGTGCAGTGGTTAGCACACTGTATGTGAGTGGGGAGTGGTGGTGTAGTGGTTAGCGCACTGTGTGTGTGTGTGAGTGGGGAGTGGTGGTGTAGTGGTTAGCGCACTGTGTGTGTGAGTGGGGAGTGGTGGTGTAGTGGTTAGCGCACTGTGTGTGTGTGGGGGGAGTGGTGGTGCAGTGGTTAGCACACTGTATCTGAGTGGGGAGTGGTGGTGCAGTCGTTAGTGCACTGTGTGTGTGAGTGGGGAGTGGTGGTGTAGTGGTTAGCGCACTGTGTGTGTGTGGGGGGAGTGGTGGTGCAGTGGTTAGCACACTGTATCTGAGTGGGGAGTGGTGGTGCAGTGGTTAGCGCACTGTGGGAGTGGGGGTGCAGTGGTTAGCGCACTGTGTGTGTGAGTGGGGAGTGGTGGTGCAGTGGTTAGAGCACTGTGTGTGTGTGTGAGTGGGGAGTGGTGGTGCAGTGGTTAGCACACTGTATGTGAGTGGGGAGTGGTGGTGCAGTGGTTAGCGCAGTGTGTGAGTGGGGAGTGGTGGTGCAGTAGTTAGAGCACTGTGTGTGAGTGGGGAGTGGTGGTCCAGTGGTTAGCGCACTGTGTGTGAGTGGGGAGTGGTGGTCCAGTGGTTAGCGCACTGTGTGAGTGGGGAGTGGTGGTGCAGTGGTTAGCGCACTGTGTGAGTGGGGAGTGGTGGTGCAATGGTTAGTGCACTGTGTATGTGATTGGAGAGTGGTGGTACAGTGGTTAGCACACTGTATGTGAGTGGGGAGTGGTGGTGCAGTGGTTAGCGCACTGTGTGTGTGAGTGGGGAGTGGTGGTGTAGTGGTTAGCGCACTGTGTGTGAGTGGGGAGTGGTGGTCCAGTGGTTAGCACACTGTATGTGAGTGGGGAGTGGTGGTGCAGTGGTTAGCGCACTGTGTGAGTGGGGAGTGGTGGTGCAGTGGTCAGCACACTGTATGTGAGTGGGGAGTGGTGGTACAGTGGTTAGCGCACTGTGTGTGTGTGAGTTGGGAGTGGTGGTGCAGTGGTTAGCACACTGTATGTGAGTGGGGAGTGGTGGTGTAGTGGTTAGCGCACTGTGTGTGTGTGTAAGTGGGGAGTGGTGGTGTAGTGGTTAGCGCACTGTGTGTGTGAGTGGGGAGTGGTGGTGTAGTGGTTAGCGCACTGTGTGTGTGTGGGGGGAGTGGTGGTGCAGTGGTTAGCACACTGTATGTGAGTGGGGAGTGGTGGTGCAGTGGTTAGTGCACTGTGTGTGTATGAGTGGGGAGTGGTGGTGCAGTGGTTAGCGCACTGTGGGAGTGGGGGTGCAGTGGTTTGCGCACTGTGTTTGTGAGTGGGGAGTGGTGGTGCAGTGGTTAGCACACTGTATGTGAGTGGGGAGTGGTGGTGCAGTGGTTAGCGCAGTGTGTGAGTGGGGAGTGGTGGTGCAGTGGTTAGAGCACTGTTTGTGAGTGGGGAGTGGTGGTGCAGTGGTTAGCGCACTGTGGGAGTGTGGGTGCAGTGGTTAGCGCACTCTGTGTGTGAGTGGGGAGTGGTGGTGCAGTGGTTAGAGCACTGTTTGTGAGTGGGGAGTGGTGGTGCAGTGGTTAGCGCACTGTGGGAGTGTGGGTGCAGTGGTTAGCACACTGTATGTGAGTGGGGAGTGGTGGTGCAGTCGTTAGTGCACTGTGTGTGTATGAGTGGGGAGTGGTGGTGCAGTGGTTAGCGCACTGTGGGAGTGGGGGTGCAGTGGTTAGCGCACTGTGTGTGTGAGTGGGGAGTGGTGGTGCAGTGGTTAGAGCACTGTGTGTGTGTGTGAGTGGGGAGTGGTGGTGCAGTGGTTAGCACACTGTATGTGAGTGGGGAGTGGTGGTGCAGTGGTTAGCGCAGTGTGTGAGTGGGGAGTGGTGGTGCAGTAGTTAGAGCACTGTGTGTGAGTGGGGAGTGGTGGTCCAGTGGTTAGCGCACTGTGTGTGAGTGGGGAGTGGTGGTCCAGTGGTTAGCGCACTGTGTGAGTGGGGAGTGGTGGTGCAGTGGTTAGCGCACTGTGTGAGTGGGGAGTGGTGGTGCAATGGTTAGTGCACTGTGTATGTGATTGGAGAGTGGTGGTACAGTGGTTAGCACACTGTATGTGAGTGGGGAGTGGTGGTGCAGTGGTTAGCGCACTGTGTGTGTGAGTGGGGAGTGGTGGTGTAGTGGTTAGCGCACTGTGTGTGAGTGGGGAGTGGTGGTCCAGTGGTTAGCACACTGTATGTGAGTGGGGAGTGGTGGTGCAGTGGTTAGCGCACTGTGTGAGTGGGGAGTGGTGGTGCAGTGGTCAGCACACTGTGTGTGAGTGGTGAGTGGTGGTGCAGTGGTTAGCGCACTGTGGGAGTGGGGGTGCAGTGGTTAGCGCACTGTGTGTGTGAGTGGGGAGTGGTGGTGTAGTGGTTAGCGCACTGTGTGTGAGTGGGGAGTGGTGGTCCAGTGGTTAGCACACTGTATGTGAGTGGGGAGTGGTGGTGCAGTGGTTAGCGCAATGTGTGAGTGGGGAGTGGTAGTGCAATGGTTAGTGCACTGTGTATGTGAGTGGAGAGTGGTGGTACAGTGGTTAGCACACTGTATGTGAGTGGGGAGTGGTGGTGCAGTGGTTAGCGCACTGTGTGTGTGAGTGGGGAGTGGTGGTGTAGTGGTTAGCGCACTGTGTGTGAGTGGGGAGTGGTGGTCCAGTGGTTAGCACACTGTATGTGAGTGGGGAGTGGTGGTGCAGTGGTTAGCGCACTGTGTGAGTGGGGAGTGGTGGTGCAGTGGTTAGCACACTGTATGTGAGTGGGGAGTGGTGGTACAGTGGTTAGCGCACTGTGTGTGTGTGAGTGGGGAGTGGTGGTGCAGTGGTTAGCACACTGTATGTGAGTGGGGAGTGGTGGTGTAGTGGTTAGCGCACTGTGTGTGTGTGTGAGTGGGGAGTGGTGGTGTAGTGGTTAGCGCACTGTGTGTGTGAGTGGGGAGTGGTGGTGTAGTGGTTAGCGCACTGTGTGTGTGTGGGGGGAGTGGTGGTGCAGTGGTTAGCACACTGTATCTGAGTGGGGAGTGGTGGTGCAGTCGTTAGTGCACTGTGTGTGTATGAGTGGGGAGTGGTGGTGCAGTGGTTAGCGCACTGTGGGAGTGGGGGTGCAGTGGTTAGCGCACTGTGTGTGTGAGTGGGGAGTGGTGGTGCAGTGGTTAGAGCACTGTGTGTGTGTGTGAGTGGGGAGTGGTGGTGCAGTGGTTAGCACACTGTATGTGAGTGGGGAGTGGTGGTGCAGTGGTTAGCGCAGTGTGTGAGTGGGGAGTGGTGGTGCAGTAGTTAGAGCACTGTGTGTGAGTGGGGAGTGGTGGTCCAGTGGTTAGCGCACTGTGTGTGAGTGGGGAGTGGTGGTCCAGTGGTTAGCGCACTGTGTGAGTGGGGAGTGGTGGTGCAGTGGTTAGCGCACTGTGTGAGTGGGGAGTGGTGGTGCAATGGTTAGTGCACTGTGTATGTGATTGGAGAGTGGTGGTACAGTGGTTAGCACACTGTATGTGAGTGGGGAGTGGTGGTGCAGTGGTTAGCGCACTGTGTGTGTGAGTGGGGAGTGGTGGTGTAGTGGTTAGCGCACTGTGTGTGAGTGGGGAGTGGTGGTCCAGTGGTTAGCACACTGTATGTGAGTGGGGAGTGGTGGTGCAGTGGTTAGCGCACTGTGTGAGTGGGGAGTGGTGGTGCAGTGGTCAGCACACTGTATGTGAGTGGGGAGTGGTGGTACAGTGGTTAGCGCACTGTGTGTGTGTGAGTTGGGAGTGGTGGTGCAGTGGTTAGCACACTGTATGTGAGTGGGGAGTGGTGGTGTAGTGGTTAGCGCACTGTGTGTGTGTGTGAGTGGGGAGTGGTGGTGTAGTGGTTAGCGCACTGTGTGTGTGAGTGGGGAGTGGTGGTGTAGTGGTTAGCGCACTGTGTGTGTGTGGGGGGAGTGGTGGTGCAGTGGTTAGCACACTGTATGTGAGTGGGGAGTGGTGGTGCAGTGGTTAGTGCACTGTGTGTGTATGAGTGGGGAGTGGTGGTGCAGTGGTTAGCGCACTGTGGGAGTGGGGGTGCAGTGGTTTGCCCACTGTGTTTGTGAGTGGGGAGTGGTGGTGCAGTGGTTAGCACACTGTATGTGAGTGGGGAGTGGTGGTGCAGTGGTTAGCGCAGTGTGTGAGTGGGGAGTGGTGGTGCAGTGGTTAGAGCACTGTTTGTGAGTGGGGAGTGGTGGTGCAGTGGTTAGCGCACTGTGGGAGTGTGGGTGCAGTGGTTAGCGCACTCTGTGTGTGAGTGGGGAGTGGTGGTGCAGTGGTTAGCGCACTGTGTGAGTGGGGAGTGGTGGTGCAGTGGTTAGTGCACTGTGTATGTGAGTGGAGAGTGGTGGTACAGTGGTTAGCACACTGTATGTGAGTGGGGAGTGGTGGTGCAGTGGTTAGCGCACTGTGTGTGTGAGTGGGGAGTGGTGGTGTAGTGGTTAGCGCACTGTGTGTGTGAGTGGGGAGTGGTGGTCCAGTGGTTAGCACACTGTATGTGAGTGGGGAGTGGTGGTGCAGTGGTTAGCGCACTGTGTGAGTGGGGAGTGGTGGTGCAGTGGTGGGCACACTGTATGTGAGTGGGGAGTGGTGGTACAGTGGTTAGCGCACTGTGTGTGTGTGAGTGGGGAGTGGTGGTGCAGTGGTTAGCACACTGTATGTGAGTGGGGAGTGGTGGTGTAGTGGTTAGCGCACTGTGTGTGTGTGTGTGTGGGGAGTGGTGGTGTAGTGGTTAGCGCACTGTGTGTGTGAGTGGGGAGTGGTGGTGCAGTGGTTAGCACACTGTATGTGAGTGGGGAGTGGTGGTGCAGTGGTTAGTGCACTGTGTGTGTATGAGTGGGGAGTGGTGGTGCAGTGGTTAGCGCACTGTGGGAGTGGGGGTGCAGTGGTTAGCACACTGTATGTGAGTGGGGAGTGGTGGTGCAGTCGTTAGTGCACTGTGTGTGTATGAGTGGGGAGTGGTGGTGCAGTGGTTAGCGCACTGTGGGAGTGGGGGTGCAGTGGTTAGCGCACTGTGTGTGTGAGTGGGGAGTGGTGGTGCAGTGGTTAGAGCACTGTGTGTGTGTGTGAGTGGGGAGTGGTGGTGCAGTGGTTAGCACACTGTATGTGAGTGGGGAGTGGTGGTGCAGTGGTTAGCGCAGTGTGTGAGTGGGGAGTGGTGGTGCAGTAGTTAGAGCACTGTGTGTGAGTGGGGAGTGGTGGTCCAGTGGTTAGCGCACTGTGTGTGAGTGGGGAGTGGTGGTCCAGTGGTTAGCGCACTGTGTGAGTGGGGAGTGGTGGTGCAGTGGTTAGCGCACTGTGTGAGTGGGGAGTGGTGGTGCAATGGTTAGTGCACTGTGTATGTGATTGGAGAGTGGTGGTACAGTGGTTAGCACACTGTATGTGAGTGGGGAGTGGTGGTGCAGTGGTTAGCGCACTGTGTGTGTGAGTGGGGAGTGGTGGTGTAGTGGTTAGCGCACTGTGTGTGAGTGGGGAGTGGTGGTCCAGTGGTTAGCACACTGTATGTGAGTGGGGAGTGGTGGTGCAGTGGTTAGCGCACTGTGTGAGTGGGGAGTGGTGGTGCAGTGGTCAGCACACTGTGTGTGAGTGGTGAGTGGTGGTGCAGTGGTTAGCGCACTGTGGGAGTGGGGGTGCAGTGGTTAGCGCACTGTGTGTGTGAGTGGGGAGTGGTGGTGTAGTGGTTAGCGCACTGTGTGTGAGTGGGGAGTGGTGGTCCAGTGGTTAGCACACTGTATGTGAGTGGGGAGTGGTGGTGCAGTGGTTAGCGCAATGTGTGAGTGGGGAGTGGTGGTGCAATGGTTAGTGCACTGTGTATGTGAGTGGAGAGTGGTGGTACAGTGGTTAGCACACTGTATGTGAGTGGGGAGTGGTGGTGCAGTGGTTAGCGCACTGTGTGTGTGAGTGGGGAGTGGTGGTGTAGTGGTTAGCGCACTGTGTGTGAGTGGGGAGTGGTGGTCCAGTGGTTAGCACACTGTATGTGAGTGGGGAGTGGTGGTGCAGTGGTTAGCGCACTGTGTGAGTGGGGAGTGGTGGTGCAGTGGTTAGCACACTGTATGTGAGTGGGGAGTGGTGGTACAGTGGTTAGCGCACTGTGTGTGTGTGAGTGGGGAGTGGTGGTGCAGTAGTTAGCACACTGTATGTGAGTGGGGAGTGGTGGTGTAGTGGTTAGCGCACTGTGTGTGTGTGTGAGTGGGGAGTGGTGGTGTAGTGGTTAGCGCACTGTGTGTGTGAGTGGGGAGTGGTGGTGTAGTGGTTAGCGCACTGTGTGTGTTTGGGGGGAGTGGTGGTGCAGTGGTTAGCACACTGTATGTGAGTGGGGAGTGGTGGTGCAGTCGTTAGTGCACTGTGTGTGTATGAGTGGGGAGTGGTGGTGCAGTGGTTAGAGCATTGTGTGTGTGAGTGGGGAGTGGTGGTGCAGTGGTTAGAGCATTGTGTGTGTGTGTGAGTGGGGAGTGGTGGTGCAGTGGTTAGCACACTGTATGTGAGTGGGGAGTGGTGGTGCAGTGGTTAGCGCAGTGTGTGAGTGGGGAGTGGTGGTGCAGTAGTTAGAGCACTGTGTGTGAGTGGGGAGTGGTGGTCCAGTGGTTAGCGCACTGTGTGTGAGTGGGGAGTGGTGGTCCAGTGGTTAGCGCACTGTGTGAGTGGGGAGTGGTGGTGCAGTGGTTAGCGCACTGTGTGAGTGGGGAGTGGTGGTGCAATGGTTAGTGCACTGTGTATGTGATTGGAGAGTGGTGGTACAGTGGTTAGCACACTGTATGTGAGTGGGGAGTGGTGGTGCAGTGGTTAGCGCACTGTGTGTGTGAGTGGGGAGTGGTGGTGTAGTGGTTAGCGCACTGTGTGTGAGTGGGGAGTGGTGGTCCAGTGGTTAGCACACTGTATGTGAGTGGGGAGTGGTGGTGCAGTGGTTAGCGCACTGTGTGAGTGGGGAGTGGTGGTGCAGTGGTCAGCACACTGTATGTGAGTGGGGAGTGGTGGTACAGTGGTTAGCGCACTGTGTGTGTGTGAGTTGGGAGTGGTGGTGCAGTGGTTAGCACACTGTATGTGAGTGGGGAGTGGTGGTGTAGTGGTTAGCGCACTGTGTGTGTGTGTGAGTGGGGAGTGGTGGTGTAGTGGTTAGCGCACTGTGTGTGTGAGTGGGGAGTGGTGGTGTAGTGGTTAGCGCACTGTGTGTGTGTGGGGGGAGTGGTGGTGCAGTGGTTAGCACACTGTATGTGAGTGGGGAGTGGTGGTGCAGTGGTTAGTGCACTGTGTGTGTATGAGTGGGGAGTGGTGGTGCAGTGGTTAGCGCACTGTGGGAGTGGGGGTGCAGTGGTTTGCGCACTGTGTTTGTGAGTGGGGAGTGGTGGTGCAGTGGTTAGCACACTGTATGTGAGTGGGGAGTGGTGGTGCAGTGGTTAGCGCAGTGTGTGAGTGGGGAGTGGTGGTGCAGTGGTTAGAGCACTGTTTGTGAGTGGGGAGTGGTGGTGCAGTGGTTAGCGCACTGTGGGAGTGTGGGTGCAGTGGTTAGCGCACTCTGTGTGTGAGTGGGGAGTGGTGGTGCAGTGGTTAGCGCACTGTGTGAGTGGGGAGTGGTGGTGCAGTGGTTAGTGCACTGTGTATGTGAGTGGAGAGTGGTGGTACAGTGGTTAGCACACTGTATGTGAGTGGGGAGTGGTGGTGCAGTGGTTAGCGCACTGTGTGTGTGAGTGGGGAGTGGTGGTGTAGTGGTTAGCGCACTGTGTGTGTGAGTGGGGAGTGGTGGTCCAGTGGTTAGCACACTGTATGTGAGTGGGGAGTGGTGGTGCAGTGGTTAGCGCACTGTGTGAGTGGGGAGTGGTGGTGCAGTGGTGGGCACACTGTATGTGAGTGGGGAGTGGTGGTACAGTGGTTAGCGCACTGTGTGTGTGTGAGTGGGGAGTGGTGGTGCAGTGGTTAGCACACTGTATGTGAGTGGGGAGTGGTGGTGTAGTGGTTAGCGCACTGTGTGTGTGTGTGTGTGGGGAGTGGTGGTGTAGTGGTTAGCGCACTGTGTGTGTGAGTGGGGAGTGGTGGTGCAGTGGTTAGCACACTGTATGTGAGTGGGGAGTGGTGGTGCAGTGGTTAGTGCACTGTGTGTGTATGAGTGGGGAGTGGTGGTGCAGTGGTTAGCGCACTGTGGGAGTGGGGGTGCAGTGGTTAGCACACTGTATGTGAGTGGGGAGTGGTGGTGCAGTCGTTAGTGCACTGTGTGTGTATGAGTGGGGAGTGGTGGTGCAGTGGTTAGCGCACTGTGGGAGTGGGGGTGCAGTGGTTAGCGCACTGTGTGTGTGAGTGGGGAGTGGTGGTGCAGTGGTTAGAGCACTGTGTGTGTGTGTGAGTGGGGAGTGGTGGTGCAGTGGTTAGCACACTGTATGTGAGTGGGGAGTG
This sequence comes from Lampetra planeri, assembly GCF_965212315.1. Classification (NCBI taxonomy): domain Eukaryota; kingdom Metazoa; phylum Chordata; class Hyperoartia; order Petromyzontiformes; family Petromyzontidae; genus Lampetra; species Lampetra planeri. The sequence goes on from NC_136186.1 coordinate 3,289,219, forward strand.
GTGGTGCAGTGGTTAGCGCAGTGTGTGAGTGGGGAGTGGTGGTGCAGTAGTTAGAGCACTGTGTGTGAGTGGGGAGTGGTGGTCCAGTGGTTAGCGCACTGTGTGTGAGTGGGGAGTGGTGGTCCAGTGGTTAGCGCACTGTGTGAGTGGGGAGTGGTGGTGCAGTGGTTAGCGCACTGTGTGAGTGGGGAGTGGTGGTGCAATGGTTAGTGCACTGTGTATGTGATTGGAGAGTGGTGGTACAGTGGTTAGCACACTGTATGTGAGTGGGGAGTGGTGGTGCAGTGGTTAGCGCACTGTGTGTGTGAGTGGGGAGTGGTGGTGTAGTGGTTAGCGCACTGTGTGTGAGTGGGGAGTGGTGGTCCAGTGGTTAGCACACTGTATGTGAGTGGGGAGTGGTGGTGCAGTGGTTAGCGCACTGTGTGAGTGGGGAGTGGTGGTGCAGTGGTCAGCACACTGTGTGTGAGTGGTGAGTGGTGGTGCAGTGGTTAGCGCACTGTGGGAGTGTGGGTGCAGTGGTTAGCGCACTGTGTGTGTGAGTGGGGAGTGGTGGTGTAGTGGTTAGCGCACTGTGTGTGAGTGGGGAGTGGTGGTCCAGTGGTTAGCACACTGTATGTGAGTGGGGAGTGGTGGTGCAGTGGTTAGCGCAATGTGTGAGTGGGGAGTGGTGGTGCAATGGTTAGTGCACTGTGTATGTGAGTGGAGAGTGGTGGTACAGTGGTTAGCACACTGTATGTGAGTGGGGAGTGGTGGTGCAGTGGTTAGCGCACTGTGTGTGTGAGTGGGGAGTGGTGGTGTAGTGGTTAGCGCACTGTGTGTGAGTGGGGAGTGGTGGTCCAGTGGTTAGCACACTGTATGTGAGTGGGGAGTGGTGGTGCAGTGGTTAGCGCACTGTGTGAGTGGGGAGTGGTGGTGCAGTGGTTAGCACACTGTATGTGAGTGGGGAGTGGTGGTACAGTGGTTAGCGCACTGTGTGTGTGTGAGTGGGGAGTGGTGGTGCAGTAGTTAGCACACTGTATGTGAGTGGGGAGTGGTGGTGTAGTGGTTAGCGCACTGTGTGTGTGTGTGAGTGGGGAGTGGTGGTGTAGTGGTTAGCGCACTATGTGTGTGAGTGGGGAGTGGTGGTGTAGTGGTTAGCGCACTGTGTGTGTTTGGGGGGAGTGGTGGTGCAGTGGTTAGCACACTGTATGTGAGTGGGGAGTGGTGGTGCAGTCGTTAGTGCACTGTGTGTGTATGAGTGGGGAGTGGTGGTGCAGTGGTTAGCGCACTGTGGGAGTGGGGGTGCAGTGGTTAGCGCACTGTGTGTGTGAGTGGGGAGTGGTGGTGCAGTGGTTAGAGCACTGTGTGTGTGTGTGAGTGGGGAGTGGTGGTGCAGTGGTTAGCACACTGTATGTGAGTGGGGAGTGGTGGTGCAGTGGTTAGCGCAGTGTGTGAGTGGGGAGTGGTGGTGCAGTAGTTAGAGCACTGTGTGTGAGTGGGGAGTGGTGGTCCAGTGGTTAGCGCACTGTGTGTGAGTGGGGAGTGGTGGTCCAGTGGTTAGCGCACTGTGTGAGTGGGGAGTGGTGGTGCAGTGGTTAGCGCACTGTGTGAGTGGGGAGTGGTGGTGCAATGGTTAGTGCACTGTGTATGTGATTGGAGAGTGGTGGTACAGTGGTTAGCACACTGTATGTGAGTGGGGAGTGGTGGTGCAGTGGTTAGCGCACTGTGTGTGTGAGTGGGGAGTGGTGGTGTAGTGGTTAGCGCACTGTGTGTGAGTGGGGAGTGGTGGTCCAGTGGTTAGCACACTGTATGTGAGTGGGGAGTGGTGGTGCAGTGGTTAGCGCACTGTGTGAGTGGGGAGTGGTGGTGCAGTGGTCAGCACACTGTATGTGAGTGGGGAGTGGTGGTACAGTGGTTAGCGCACTGTGTGTGTGTGAGTTGGGAGTGGTGGTGCAGTGGTTAGCACACTGTATGTGAGTGGGGAGTGGTGGTGTAGTGGTTAGCGCACTGTGTGTGTGTGTGAGTGGGGAGTGGTGGTGTAGTGGTTAGCGCACTGTGTGTGTGAGTGGGGAGTGGTGGTGTAGTGGTTAGCGCACTGTGTGTGTGTGGGGGGAGTGGTGGTGCAGTGGTTAGCACACTGTATGTGAGTGGGGAGTGGTGGTGCAGTGGTTAGTGCACTGTGTGTATGAGTGGGGAGTGGTGGTGCAGTGGTTAGCGCACTGTGGGAGTGGGGGTGCAGTGGTTTGCGCACTGTGTTTGTGAGTGGGGAGTGGTGGTGCAGTGGTTAGCACACTGTATGTGAGTGGGGAGTGGTGGTGCAGTGGTTAGCGCAGTGTGTGAGTGGGGAGTGGTGGTGCAGTGGTTAGAGCACTGTTTGTGAGTGGGGAGTGGTGGTGCAGTGGTTAGCGCACTGTGGGAGTGTGGGTGCAGTGGTTAGCGCACTCTGTGTGTGAGTGGGGAGTGGTGGTGCAGTGGTTAGCGCACTGTGTGAGTGGGGAGTGGTGGTGCAGTGGTTAGTGCACTGTGTATGTGAGTGGAGAGTGGTGGTACAGTGGTTAGCACACTGTATGTGAGTGGGGAGTGGTGGTGCAGTGGTTAGCGCACTGTGTGTGTGAGTGGGGAGTGGTGGTGTAGTGGTTAGCGCACTGTGTGTGTGAGTGGGGAGTGGTGGTCCAGTGGTTAGCACACTGTATGTGAGTGGGGAGTGGTGGTGCAGTGGTTAGCGCACTGTGTGAGTGGGGAGTGGTGGTGCAGTGGTGGGCACACTGTATGTGAGTGGGGAGTGGTGGTACAGTGGTTAGCGCACTGTGTGTGTGTGAGTGGGGAGTGGTGGTGCAGTGGTTAGCACACTGTATGTGAGTGGGGAGTGGTGGTGTAGTGGTTAGCGCACTGTGTGTGTGTGTGTGTGGGGAGTGGTGGTGTAGTGGTTAGCGCACTGTGTGTGTGAGTGGGGAGTGGTGGTGCAGTGGTTAGCACACTGTATGTGAGTGGGGAGTGGTGGTGCAGTGGTTAGTGCACTGTGTGTGTATGAGTGGGGAGTGGTGGTGCAGTGGTTAGCGCACTGTGGGAGTGGGGGTGCAGTGGTTAGCGCACTGTGTGTGTGAGTGGGGAGTGGTGGTGCAGTGGTTAGCGCACTGTGTGAGTGGGGAGTGGTGGTGCAGTGGTTAGTGCACTGTGTATGTGAGTGGAGAGTGGTGGTACAGTGGTAAGCACACTGTATGTGAGTGGGGAGTGGTGGTGCAGTGGTTAGCGCACTGTGTGTGTGAGTGGGGAGTGGTGGTGCAGTGGTTAGCGCACTGTGTGTGAGTGGGGAGTGGTGGTGCAGTGGTTAGCGCACTGTGTGTGTGGGAGTGGGGAGTGGGGATGCAGTGGTTAGCGCAGTGTGTGGGGAGTGGTGGTGCAGTGGTTAGCGCACTGTGTGAGTGGGGAGTGGTGGTGCAGTGGTTAGCGCACTGTGTGTGTGTGAGTGGAGAGTCGTGGCGCAGTGGTTAGCGCACTGTGTGTGAGTGGGGAGTAGTGGTGCAGTGGTTAGCGCACTGTGTGTGAGTGGGGAGTAGTGGTGCAGTGGTTAGCGCACTGTGTGTGTGTGAGTGGAGAGTGGTGGCGCAGTGGTTAGCGCACTGTGTGAGTGGGGAGTGGTGGTGCAGTGGTTAGCGCACTGTGTGTGTGTGAGTGGAGAGTGGTGGCGCAGTGGTTAGCGCACTGTGTGTGAGTGGGGAGTAGTGGTGCAGTGGTTAGCGCACTGTGTGTGAGTGGGGAGTAGTGGTGCAGTGGTTAGCGCACTGTGTGTGTGTGAGTGGAGAGTGGTGGCGCAGTGGTTAGCGCACTGTGTGAGTGGAGAGTGGTGGTACAGTGGTAAGCACACTGTATGTGAGTGGGGAGTGGTGGTGCAGTGGTTAGCGCACTGTGTGTGTGAGTGGGGAGTGGTGGTGCAGTGGTTAGCGCACTGTGTGTGAGTGGGGAGTGGTGGTGCAGTGGTTAGCGCACTGTGTGTGTGGGAGTGGGGAGTGGGGGTGGAGTGGTTAGCGCACTGTGTGTGTGAGTGGGGAGTGGTGATGCAGTGGTTAGCGCAGTGTGTGGGGAGTGGTGGTGCAGTGGTTAGCGCACTGTGGGAGTGTGGGTGCAGTGGTTAGCGCACTCTGTGTGTGAGTGGGGAGTGGTGGTGCAGTGGTTAGCGCACTGTGTGAGTGGGGAGTGGTGGTGCAGTGGTTAGTGCACTGTGTATGTGAGTGGAGAGTGGTGGTACAGTGGTTAGCACACTGTATGTGAGTGGGGAGTGGTGGTGCAGTGGTTAGCGCACTGTGTGTGTGAGTGGGGAGTGGTGGTGTAGTGGTTAGCGCACTGTGTGTGTGAGTGGGGAGTGGTGGTCCAGTGGTTAGCACACTGTATGTGAGTGGGGAGTGGTGGTGCAGTGGTTAGCGCACTGTGTGAGTGGGGAGTGGTGGTGCAGTGGTGAGCACACTGTATGTGAGTGGGGAGTGGTGGTACAGTGGTTAGCGCACTGTGTGTGTGTGAGTGGGGAGTGGTGGTGCAGTGGTTAGCACACTGTATGTGAGTGGGGAGTGGTGGTGTAGTGGTTAGCGCACTGTGTGTGTGTGTGTGTGGGGAGTGGTGGTGTAGTGGTTAGCGCACTGTGTGTGTGAGTGGGGAGTGGTGGTGCAGTGGTTAGCACACTGTATGTGAGTGGGGAGTGGTGGTGCAGTGGTTAGTGCACTGTGTGTGTATGAGTGGGGAGTGGTGGTGCAGTGGTTAGCGCACTGTGGGAGTGGGGGTGCAGTGGTTAGCGCACTGTGTGTGTGAGTGGGGAGTGGTGGTGCAGTGGTTAGCGCACTGTGTGAGTGGGGAGTGGTGGTGCAGTGGTTAGTGCACTGTGTATGTGAGTGGAGAGTGGTGGTACAGTGGTAAGCACACTGTATGTGAGTGGGGAGTGGTGGTGCAGTGGTTAGCGCACTGTGTGTGTGAGTGGGGAGTGGTGGTGCAGTGGTTAGCGCACTGTGTGTGAGTGGGGAGTGGTGGTGCAGTGGTTAGCGCACTGTGTGTGTGGGAGTGGGGAGTGGGGGTGGAGTGGTTAGCGCACTGTGTGTGTGAGTGGGGAGTGGTGATGCAGTGGTTAGCGCAGTGTGTGGGGAGTGGTGGTGCAGTGGTTAGCGCACTGTGTGAGTGGGGAGTGGTGGTGCAGTGGTTAGCGCACTGTGTGTGTGTGAGTGGAGAGTGGTGGCGCAGTGGTTAGCGCACTGTGTGTGAGTGGGGAGTAGTGGTGCAGTGGTTAGCGCACTGTGTGTGAGTGGGGAGTAGTGGTGCAGTGGTTAGCGCACTGTGTGTGTGTGAGTGGAGAGTGGTGGCGCAGTGGTTAGCGCACTGTGTGAGTGGGGAGTGGTGGTGCAGTGGTTAGCGCACTGTGTGTGTGTGAGTGGAGAGTGGTGGCGCAGTGGTTAGCGCACTGTGTGTGAGTGGGGAGTAGTGGTGCAGTGGTTAGCGCACTGTGTGTGAGTGGGGAGTAGTGGTGCAGTGGTTAGCGCACTGTGTGTGAGTGGGGAGTAGTGGTGCAGTGGTTAGCGCACTGTGTGTGTGTGAGTGGAGAGTGGTGGCGCAGTGGTTAGCGCACTGTGTGAGTGGAGAGTGGTGGTACAGTGGTAAGCACACTGTATGTGAGTGGGGAGTGGTGGTGCAGTGGTTAGCGCACTGTGTGTGTGAGTGGGGAGTGGTGGTGCAGTGGTTAGCGCACTGTGTGTGAGTGGGGAGTGGTGGTGCAGTGGTTAGCGCACTGTGTGTGTGGGAGTGGGGAGTGGGGGTGGAGTGGTTAGCGCACTGTGTGTGTGAGTGGGGAGTGGTGATGCAGTGGTTAGCGCAGTGTGTGGGGAGTGGTGGTGCAGTGGTTAGCGCACTGTGTGAGTGGGGAGTGGTGGTGCAGTGGTTAGCGCACTGTGTGTGTGTGAGTGGAGAGTGGTGGCGCAGTGGTTAGCGCACTGTGTGTGAGTGGGGAGTAGTGGTGCAGTGGTTAGCGCACTGTGTGTGAGTGGGGAGTAGTGGTGCAGTGGTTAGCGCACTGTGTGTGTGTGAGTGGAGAGTGGTGGCGCAGTGGTTAGCGCACTGTGTGAGTGGGGAGTGGTGGTGCAGTGGTTAGCGCACTGTGTGTGTGTGAGTGGAGAGTGGTGGCGCAGTGGTTAGCGCACTGTGTGTGAGTGGGGAGTAGTGGTGCAGTGGTTAGCGCACTGTGTGTGAGTGGGGAGTAGTGGTGCAGTGGTTAGCGCACTGTTTGTGTGTGAGTGGAGAGTGGTGGCGCAGTGGTTAGCGCACTGTGTGAGTGGGGAGTGGTGGTGCAGTGGTTAGCGCACTTTGTGTGTGTGAGTGGGGAGCGGTGGTGCAGTGGTTAGCGCACTGTGTGAGTGGGGAGTGGTGGTGCAGTGGTTAGCGCACTGTGTGAGTGGGGAGTGGTGGTGCAGTGATTAGCGCACTGTGTGTGTGTGGGGAGTGGTGGTGCAGTGGTTAGCGCACTGCATATGAGTGGGGAGTGGTGGTGCAGTGGTTAGAGCACTGTGTGTGTGTGTGGGGAGTGGTGGTGCAGTGGTTAGCACACTGTGTGTGTGTGAGTGGGAAGTGGTGGTGCAGTGGTTAGCGCACTGTGTGTGTGAGTGAGGAGCGGTGGTGCAGTGGTTAGCGCACTGTGTGTGTGTGTGAGTGGGGAGTGGTGGTGCAGTGGTGAGCGCACTGTGTATGTGCTACTAACAGCAATTGCTCCTATGTATGTGTGTCTATTTGTGTGTGTCTGTCTGTTTGTGTCTGTCTGTGTCTACGAGGTTAGGAATGGTGGTGGTGGTTGCTTATGCCCCCACCGAAGATGAACACGGATGCACGCAAGACCAATGAGTCAGATGCCTTCTATGACCTCCTGTCACAGGTGCAAGCTAAAGTGGCCCCTCGGGATAGAGTCATCTTGACTTCAATGCCCGAGTTGATCATGATGCTGGCACCTGGTCGGGAATGATTGGAAGGCATAGGCCAGACCAGCTCAATAACAACTGTAGGAGGCTACTAGACTTTGGTGCGGCCCATGGGCTTGTAATTACCAACATGCTTTTCTGGCATCGGTGCATCCACGCAACATTATGGATGCATGCTGGGTCCAAGCAAATAACATTTATTGGACTAGGTACTGATGGAACAGCAGATGCGGGCCCATGTCCTTGACACCAGGACCTACGGTGGAGCTGATCTGCCCACTGATCATCGGCTTGTCATCTGTAAGATGCACCTGCCATTCTTCCACTCCGGTTGTGGGTGTACACCCAGGGCCCCATTCAAACCCTTAGTGGCCTGGTCTCAGCTAGCTGATGAAAGTTGCAAGCGGGAATTTCATAATAGCTTGCAGCTGGGATTGGCATCGTCCCTCACTCCTCCTGATGCCGAGGGTAAATGGGCGAGGTTTAGGACTGTGGCTCATGCAGCTGCAATGGCTGCTTTGGGTACACGAATCAGACCTCCCCAGAGACTCTGGCTGACATGAGGTGTACTAGCTGGCTGAGAAAAAGCGACAGGCCCACTCTCATCGGCTACAGCATCCCACGTCGGAGAATGAGGATCGCAGCCTTCGTTCTGAGGTTCGGAGAGCCATGAGGCGTTGCAAGGATGGGTAGTGGTCACTGGTTGCTGAGGAGATGGAGTCTGCCTCAATGGCCCGCGATCACAAATCGCTCTTTAATTCCATCAAAAAGGTTACCTGCAGCGCCACACCTATTACCATAATTAGGGGAAAGAACAGTGATCCAATCTCTGACCCCCAGGAACAGGTTTGCAGATTTGCTGAGCATTTATGTGAGGTCCTGGGGGAGGGGACATCCCTCAGCCTGGATAACAATGTGGGAAAAAGTGGGGATGACCCTGCCGAGGCTGCGTTGCCTCAAACATTGGAGGAAGTCACCCCCTGTGAGTGGCTGGCTAAGGTGCCATCTGTTGAGGAAGTACTGAAGGCGATCCAGAGTCTGAGACCAGGAAAAGCACCGGGCAGAGATGACGTGGCGTTTGTGCACAGACTGCCCTACATGACATAACAACAGTCTGGACTACTGGATGGGTTCCGCAGGACTGGAAGGATGCCCTTGTGGTCCCCCTCTTCAAGAAGGGGGACTGCACAGACTGTAACAACTACAAGGGCATCTCACTCAGTGTGCCGGGAAAGGTCCTGGCAATGATTATTCAACATCACCTTGCTAGGCACGCTGAGGAGAGGCTTGCGGAGCCCCAATGCGGTTTCAGGAAAGGGCGGTCCTGCACAAATGCCATATTTTCTGTCCGTCTGCTACAGCAGAGGTGTAGGGAATTCCAACAAGACCTACATCTCTGCTTTATTGACCTGGTCAAGGCCTTTGATACCATCAGTAGGCCTGGGCTCTGGGTTGTTCTTCATGCTTTTAGAGTCCCTGACCCTCTGCTCACGATCATTAAGGACCTTCATGATGGTTTCCGGGCCCAGGTAAAACTACGTGGCTGGGAGTCGGAGCCATTCCCTGTACAACTTGGGGTGCGACAGGGGTGTCCTCTGGCTCCCACATTATTTAACATCTATTTCGACCGCGTAGTTCGTAAAGCCTTCAATAGCTGTACCGGAGGAATTTCCATCTGGTACAGTACAATGGGAGGCTGATCGATGCCCGGGTGCGGTCAAGGAATGGCTCTCTATTGCTCAGCCATGTTATGTATGCCCATGATCTGGTAATTGCTGCTCACTCAGAGGAGTAGTTGGAGGTGCTGCTGCTGAACCTGGAGCTTGTCACTAAGAGGCGATGCCTTAGCAACAGCCCGACCAAAACTAAGCACCTGCCTGGGTATTTTGTACCATTGGACACTCCACCCCCACAACTCCCAATTGGTGATAAGGCAGTTGTGAAGAGAGTGGAGAGTTTCCCATACCTGGGCAGTGTGCTCATGACCGGCATAGGTTTAACAACAGAGGTCTCACTCCGAATCAGTCGAGCGGCATTATCTTTTCATCGGTTGCATAATGCTGTGTGGAAGCTACCTGGTCTGTCGCTCCGCACGAAGCTTCATGTCTTCTCGACCACGGTCATGCCCTCCCTTCTCTACTCTTGCGAAACTTAGACCCCGCCGGTTAGAAATATTTAGGCTGGCCTGCCTACGATCCATCCTGGGTTTAACCAGGGTGGATCTCATGAGGAGCTCACAAATCCTTGAAAGATCTGGACAAAATCCCATCGGTGAGCTCCAGCAGGCAAGGCTGCGTTGGCTGGGCCATGTAGCCCGCATGCCCAGCCACCGCATGTCTAAGCAGATTTTGTTCAGCCGGATCGAGAGGGCGAAATGGGCGCGGCACGGGCTGGAGAAGAGATGGAGTCATAATCTAGATCTGAAGTTTTCGTGACTGATGGAGTGATGTGGTACAGGAGGATGTGGAGCTGAGTGGACTTGCTAATGACTAGTACCAGCGGTGTCAAGATCGGCCTCTGTGGAGGAGGCTCGTGAAGGACGCTACTGGGGAGTTGGAGGCAGTCGCCCTCCAACAACAACGGAGGGCGGAGGAGCAATGCTCACAACAACGAGCGGAGTGCCAGGTGGCTAAAGCACAGCAAGTTGGCACAGTAGCGGGCACATGTGGTGCGTCAGCCAGTCGTCTCAGTCAGTCGACCTGTGGCATCTGGGTCTGCCCCGTGACCTCCTACCAGCGGGCGTTCGACACTTCACGTGGCTTCAAGGTGCACATAGCCTGGCACAAGCATCGTGGTGATGTCACCGCCACTTAGTGGCGAATGGCGGTTGTTGTTGTATGTGTCACTGTATGTGTGTGTGTCACCGTGTGTGTCTAGGCCGCCTCCCGTCACCCGCTGTGCTGTTGAGCCGCGTGCTGGAGCCGAGCTTCTTGCAGAACCCCTACAGGGGACACATCGACTGGGAGCGGCGGGCCGTCAAAGGGCCTGAGGAGGTGGGGTGGTGCACCTAGCCTGGTACCAGGGTATAGTGTAGTGTGTAGTGCAGTAGTTTTTTAGTATAGTGCTTAGTATAGTGTATAGTGTAGTGTAGACACTCACCCAAACACTCACCCACCTACCCACTCACCCACTCACTCATCCACACACTCACCCACCTACTCACTCATTCACTCACCCACCCACTCACTCATTCACTCACCCACACACTCACCCACCTACCCACTCACTCATTCACTCACCCACCCACTCACTCATTCACCCACCCACTCACCCACCCCTCCCTCCCCCCTACTAGCCCCCCCGAGAGTTCAAGCCGTGGCTCTCCACCGCCGCCCGTGCTCCGGCGGCGACTTCCCCTGCCGCGGCCTCGGTGAAGCGGGCAGCCCCCACTGGGCCCGACCTGGCCGTGCGCTGGTCCCAGATGTACCGCGACGACGAGGAAGAGAAGGCCAAGGAGGCCGCCTCCTGCACCCGCACGGATGGATACGATGGTGGTGAGCACCGGGGCGGGGTGGTGGTGGTGGTCGGTCGGTGGGTCGGTTGGTCTCGGAATGGCATTTGGCGTAGTGTACCGTGTAGTGTGTAAGTGTATAGTGGTGTAGTGTGTGGCATAGTGTGTAAGTGTATAGTGTAGTGTGTAAGTGTATAGTGGTGTCGTTTGTGGTGTAGTGTGTAAGTATATATTGGTCTAGTGTGTGGTGTAGTGTTCAGTGTAGTGTTTAATAGTGTAGTGCATAGTGGTGTAGTGTATATTAGTGTAGTTTATAGTGTAGTGTATTGTATAGTAGTGTGGTGTAGTGGATAGTAGTGTAGTTTATAGTGTAGTGTATAGTAGTGTAGTGGCAGTGGAGGGGCTTGTGTGCTCCATCCACCCGGCGGAGTCAACCCACGACGAGGTGGAGGTTCGCGCAGACGCTGGCAACGGCAAATCGACTTCTGTTCCACTCGCCAGCAAAATATTCGCGACCCGGAAACGTAAGACACAGAAGGGAACCGGGGCGTGTTCAAAGTTTCCGCAATGCATCGGCTAAAAAAGCCGAGAGAAAGAGAGCAAAAAAAAGTCTGTCGCGAGACGCAGCGGTGATGGCCGACAGAACAGGGAAGACAATGGCCACGGGCGAGCGCAGAGCCCCTCGATCAAGTTGAGTAATTGAACATGGAATTGCGGCGACCGAGCAACGGAGAGGTGAGGAAGAAGAACGCGTCGGAGGAGCCACCTTCACGCCTGAAGACGACAGCGGAGCGGGAAGAGATGAGAGGACTCCTTCAAGAAATTTAGAGAGGTCGCTGGAAGGTCTTACCCCAGGAGTAGGTGGCCTTAAGAATGCCATTGGGAGGATATTCTGGAAGAATACGAAGACAAAGAAGAAGATGAAGATGAAGGGAGAATTGTTAAGGAGAAGAAGAACACGACAAATATGAAGGAGAAGGGAGAATACGAAGAAGAAGGGAAAATAATAAGATGGAGAAGAAGACGAACGAGAAGGAGGAGAACGAGGAGGAGAAGAACGAGAAGGAGAAGTAGAAGGAGAAGAACGAGAAGGAGAAGAACTAGAAGGAGAAGTAGAACCAGAAGGAGTAGAACGAGAAGTAGAACCAGAAGGAGTAGAACGAGAAGATGAAGAAGGGAAAATAAGAAGATGGAGAAGGAGACGAAGGAGAAGAAGACGAAGAACGAGAAGGAGGAGAATGAGGAGGAGAAGAACGAGAAGGAGAAGTAGAACCAGAAGGAGAAGTAGAACCAGAAGGAGAAGTAGAACCAGAAGGAGAAATAGAACCAGAAGGAGAAGAACGAGAAGATGAAGAAGGGAAAATAAGAAGATGGAGAAGGAGAAGACGAAGGAGAAGACGAAGAAGAATATGAAGAAGAGAGAATAGACAGGGATGCGGTATGCGGTAGACAAAAGGATTAACGAAACAATGTGGTGCGGGAAAGTACGAAAGAGAACCTCCTGCGACTGAGCATGAAGTGTGCTGGCTGAGCCCCGAAGGAGCAGCCAACGAACAACAGAGCCCCCGGGGGGGGGGGGGGGTCAGTGGCAGACCCCATTGAGCTCATCGAGGGGAGGGGGCAGGAGATGAGGCTATTTTAAGATGCAGCCCACAGTTTAGTGCCAACAGATTTCGGTCCAGTGGCAAGTGGCCCAGAGGCCGGACGTGTTTAGCGTCATGTGTAAAATAAAGACCTCGGTCCATACGTAGTCTCGAAAAAGCTGTAGCATACTTTCCCAACAAAGTAGAACGCTGACATTTGGTATTTAATTTAGTGTGTTCTTTCTCCCTCTCTCCTAATGTTCAAGCCTGTGTACTTTACTACGCGTCTCTTCGTACTCATTGACATGTAAATTTTTTCTCTAACCCCTCCCTTTCTCTGCCTCCGCCCCCCTCTGTCTATTTAAGGCCACCCCACAGAGACGATCCCCCCTCTCTGTACCTGTGTTGCTCTCTCTATGTATCTTGGTGATATCTGTCTGCTTATATGTCTGTCTATAGTTTTCTGGTTAGATTTTATGTTGCTATTTCATTATACCTGATGATAATTGCTTGTGTTGCAATCGAAACGTCGTATGCTATTATTTAATTTATTATTTTATCTTTATACGTGACTTTCCGAAAGAACCAAAGAATAATTCCTGCAGTCACGAAAGCTCCAAAATTAAGATTAAACAACAGGATATTTTTGAAAATCCGAGATTTTTTTTTTAATTTAAGGTCCCCAAATCTCAATTTGAAGTGCCCCATAAACACGTCTGTGTGTATCATTCAGAAACCATTCAAAATATAAGATTACGGGTTTTGTTTTGTTTAACAGAGCGTTAAACAGCAATTAAAATGAAAGCGAGAACCATTGTTCCATATTTTATATTGTATTTGAGATTTCGTATTCAAGCGTTTTTTTATGGAAAAAAATCAGCATTTTATGATGTTCAAATAATTCAATAATGGTAAAATATAGGAGAGCTTTCCCTCATAGAGTAGTTTACGTTCATTCATTTTGTTATTTCTCAAATAACAAAACGAACTGAATCTTTAAATCGAGCGGCTTTCGATGGGCACAACTTTAAATAATTATACGAAGTCGAATCAAGTCGTCAATGTCGTAGATGTTAGTGTCTGATCGTTGATAAACATTGCAAACAAAATCATGATCAGGTTAATTATTATATTCATTGAAAAATTTCGCCTGGCGAAGACAGACAGATGTTTATGAACTAGTACACCTATATCTTCTTGGTTCTTTCGGTAAAGTCACGTAGAATGGAAATAATAAAATAATAAAAATAAAACATGAAAAGATAATTCTCACGACGTTTCGGCCACAACGCAAGCAGCCATCAGGTGAAGAACAGGTCTGTCAGAAAGACAGCGTCTGAATGAACACCACCAGGCTTGGCAGCGTATATTTCAGCTGGATATGCAAATTCCTTTGTCAAGGCGCTCTTCCCCCTCCAACCCAGCTTAAATATACGCTGGCAAGCCTGGTGGTGTTCATTCAGACGCTGTCTTTCTGACAGACCTGTCTTTCTGACAGACCTGTTCTTCACCTGAGGACGGCTGCTTGCGTTGTGGCCGAAACGTCGTGAGAATTATTTTATTATGTTTTATTTTTATTATTTTATTATTTCCATTCTACGTGACTTTACCGAAAGAACCAAGAAGATTAATCCCTGCAGTCATGAAAGCTTTAAATCGAAATTTAGTACACCTATACTTAAGACAGGCGACCCCCAGATAACGTTCTAACAACCCCACTATGACTCCCGCCGTAGCCCATACCCAAAAAGGTTTTGCTGACGATTCAACATATCATGGAGAGGCTGTGGAGCATGAGTACTACTGGATGCAAGGGGGGGGGCGCATTGCGAGCATCAGACGGACAATGCAAAAGGTCAGACAAAATATACCGGCAGCAGCCGTGCCTCTGCTGCATTGACCACAGCAAAGCTTTTTTTTTATTTGTGTGGCCCGTGAAGTGACGTGGATTACGTGTGAAGAGAGTCCACCAGACGACGGCTTGAGGGTCGACGCCAAAAGGCGAAGGTGACGGCGACAGAACAGCTTGACTTATCCGGCCTGGGCAATGAATCAACCGAAGCCGTGAAGAACTTTGTACTCCCGGGCTCGCTGATTGCCAAAGATGGGGAGTGTAGCCACGAGATGAGGAAGGCGGCCAGATCTCCGTAGAATGGCCACGTCCACAGCTCAATCGGATACGGATATGGAGAGACAAGGGGGCATTACCATGAATGCCAAGAAGAGGCTTCTCAAAGCTCCCCTGTTACCCTTTATGGATGCGAGCCGTGGACGCCGAGCGATGCTGCCGATACCACGGACCTTAAAATATCAAACACCATCCGTCCTGAGGGAGATCGGGGTCCCCCCCTTCTTACTGGCGAAGCAGAACCTGGACAAACTTTGGGCAACGTTGCGAGGACCTGGACAAGAGGAATCATCGGTCCTGCTCGGGAACGGTGAGGGTAGTATGGGGGGGCGCAGAGGTCGACCCCGGGAGGAGGTGGATTGACGACCTCAAGATCACCACTGGCTCTGCTCGCTCACCCAGCTACGAGGGGCAGCGAGAGACCGGCAGTGTGGATGGTCGTGGATGTCACCAGAGGTAGTACTCGACCTGACGGTACGAGATGACAACGTGAGTGTACAGTAGTGTCGTGTATAGTGTAGTGTACAGTAGTGTATAGTGTAGTGTATATAGTAGTGTAGTGTATATAGTAGTGTATAGTAGTGTACGTATAGTGTAGTATATAGGAGTGTAGTGTACTGTATTATGTACTCCATAGCGTACTGTATACTGCACTGTGTGGTGTACTATAGTGATGTAGACTGAGTGTGTGTGAGTAGGTGTGTGCGTGTGTGCGTCTGTGTGGGGAGCGGCGGCGCAGCGGTTAGCGCTAACGCTGCACTATGAACCCGGTGACCCGAATTCGATTCCCGCTCGCGCCCAACATCAGTGACAATCATCTGAACCAGTCCTGGGCCTCCCCCATAGGTCAACTCAGCCACAAAATGAGTGTACCTGGTGTGTCTAGTAAACATCGCCACTGGCGCAGTAGGCGTGGGGCTGGCCACCCACACCTGTCATGTGCCACAGTGCCGGCCTTCATAGGGCGCTACTCCTCGCGAACAGCGCTGGCCCCAACAGTCCATTACAGGCCATTACAGGCCACACGGGGAATGTTTTTGTGCTCTAATACATCAATTCCCCCACTCTCTCCCCGCCCATCTCTGCGCCTGCCAAAGTCGTGGTGAAGGGAGACGCCGATGGTGACCACGTTGAGGCTTCCACCGCCGCCTCCACCTCGTCGCATCAAACGCCGGCTCCACCTCCTCCTGGGTTCCTCGCCTCCTCGTCTTCATCGCTGTCGTCGTCCCGGCCTGCCGAGAGTTTCCAGGAGAGGGAGCGGAAGAAGCGAGAGCGGGGACAGGCCAACCGCGACGCCAGCTTCGTGGAGGAGGAGAAGCGGATCCTGCGGCACACTCACACACAGTAGACTTACACACACTAGACTCACACACACACACACTAGACACACACTCGCACACACTAGAATCACACTCACTAGACTCACGACACATACACACACACAAACTACACTCACCACGCAGGGACCCATAGACTCACCACAATCTGTGCACAAGAGCCTTGTAGATCTTCAGATTTCCCCTCCCTCTCTTGGGTATCAATAAAGATTCTGACATCGATTCTGCCAGACGTTGATTCTGACGTTATATACATCTTGCCTATAAACGTAATTTTTTGTCAGTCTGTCTGTGTGTGGATGCAACTTGCGAAGGATTTGGCTTGCAAACCATAGGGTTTAGATAGGCATGAGCCCCGTGGTGAGCCAGCGCTATTCCATTTTCCCATCCATCAACTTTAACGTAGTTAAATTAACAATTTCGGGCTATTCATTATTATTTATGAATTTCCTTTCGTTGCTCCGCGAACGCCAAAGCTAACTGGGGGGCACACACGCCATTGGTGGAAGGGGGGGGGGAATTCTCATTCGCGTTAAAAATGAACACAACGCTGAGGTAATCTCTTCAAAGTGTCATGCCCCCCCCCCGCCCCAATATGTGCACTTACTACTATAGGGTCGGTAGATGCTAATATAGCATTTAGATACTATTGTAGAGCGGGCGGGGGGATGGTGGGGGGGGGGGGTCGCGGCCCAGTCCCCTGCCTGCCACCTCGGCTGGCTGGGCAATCGAGGCGAGGACGGGGGCTCTGCACGGGACTAGGTCTCAGGACAGCACTCTGTCAGGTTCGTAGATTGTGCTATAGAGTCAGCATGCACTGCTGTCATAGCAGGATACCACCACAGTCGGTATGTACTGCTGTAGTGATAGCAGGTACTACCACAATCGATATGCACTGCTGTAGTGAAAGGTACCACCATAGTCGGGATGCACTGCTGTAGTGGTAGCAGGTACTACCACAGTATGCACTGCTGCAGTGAAAGGTACCACAAAGTCGGTATGCACTGCTGTTGTGATAGTAGATGCTGCTATCGAGTTGGTAGATACTACTATAGAGTTAGTAGATAATAAAACATCCATAATAGAGGTTTTTGGGTTAGATTGCGTAAATATATAAATGTCGTTAAAACCTGCCCCCACCCGACAGCCAACGAGTAAGGGTTGTCACATGTAATATTGTAAATTACGGCGGGAGACCATTTGACGGGTAGCACACTTTATTAACACTTGTCTTTGCCACAATAACACGTGTGGTCACTACAGCTCACGCGACACGTTCCACCCGGCTACACACACACGGGCTCTCCAGCCCCGTAGCTTCCAGGGGAACCTACAGACCCACCCCAGCTTGGGTATGGGTCACGACCACTGGGTCCCGCGGCCCGGCCCTCACACGGACGTCCGGCCCTGGGTCCCAAGGTCCCGCCTCTGAGCCACACAGGGTCCCGGTCCTTATGTAATGTAGTAACTCGGCGGGAGACGACTTCACGGGTAGCACACTCTTTTATTGAACCAACTGTATTTACACGGGTGACCAACACCCACTTAGCTACACGGGTGACCAACACCCACTCAGCTACTCGGGTGACCAACACCCACTGGGTTACTCGGGTGACCAACACCCACTTAGCTACTCGGGCGACTAACGCCCACTTAGCTACTCGGGTGACCAACACCCACTTAGCTACTCGGGCGACTAACGCCCACTTAGCTACACGGGTGACCAACACCCACTTAGCTACTCGGGTGGCTAACACCAGCCTAACCCTACACAGTTCTCCGGGCTACACCGACACGGGCTCTTACGCCCGTAGCCTCTCGGAACACACCCAGCCGGGGTGTCCGTCTCGACCCTGGGTCCCACAGTCCCGACCCACATGGGCGTCGGACCACGGGTCCCACAGTCTCGCCTTCGAGCCACACAGGGCCCCGGTCCCGATAAGGACGGCGGGACTAGGGGTCTCGGGCCCTACTCCTTCCACTCCGTCTTCAATCTTCAACTGGTTAAACAACCACGAGTGCTCTCGCGCGTCACCCTTTATACCCCTCCTGCGGACGTCGCTGAGAGCACCTATCCCATTCGACCAATCACCGGGCGCTGGCTACGATCCTCTTTTCCCCTTTTCCCCACCTCGTGTCAGCGCGCCTCAACACCCACGCCGCGCCGCCCGTCATCCCTCACTCCCGGCGCGCGCGTCCACACCACGCCCACATGGCGTGCCCAACCCCGCACCTCGCGCCGCCCCGTGATCCATCACTGTCGGCGCACGTCAACACCACCACTACATCACCCCCTACCACATAGCTCGCAGCCGACCCGGCTGCTATAAAAATAACAACACTCCCTTATCCCCCATGTGTGCCCCGTAACACAACAACAACCATAACCACACAACACAACACGAACACCGCAGTCCGCAAAGATCGGCAAATGCCACTACAACAACAAGAACAATATGTACAATCCGGCGAGTGACAACAATAAATGTGTATGCGGAAAAAAAAATGTGTTTCTTCGACTCGTGCAGCGTCCCCTTCCTTCCGAGCGTCCCTTGAACGGGACATTTCCCCGGGAGAGGGGGAACACGGCGGCTACTAAGATACGCACAAATCGTGCGTATCTTAGTAGGACTCGTCAAAAACGCAACCCGCCGACCCGATGGAAGCTCGATGCAGGCCTGATCTATGAGAATTTTGATGGGCATTTTAGACAGAAAGTCCGTGCCTAGCAAACAAGGAACGGCCAGCGATGATGATACAAAAATAGGACCCGCCAATTTGATATCGCCAATACAAATAGACGCCCGAATCTGGCCGATGATTCCCAAGGAACCCCCGTTCGCCGCGTAAAATGGCACGTCTACTGGCAGAAGGGGTCGACATTGGACGGGAAGAATGTTATAAATAAGGTCCGAAATGATAGTGGCCGACGCACCCGTATCCACAAGCACCCGGACCTCAACCCCGTCAATAAACCCCGTTACCACGGACGACCCGGCCGACGCAGCCACCATCCTATGGGCCAATTCGGACCATTGAACTGCATTCGGGCCGTGTACGAACCCCCCTCGCCGGACCGAACCCCCGGTGCCCATACGCGGGTCCCCCACCCCCAAGCAGCGACCCGAACGTGCCCCGTACGTG
Organism: Lampetra planeri; assembly: GCF_965212315.1. Classification (NCBI taxonomy): domain Eukaryota; kingdom Metazoa; phylum Chordata; class Hyperoartia; order Petromyzontiformes; family Petromyzontidae; genus Lampetra; species Lampetra planeri. Next base: position 3,307,782 of record NC_136186.1, read on the forward strand.
GACCGAGCGTGTGAGGTGCCGCGACTTGCCGGGTTTAGTTGGGACGGCTTGTGGCCCTGGTCATCGTCCGGACGTGGTCCCGCGGCACGCTGACGCCGAGCCCGGCACCCGGACGCGACGTGACCCCGAAGGCCGCAGTTGTAGCAGACGACGAGGGACGTCGTAGGTTTCGGTTGCTCCAGCTTGCGGGATGAGCGTGTGGGCGAACGACCTCCCGTTCTCCACTCCCCTGGTCTCGATACGGTGAAAGCCTCCTCCCGAGCCGCAGCAGGCTGAGGCTCGGCGACCGTGGCGGCCGGTGCCGCGTTCCCCGCCGATGCACAGATGACCGTCGACTTTCGCTTGAGGACCTCGTAGGCGTGAATGCTCGTGGCGATCCCCAGGGAACAAATGTCCATCTCGTCCGCCACATTAATGGGGACTCCCAAATTGTGAGCCAACGCCAGCAGCTGCTCCGTCACCATGGCGTCCTTCCCCTCCTTGTCCATGCGGGGAAAAGCTGCGTCCGCCAGGGCGAGCAGCGCCGTACGATAGGCGAGCGTTGTTTCTCCAACCGCCTTTCGCCAATCGTAGAACTGGTGGCGACAGGTGGAGGGCGGCCCGAACACCTTTGCCATTAGGTGTAGTGCGGCCGGGAGCGTTGAGCGGGACGACCTTGCAGCAGATGTGAAGGCTGCAAGCGCGTCGTCGTCGAGCATCGCCGGCAGCGCACGCAGGGCAGTGGTGTCGGACCACCCCGACATTTCCTGATGTGCGAGGAACCTTCGTTGGAAGGCTCCCCAGTCGCCCCCATCCGCCTTGAACGCCGACAGCGCGGGCAATCTTTGCTGGAGGACCCGATCGTCGTCGATGTCGGAGAGATTTTCCCGCGCCCCGCTGTGGTTGTAGAAAATGTCGGCTCCGTCTGCAGGCGCAAAATGGAGAGCTCCGGCGCGCGCTGATGACGCGGGCTGCGCTGAGTGGAGGTCTCCGGCCACGTGGTGTCCGTGCTTCCCGCCAATCGATGGCGGACCCTCAAAAACGGCGCCAACTTCAAAACTTTTGGCGCGAAGCGCCTTTTGGCGGGATCCCTCCAGCCTCGCTCCCTCCTCCAACCCCGCAGCCGTTTTTTTGCCCGCTGGAACGGAGATTTCCGCCAAGATTGCAGCGGCGGCGAGTAGCAACTCTGCCAAACGGGAGTGTGCGTCCTGTAGGCTGGTGTCGGAGGCGAGCGGAGCGTCGGCCATCACTGCGAAGTGCTGCATCGGCGGCAACTCCTCGTCCTCTCCTCCCGAGGTTGGTGTCCCCGGTACGCCGTCGTCTTCCCGACCTCGCTCGTGGGTACGGGTAGTCTTCCTAGTGTCCATTCTTCTTGAAGACAGGTTTACTTCTGACGCCAGTTGTAATGTAGTAACTCGGCGGGAGACGACTTCACGGGTAGCACACTCTTTTATTGAACCAACTGTATTTACACGGGTGACCAACACCCACTTAGCTACACGGGTGACCAACACCCACTTAGCTACTCGGGTGACCAACACCCACTGGGTTACTCGGGTGACCAACACCCACTTAGCTACTCGGGCGACTAACGCCCACTTAGCTACTCGGGTGACCAACACCCACTTAGCTACTCGGGCGACTAACGCCCACTTAGCTACACGGGTGACCAACACCCACTTAGCTACTCGGGTGGCTAACACCAGCCTAACCCTACACAGTTCTCCGGGCTACACCGACACGGGCTCTTACGCCCCGTAGCCTCTCGGAACACACCCAGCCGGGGTGTCCGTCTCGACCCTGGGTCCCACAGTCCCGACCCACATGGGCGTCGGACCACGGGTCCCACAGTCTCGCCTTCGAGCCACACAGGGCCCCGGTCCCGATAAGGACGGCGGGACTAGGGGTCTCGGGCCCTACTCCTTCCACTCCGTCTTCAATCTTCAACTGGTTAAACAACCACGAGTGCTCTCGCGCGTCACCCTTTATACCCCTCCTGCGGACGTCGCTGAGAGCACCTATCCCATTCGACCAATCACCGGGCGCTGGCTACGATCCTCTTTTCCCCACCTCGTGTCAGCGCGCCTCAACACCCACGCCGCGCCGCCCGTCATCCCTCACTCCCGGCGCGCGCGTCCACACCACGCCCACATGGCGTGCCCAACCCCGCACCTCGCGCCGCCCCGTGATCCATCACTGTCGGCGCACGTCAACACCACCACTACATCACCCCCTACCACATAGCTCGCAGCCGACCCGGCTGCTATAAAAATAACAACACTCCCTTATCCCCCATGTGTGCCCCGTAACACAACAACAACCATAACCACACAACACAACACGAACACCGCAGTCCGCAAAGATCGGCAAATGCCACTACAACAACAAGAACAATATGTACAATCCGGCGAGTGACAACAATAAATGTGTATGCGGAAAAAAAAATGTGTTTCTTCGACTCGTGCAGCGTCCCCTTCCTTCCGAGCGTCCCTTGAACGGGACATTTCCCCGGGAGAGGGGGAACACGGCGGCGAGCTCAGGTTTGAAGAAGAATTTTTTTTTTTTTTTTTTTTCACAAAAAGTGTCGTGTCCTAGCCCGAGTCCGCCTAGCCGGTCCGTCGTACGGCACTAGACGTGGTTGACCGCCCGGTGGTGCCGGCAGTTCAGGAAGGCATGGGCCAGGCATCGGGGATCCGCGCGTGCCGCGGGGTTCCGGCTCCCGACGGTCAGCAGCCGTCAAGCCCGAGACACCTGGGGGTGGGTCAGGTGGAGACACGTGAGGATCAGCCTGCGACACATCCCCCCCCGAGTCGACGGTCACGTCACACGCCCGGTCGCTACGGCACAAAGCGGGGTCACGCGGTGCCGCGTAGGGTTTCAGTCGGGAGGCGTGCACGTACCAACGGCGTTTTTCCCATTTAATCAGTACACTCTGGGGTCGTGCAACCCGCACAATTTCCACCGGTCCCCTCCATGGTCTCAACAATTTGGGGGACGTAGCCAACGGTGCATGTGGACAATGCAGCCAGGCCTTATCGCCTGGTTTCCAATCGTGCGTATGCACCCTCCGTGCATGCAATCTCTCGTTCGCGATCTGCCGAGACCGCGAATTCAATCTCGCAGCCTCTCGCGCTTCAGCCAATCTGACGATATTAAACTTGATGTGGTCTGCCAATTTTGATTTTGCACGTGGCTGGGAAATCCCCAGCTGGACGTCCATAAGAAAAAATGTGGAAAACCCCGTCGCCGCATGAGGGGCCATTCGATAGGCCGCGAGTACCCCCGGTACCTGTAAGTCCCAATCCACCTGATCGTCGCAGACCTGTTGGCACAGCATAGACGTAATCGTCCTGTTCAGACGTTCAACCATTCCGTCAGTCTGCGGGTGGTACGGGGAGGTACGCACCTTCTTTGTACCCAACAGGTCGCACACCTCGCGCAACAAAACGCTAACAAAATTCTTCCCTTGGTCCGTCAGCAAGCGTTCGGGGGCGCCCTTGTCCATGACATAACCTTGGACAAAGGCGTCCGCCACCGCCGCAGCCGACTGGTTGGCGAGTGGCCATGCCATGGGCCAGCGTGTGAAATACTCAACGCCAACCAGCAGGAACTTATTTCCCCTGGGTGTAGCGGGAAAAGGCCCCAAGATGTCTAACGCAACCAATTCGTTTATGCGCGAAACCTGAATGGATTGCAGTGGCGGATTAGCCGCTATCGGTGGCGGTTTTCTCTGGTTGCACCCTACACAACCCTAAAGAATGTTCGCCACGTCGTTGCCCATCCCCGGCCAATAATAGTCTCGCTGGACTAAGGCGAGCGTTTTGTGAAAACCCAGATGCATGAGTCGTTCATGGGCAGCCAGGACGACCCTACCCCGCATGGCAAAAGGCACAACGAGCGCGTGACGCCGGGACATGTTGTCCCACTTCATCAAGAGGCCCTGCCTGCACACCCAGGAACCGACCCGCGTCTCCCCCCCTTCGGAAGCGTCAACCTTCCGACGTAGCGTGAGTAGGGAGCTGTCGGCCATTTGAAGACGGCCCCACTCGATGAGAGGTAACGCTAACAGCGAGTCCCTCCCCGTGGGAGCGTCGACTCCCGTAGTGTGAGTGGCGGCGAGCACAACTTCCCCGGGAACGGCGACAGGAGGTTTACACCGCGCCGATCCCAGCAGACATGCGCATTCCGTGCGCGGTGGCAACCGCGACAAGGCATCCGCATTCGAGTGGCGCAATCCCCTGCGGTAAATCGTCGTGAATTGGTAGTCCTGAAGGACCTCCAGCCATCGGGACAATTGGCCGGACGGCTTCGCCACCCGCATTGCGTATTGGAGAGCCGCATGGTCCGTACGAACCGTAAAATGACGCCCGTAAAGATACGGCCTGAATTGCTGTATGAAAAATACAATCGCCAGCAATTCACGACGTGTCACGCAGTAGTGTTGTTCCGCAGGGGACAGGACTCTGCTACCGTAGGCGATCACCCGTTCGACTCCCCCGACCACCTGTGAGAGCACTCCCCCGATACCCGTGTCACTGGCATCCGTGTCGAGCAAAAACGGCTGCGTAAAATCGGGGTAACACAGGGGGGGAGCCTGCACCAAGGCGTCACGAAGGGAGCAGAACGCAGCCTCCTCCTCGGGCCCCCAGTGAAACCGCACACCTTTAGCCGTCAAAGCGTGCAGAGGCCTGGCTATGGTGGCAAACTGCTTAACAAAACGTCGGTAATAGGAGGCGAATCTTATGAAGCTGCGGACTTCAGTGACCGAGGTTGGCGTTGGCCATGAGCTGACGCATTTCGTCTTAGCAGGGTCTGTCGATATCCCTGTCCGACTAACTATATGGCCCAAGTACCTGACCGATTCCCGAAGCAGGAAACATTTAGCCGGTTTAAATTTAAGCTTGACGGAACGCATCCTGAGGAACACCCCTCTTAACCGCTGGAGGTGTTCCTCAAAAGTCCGGCTGAAAACGATGATATCATCGAGATAGATCAAACAGGTGTCCCATTGGAGACCTGACAAAACCAATTCCATGAGCCTCTGGAACGTGGCGGGAGCGGAATGTAAGCCCATGGGCAATCGATTGAATTCAAATAGGCCACCCGGTGTCCGGAAAGCGGTTTTTGGTTTAGATTCGTTATCGAGGGGCAATTGCCAAAAACCCGAAAGCAAATCGAGCGTCGAAAAAAACTGTGCTCCCGCCAAGGCATCCAGCGACTCATTCATTCTGGGGAGCGGATACGCATCGGCCATCGAGATTTTGTTTAGGCGGCGGAAATCGACACAGAAGCGCAAGGACCCATCCTGTTTTTTAACAAGGACGATGGGAGCACCCCACGGACTGGAGGAGGGCGAAATGATGTCTGCCGCCAACATGTCATTAACCGCCGATTGCACATGCTCCTTTTCGGCTGGGCTGAGCCGAAAGGGATTCTGTCGAATGGGGGCCACGTCCCCCGTAGCTATGTGGTGGCGCAAAAGGTCTGTGCAGCCAATATCATACTTGTGTCTGCTAAACACGTCAGCGAACTCAAGTAGCAAGCCCCGCAATGCTCCCAACTGCACACTGGACAAGTTACCAGACCCGGCACACAACGAGTCCAACCACTCAGTCCCCTCCTCGCTTTGAGGATGCGTATCGGTACCCGAATCCGCGTGAGCAACGAGCTGTTCCTCGCCGGGTAGCGGCGCGGCGTGAGCCAGCACCGTTCCCTGTGTAATCACGGCCGGCCGCGACCCCGTATTCAGGACCATAACGAACGGCTCACTGTCCCCCCTCACCATGGTCTGAGCTACCGCCAAACCGAGACCCCCTTGTGCCCTATTAGACGGCCCCAACAGAACTCCCTGTGCCCCCGCATCCACCCCGAGGGGTTTCCTCAACCGAAGGTACCAACATTTGCGATCCCTGGGGCACCCGTACAGTCCGAGTCGCCAACGCCTGCACCGTCGCACAAATCGTGCGTATCTTAGTAGGACTCGTCAAAAACGCAACCCGCCGACCCGATGGAAGCTCGATGCAGGCCTGATCTATGAGAATTTTGATGGGCAGTTTAGACAGAAAGTCCGTGCCTAGCAAACAAGGAACGGCCAGCGATGATGATACAAAAATAGGACCCGCCAATTTGATATCGCCAATACAAATAGACGCCCGAATCTGGCCGATGATTCCCAAGGAACCCCCGTTCGCCGCGTAAAATGGCACGTCTACTGGCAGAAGGGGTCGACATTGGACGGGAAGAATGTTATAAATAAGGTCCGAAATGATAGTGGCCGACGCACCCGTATCCACAAGCACCCGGACCTCAACCCCGTCAATAAACCCCGTTACCACGGACGACCCGGCCGACGCAGCCACCATCCTATGGGCCAATTCGGACCATTGAACTGCATTCGGGCCGTGTACGAACCCCCCTCGCCGGACCGAACCCCCGGTGCCCATACGCGGGTCCCCCACCCCCAAGCAGCGACCCGAACGTGCCCCGTACGTGGACCGAGCGTGTGAGGTGCCGCGACTTGCCGGGTTTAGTTGGGACGGCTTGTGGCCCTGGTCATCGTCCGGACGTGGTCCCGCGGCGCGCTGACGCCGAGCCCGGCACCCGGACGCGACGTGACCCCGAAGGCCGCAGTTGTAGCAGACGACGAGGGACGTCGTAGGTTTCGGTTGCTCCAGCTTGCGGGATGAGCGTGTGGGCGAACGACCTCCCGTTCTCCACTCCCCTGGTCTCGATACGGTGAAAGCCTCCTCCCGAGCCGCAGCAGGCTGAGGCTCGGCGACCGTGGCGGCCGGTGCCGCGTTCCCCGCCGATGCACAGATGACCGTCGACTTTCGCTTGAGGACCTCGTAGGCGTGAATGCTCGTGGCGATCCCCAGGGAACAAATGTCCATCTCGTCCGCCACATTAATGGGGACTCCCAAATTGTGAGCCAACGCCAGCAGCTGCTCCGTCACCATGGCGTCCTTCCCCTCCTTGTCCATGCGGGGAAAAGCTGCGTCCGCCAGGGCGAGCAGCGCCGTACGATAGGCGAGCGTTGTTTCTCCAACCGCCTTTCGCCAATCGTAGAACTGGTGGCGACAGGTGGAGGGCGGCCCGAACACCTTTGCCATTAGGTGTAGTGCGGCCGGGAGCGTTGAGCGGGACGACCTTGCAGCAGATGTGAAGGCTGCAAGCGCGTCGTCGTCGAGCATCGCCGGCAGCGCACGCAGGGCAGTGGTGTCGGACCACCCCGACATTTCCTGATGTGCGAGGAACCTTCGTTGGAAGGCTCCCCAGTCGCCCCCATCCGCCTTGAACGCCGACAGCGCGGGCAATCTTTGCTGGAGGACCCGATCGTCGTCGATGTCGGAGAGATTTTCCCGCGCCCCGCTGTGGTTGTAGAAAATGTCGGCTCCGTCTGCAGGCGCAAAATGGAGAGCTCCGGCGCGCGCTGATGACGCGGGCTGCGCTGAGTGGAGGTTTCCGGCCACGTGGTGTCCGTGCTTCCCGCCAATCGATGGCGGACCCTCAAAAACGGCGCCAACTTCAAAACTTTTGGCGCGAAGCGCCTTTTGGCGGGATCCCTCCAGCCTCGCTCCCTCCTCCAACCCCGCAGCCGTTTTTTTGCCCGCTGGAACGGAGATTTCCGCCAAGATTGCAGCGGCGGCGAGTAGCAACTCTGCCAAACGGGAGTGTGCGTCCTGTAGGCTGGTGTCGGAGGCGAGCGGAGCGTCGGCCATCACTGCGAAGTGCTGCATCGGCGGCAACTCCTCGTCCTCTCCTCCCGAGGTTGGTGTCCCCGGTACGCCGTCGTCTTCCCGACCTCGCTCGTGGGTACGGGTAGTCTTCCTAGTGTCCATTCTTCTTGAAGACAGGTTTACTTCTGACGCCAGTTGTAATGTAGTAACTCGGCGGGAGACGACTTCACGGGTAGCACACTCTTTTATTGAACCAACTGTATTTACACGGGTGACCAACACCCACTTAGCTACACGGGTGACCAACACCCACTTAGCTACTCGGGTGACCAACACCCACTGGGTTACTCGGGTGACCAACACCCACTTAGCTACTCGGGCGACTAACGCCCACTTAGCTACTCGGGTGACCAACACCCACTTAGCTACTCGGGCGACTAACGCCCACTTAGCTACACGGGTGACCAACACCCACTTAGCTACTCGGGTGGCTAACACCAGCCTAACCCTACACAGTTCTCCGGGCTACACCGACACGGGCTCTTACGCCCCGTAGCCTCTCGGAACACACCCAGCCGGGGTGTCCGTCTCGACCCTGGGTCCCACAGTCCCGACCCACATGGGCGTCGGACCACGGGTCCCACAGTCTCGCCTTCGAGCCACACAGGGCCCCGGTCCCGATAAGGACGGCGGGACTAGGGGTCTCGGGCCCTACTCCTTCCACTCCGTCTTCAATCTTCAACTGGTTAAACAACCACGAGTGCTCTCGCGCGTCACCCTTTATACCCCTCCTGCGGACGTCGCTGAGAGCACCTATCTCATTCGACCAATCACCGGGCGCTGGCTACGATCCTCTTTTCCCCACATCGTGTCAGCGCGCCTCAACACCCACGCCGCGCCGCCCGTCATCCCTCACTCCCGGCGCGCGCGTCCACACCACGCCCACATGGCGTGCCCAACCCCGCACCTCGCGCCGCCCCGTGATCCATCACTGTCGGCGCACGTCAACACCACCACTACACTTACAAGGGCAGCGGGACTAGGGGTCTCAGGGCCCTATCTCTTCCTCCTCCGTCTTCCGTCTTCACTGGTCACCAACTCCCCGAGCGCCTGCGCGCACCGCCTTTTATAGTCCTCCGCTCCCGAGGAGACGGAGCCTATGCGGACCACGATGTGAGCACCCACCCTAGTTGACCAATCACCATGCGCTGCCACACGATCCCTTTTCCCAGCTTGTGTCAGCGCACACAACCAATCACCACGCGCTGCCACACGATCCATCACTGTCAGCGCGCGTCACCACTACACAGCCAATCACCGCGCGCTGCCCCACGATCCCTACTGCCAGCGCGTATCACCCCTACATCACCCCCTCCCACATAGCTCGCAGCCGGCCCGGCTGCTAAAACAAAAACAAAAAACCCCACTCCCCAAGTGTGCCCCGTAACATAACCACAACGCAACACAACAACACAACACAACAATGACCTATATACAAACAGACGAGCAACACAATAAAAGTTATTTCGAAAAAAACCGACGTGTCCAGTGTCTCCTTGACTACCGATCGCCCTTCCGCTCACTCCTTGAACGGAACGATAGAGCGGTCGAACGGACGGGGAACGTTGTGACGAGACGATCCGGCCGCGTCGTCCCGCACCCCCACCTCATTTATTTGGTCAGGAAAAGTTGCGCGACCTAGCGCGAGTCCGCCTGGCCGGTCCGTCGTACGGGACGGGATGCTGTCGACCGTCCGGTGGCTCCGGCAGCCCAGGAAGGCACGGTTCGGGCCTGGAAGAACCGGCCGTGCCGCGGGGATCCGGTCGCCGGTGGTCGGCAGCCGTCAGTTCCGAGACACCTGGGAGCGGATCAGGCGAAAACATGTGAGGATCAGGCGGAGACATTTCCCTCCCCGGGTCGTCGGTCACATCACATGCTTGGTCCTCACGACATAAAGGAAGGCCATATGGTGGCGAGAACGGTTTCAGCCGGGAGGGGTGAACGTACCAACGGCGCTTTCCCCATTTTATCTGAACACACTGGGGGCGTGCAACCCGCACGACCTCCACGGGTCCCCGCCATGGCCTCAATAATTTAGGCGACGTAGCCAAAGGTGCATGAGGGCAGTGCAGCCAGGCCCTATCGCCCGGTTTCCAATAGTGCACGGACACCTTCCGTGCACGCAAGCGCTCGTTGGCGATTTGGCGAGACCTCGAATTAAGCCGTGCGGCCTCCCGTGCCTCGGCCAGTTTTGCAATGTTAAATTTAATATGGTCGGCCAACTTGGAATTAGGCCGTGGCACGGAAAGTCCCAGCTGAGTCTCCATGGGCGGATCGGCCTCCCGACCGTACATCAAATAAAATGGGGAAAATCCCGTAGCTGCATGGGGGGCCATTCTATACGCGGCGAGGACCCCCGGGACCTGCAAGTCCCAGTCAACCTGTGCCTCGCACACCTGCTGGCACAACATGGAAGTTAAAGTCCTGTGGAGTCGCTCTACCATCCCGTCAGTCTGTGGGTGGTACGGGGAGGTACGCACCTTTTTTGTACCCAAAAGGTCGCACACCTCCTGCAGCAATTTGCTCGAAAAATTCTTTCCCTGGTCGGTCAGCAAGCGTTCGGGAGCCCCCTTGTCCAAGACGTAGCCCTAGACAAAGGCGTCCGCCACGGCCGCCGCCGACTGGTTGGCGAGTGGCCACGCCATAGGCCATTGGGTAAAGTATTCCACACCAACCAACAGGTACTTGTTACCCCTAGGCGTGACAGGAAAATGCCCCAAAATATCCAGCGCAATGAGCTCGTTAGTGCGCGAGACCTGATTGGACTGCAGCGGTGGATTTGGCGCAATGGGCGGTGGTTTCCGTTTGGCGCAATCCACACACCCCTTCAGTATATTGACCACTTCGCTCCCCATCCCTGGCCAATAATAGTCACGCTGGAGCAGAGCGAGCGTTTTGTTTACTCGCAGATGCAAGAGGCGTTCGTGTGCGGCCAGAACAACTTCGCCCCGCATAGCGGAAGGCACGACGAGTGTGTGCCGCCGGGACATATTGTCCCATCTCATTAGCAGGCCCTGCTTGAGCAGCCAGGAGCCAGCTCACTTTTGACCTTCCTCGGCACCCCCCGCCCTGCGACGCAACGCGAGCATGGAGCTGTCAGCCATCTGGAGTCGGCCCCACTCAACGAGAGACAGTGAGAGTAGCGAGTCCCCGCCCGCAGGAGTAGCGGGAACGTCAACCAACGGCGCATTCGCGGCCGCGACCAACTCACTCTCGGGTACAGCACCTGGCGGTTTACAGCGCGCCGACCCCATCAAGCACGCACATTCGGGACGAGGCGACAACCGCGACAGGGCATCCGCGTTGGTGTGGCGCAACCCCTTACGGTAAGTGGTCGTAAATTGATAGTCCTGGAGGACCTCCAACCACCGTGATAATTGGCCCGAGGGTTGGGCGACCCTTAATGCATACTGAAGCGCCACGTGGTCCGTCCGGACCGTAAAATGACGGCCATAGAGATAAGGTCTAAATTGCTGTATAAAAAAAACAATAGCCAGCAACTCGCGACGGGTCACGCAGTAGCGCTGTTCCGCTGGCGATAAAACCCTGCTACCATAGGCGACCACCCGTTCAACTCCCCCAACGACCTGTGAGAGCACCCCCCCAATGCCCGTGTTACTAGCATCCGTATCCAGCAAGAAGAGTCTCGTAAAGTCAGGGTAACATAAGGGCGGGGCACCCACCAAGGCGTCCCGGAGGGAGCAGAACGCGGCCTCCTCCTCTGGCCCCCATCGAAACCTGACCCCTTTGGCTGTTAGAGCGTGCAAGGGTTTGGCAATGGTGGCGAAATGCTCAACGAATAGGCGGTAGTAGGAAGCAAATCCAATGAAACTGCGGACCTCAGAAACCGAAGTGGGCGTTGGCCATGAACTGACACAGTTCGTCTTCGCGGGATCGGTGGAGATCCCCGAAGAATCGACAATGTGGCCCAAGTACCTTACGGATTTCTGAAGAAGGTGGCATTTAGCCGGTTTAAACTTCAACTTAGCCGATCGCATCCGCAAGAACACCCCCCTTAATCGCTGGAGGTGTTCCTCGAAAGTTCTACTGAAAACAATGACATCGTCAAGGTAAATTAAGCAAGTATCCCATTGCAGACCCGACAAAACCAATTCCATTAGGCGCTGAAACGTCACGGGAGCGGAATGGAGTCCCATGGGCAAGCAATTAAACTGGAAAAGGCCCCCTGGGGTCCAGAATGCTGTCTTAGGTTTAGACTCATCGTCGAGTGGCAGCTGCCAGAATCCCGACAGTAAGTCAAGTGTAGAAAAATACTGCGCCCCGGATAATGCGTCCAGGGACTCATCCATTCTGGGGAGCGGATACGCGTCAGCCACGGAGATCTTATTTAGGCGACAGAAATCTACACAAAAACGCAAGGACCCGTCTTGCTTCTTAACCAGAACGATAGGTGCTCCCCACGGACTGGATGAGGGCGAAATGATGTCGGCCGTCAGCATGTCATTGACGGCCGATTGAACGTGTTCCTTCTCGGCAGGACTCAGCCGGAAGGGATTTTCTCGGACTGGTGCCGCATCACCTGTTTCAATGTGGTGGCGTAACAGGTCCGTGCATCCAATATAATATTTGTGCTTGCTGAACACATCGGAGAATTCGATCAGCAGAGCGCGCAGCGCACCCAATTGCACCCTTGACAAATCACTGGAGTCCGCACACAGCGAATCGACCCATTCAAGGTCCTCACCCAATTGAATTTTCTGCGCCGGGACGGGATCAACATGTGCAATAAGCCGCTCTTCCGCAGGGACCCGTGCCGCGTGAGCAAGCACGGTGCCCTGCGGAATAACGGCCGGCCGCGAACCAGCGTTTAAAACCATAACGAACGGGTCGCCGTAGGCCCGAACCAAGGTTTGAGCCACCGCCAAATCCAGACCCCCGACAGCTCTATTCGACGGACTCAAAAGCACGCCTTGTCCCACAGTCTCCCAACCCAACGGCTTCCGCAACCGGAGGGGTACCAACATCTGTGAACCCGGGGGCACGTGCACCGTATGGGACGCTAGCGCTTGGATCGTTGCACAAGCCGTCCGTATTCCAGTAGGGTTAGACAAAAAGGAAATACGGCGACCCGATGGCAGCTCAATTCAACCTTGATCAACCAGAATTTTAATGGGCATCTTAGCCACAAAGTCTGTACCCAACAGACAAGGAACCGCTAGGGAAGAGGAGACCAAAACAGGTCCCGCCAATTTAATATCCCCTATGCAAATGCTCGCCCGAATCTGACCAACAATGCCCAACGAGCCCCCATTTGCGGCGTAACATGGCACGTCCACTGGGAGCAGAGGTCGACATTGGACGGGGAGAATGTTATAAATGAGATCTGAAATGATAGTCGCCGACGCACCCGTGTCCACCAACACCCTGACCTCGATGCCGTCTATGAATCCCGTAATGACAGACGAGCCGGCCGACGCACCCACTATTCTGTGGCCCAACTCAGACCATTTAATTTCCCCCGGGCCCCGTACGAACCCCCCTTTCCGAACCGAATCCCCGGCCCCCAATAGCACCTCCTCCGCCGCAAAGCGGCGGCCCATGTGTGTCGCGTATGTAGGCCGAGCATGTGAAGTGCCGCGACTTGCCGGGGGTAGTTGGGATGACTTGGGGCCTTGGTCATCGTCCAGCCGAGGTCCCGTGGCGCGCTGACGTGGAGCGCAGCACCCGGACGCCACGTGGCCCCGAAGGCCGCAGTTGTAGCACGTGACGAGGGATGTCGGAGGTCTCGGTTGCTCCAGCTTGCGGGTCGATCGCAGAGGCGAACGACCCCCCGACCTCCAATCCCCTGGTCGTGCTGCAGCGAACGCCTCCTCCCGTGGGCGAATGACTTGGGGCTCGGCGTCCACCGGGGCCGGAGCTGGGACCGCGGCAGAAGCACAGACGACCACTTGTTTCCGCTTCAGGACCTCGTGCGCCTGGATGCTCGTCGCAACACGCAACGAACATATGTCCACTTCGTCGGCTGTGTTGATGGGGACCCCCAGGTCCTGCGCCAACTTCAGCAGTTGTTCCAAAACCATAGCGTCCTGCCCCTCCTCGTCCATACGAGGGAACGCGGCGTCCGCGAGAGCCAACAACGCCGTGCGGTAGGCGAGCGCGGTCTCCGTGTCCGCCTTCCGTCGCTCGTAAAATTGGTGGCGGCAGGACGAAGGTGGTCCGTACACCTTGGCCATGAGGCCCAGCGCAGCCTTGAGCGTGGAGCGGGCCGATCTCGGTGCGGACCTGAAGGCCGCGAGCGCGTTGTCGTCCAACATGGCAGGCAGTGCCCGCAGCACCGTAGCGTCGGACCAGGCCGACATCTTTTAATGGGCGAGAAATCTTCGCTGGAATGCGCCCCAGTCACCCCCTTCCGCCTTGAAGGCTGTCAACGCGGGAAGACGCTGCTGGAAAATAATGTCGTCCTCCGCCTCGTGATTCTCCCACGCCGCACCGTCGACATGCGAAATGGCGGCCCCTATGGCGGGTGGCTGATGGCGGCCCGTAGTGCACGCTGATGACGTGAGCGGCAGAGATTGGAGGACCCCCGCCACGTGTTGCTCGCGATTCCCGCCAATAGATGGCCGCTCGTCAGAAATGGCGGGAATTTCAAAGTCATTTTGATTGGAATCTGCAACGCGACCCCTTTCAATGTCCGTCGACGTTCTCGCTCCTCCAGACGTGGTGATCTCCGCTAGGATGGACGCCGCGGCGAGTAGCAGCTCTGCCAGGCGGGAGTGCGCGTAGCAGGGTCCGGCATCAGACCCCAGCCGCTCGTTGGGCACCCATGAGGGGTCCTGTGGCGCCGGCATCTCCTCCTCTTCTTCCCCCGATGCCTGCTGGCCCGAGTAGTCGTGGTTTTCCTCCCGGTCACGCTCGTGAGTCCGATGAGTCTTCCTGGTATCCATGGCTGGAAGACTGTTTCACTTCTGACGCCAGTTGTAATATTGTAAATTACGGCTGGAGACCACTTGACGGGTAGCACACTTTATTAACACTTGTCTTTGCCACAATAACACGTGTGGTCACTACAGCTCACGCTACACGTTCCACCCGGCTACACACACACGGGCTCTCCAGCCCCGTAGCTTCCAGGGGAACCTACAGATCCACCCCAGCTTGGGTATGGGTCACGACCACTGGGTCCCGCGGCCCGGCCCTCACACGGACGTCCGGCCCTGGGTCCCAAGGTCCCGCCTCTGAGCCACACAGGGTCCTGGTCCTTACAAGGACAGCGGGACTAGGGGTCTCAGGGCCCTATCTCTTCCTCCTCCGTCTTCCGTCTTCACTGGTAACCAACTCCCCTAGCGCCCGCGCGCACCGCCTTTTATAGTCCTCCGCTCCCGAGGAGACGGAGCCTATGCGGACCGCGATGTGAGCACCCACCCTAGTTGATCAATCACCACGCGCTGCCACACGATCCCTTTTCCCAGCTTGTGTCAGCGCACACAACCAATCACCACGCGCTGCCACACGATCCATCACTGTCAGCGCGCGTCACCACTACACAGCCAATCACCACGCGCTGCCCCACGATCCCTACTGCCAGCGCGTATCACCCCTACCTACACATAAACAGAACATGCCAATTCGTCCCTAGTACAGCACACCGGTGTGTTGGAGAGCCAAGCGACATTTGTCAATCTTAATTTGGAGCTTCCGTGACTGCAGGAATTACTCTTTGGTTCTTTCGGTAAAGTCACGTATAAAGATAAAATAATAAATTAAATAATAGCATACGACGTTTCGATTGCAACACAAGCAATCATCAGAAACATATAGACAGACATATAAGCAGACAGATATCACAGAGATACATAGAGAGAGAACGTCTCTGTGACGAGGCCGTAAATAGAGAGAGGGGGCGGAGAGAGAGGGGGCGGAGAGAGAGGGAGGGGTTAGAGAAAATTAGCATGTCAATGAGTAGCAAGACGAGTGGTAAGGTGAAAAAGTACACTAAATCAAATAAAACCTAGCAAAATTTCGAAGCTTAATGCAATGCAACACAGAGGGTCGGTCAACACACAATTAACGCATAGCCTGGTTGATTACGATCTTCCAAAAATTGCTGAATTAGAAGTTAAGTGTGAAATTTGAAAGACACAAACACGAAGATCGATACACAAGCAGAGAGAGAAAACAAAAAACCCAGAGAGAGAGAAAAAGACAAACTTAAAACTTCCCCGTAGAAGTGGTTTTTATACGTGACTTTACCGAAAGAACCAAAGAGTAATTCCTGCAGTCACGAAAGCTCCAAATTAAGATTGAACCACTTCTACAGGGAAGTTTTAAGTTTGTCTTATTCTCTCTGGGTTTTTTTGTTTTCTCTCTCTGCTTGTGTATCAATCTTCGTGTTTGTGTCTTTCAAATTTCACACCTAACTTCTAATTCAGCAATTTTTGGAAGATCGTAATCAACCAGGCTATGCGTTAATTGTGTGTTGACCGACCCTCTGTGTTGCATTGCATTAAGCTTCGAAATTTTGCTAGGTTTTATTTGATTTAGTGTACTTTTTCACCTTACCACTCGTCTTGCTACTCATTGACATGCTAATTTTCTCTTACCCCTCCCTCTCTCTCCGCCCCCGCCCCCTCTATTTAAGGCCTCGTCACAGAGACGTTCTTTCTCTTTGTGCCTATGTTTGTTCTCTCTCTATGTATCTCTGTGATATCTGTCTACTTATATGTCTGTCTATATGTTTCTGGTTAGATTTTTTTTCTATTTCATTTATACCTGATGATGATTGCTTGTGTTGCAATCGAAACGTCTTCTTGGTTCTTTCGGTAAAGTCACGTAGAAGGGAAGTAATAAAATAATAAAAATAAAACATAAAACAATTCTCACGACGTTTCGGCCACAACGCAAGCAGCCATCCTCAGGTGAATACCAGGTCTGTCGAGGCGACAGCGTCTGAATGAAACAGCACACGTGCTTGGAGCATATATATAAGCTGGGTTGGAAGGGGGGAAAAGGGCGCCTTGACAGAAAAATATGCATATCAAGAGGAATTTAGCATATTTATGGGAAATGCAGGTATGTGATGAGTTCTACTTATGCCCATGCATTATGCAGGATTAGCAGCATCAAAGGGAAGGGATATGGGAAATGCAAGTATGTGATTAGTACTAATTATGCCCGTGCATTATGCAGGATTAGCAGCATCAAAGGGAGGGGATATGGGAAATGCAGTCACGAAAGCTTTAAATCGAAATTTAATCGAAACGTCGTATGCTATTATTTAATTTATTATTTTATCTTTATACGTGACTTCACCGAAAGAACCAAAGAACATTTGTCAAACTGAGTACGACGTTCGCCAGTAATTACAACTAGCTTCATCAGGCGGCAGCCAGATTTGTGGAGAAGTCTTCCTGTTTAGTTCCTTATATAGAGGCATATATGTGTTGACCACTCTTCTGCACTCTTGCACAATGTGGGGGGGGGGGGGGTGAGATTACTGAGGCAACGTACATTATGCATGTGCATTATGCGAGCCTTTTGAACTTCCTGTCTATTGTGTTTATTAAAATAGCCCTTTCTCACACGCTATCCTGTAGGAGTCAGCACTGCACGCCACGCGTGGTGCCACTTAGCGCTATGACCCAGCGCTCACCGAGCCCCTCTAGGGCTGGTACTACACCCACATGTACGGGGTGTCCATGATGTTAATACATCGCACGCCGTGCCTCGCTAGAGCCGGCATTACCCAGTGACATCCACGATGTCGCTACATGCATGATGTCTGCGATGTAAGTGCATCGCACGCCGTGCCTCAGGCCAGCACCACACAGTGACATCCGCGATGTCACTACATCACCTACCCCCCCTTCGTAGCACTCAAGTCATTTACAGTGAGGGAAAAAAGTATTTGATCCCCTGCTGATGTTGTACGTTTGCCCACTGACAAAGAAATGATCAGTCTATAATTTTAATGGTAGGTTTATTTAAACAGCGAGAGACAGAATAACAACAACAAAATCCAGAAACACGCATGTCAAAAATGTTATAAATTGATTTGCATTTTAATGAGGGAAATAAGTATTTGACCCCTCTGCAAAACATGACTTAGTACTTAGTGGCAAAACCCTTGTTGGCAATCACAGAGGTCAGACGTTTCTTGTAGTTGGCCACCAGGTTTGCACACATCTCAGGAGGGATTTTGTCCCACTCCTCTTTGCAGATTTTCTCCAAGTCATTAAGGTTTCGAGGCTGACCTTTGGCAGCTCGAACCTTCAGTTCCCTCCACAGATTTTCTATGGGATTGAGGTCTGGAGACTGGCTAGGCCACTCCAGGACCTTAATGTGCTTCTTCTTGAGCCACTCCTTTGTTGCCTTGGCCATGTGTTTTGGGTCATTGTCATACTGGAATACCCATCCACGACCCATTTTTAATGCCCTGGCTGAGGGAAGGAGGTTCTCACCCAAGATTTGACGGTACATGGCCCCGCCCATCGTCCCTTTGATGTGGTGAATTTGTCCTGTCCCCTTAGCAGAAAAACACCCCCAAAGCATAATGTTTCCACCTCCATGTTTGACGGTGGGGATGGTGTTCTTGGGGTCATAGGCAGCATTCCTCCAAACACGGCGAGTTGAGTTGATGCCAAAGAGCTCCATTTTGGTCTCATCTGACCACAACACTTTCACCCAGTTGTCCTCTGAATCATTCAGATGTTCATTGGCAAACTTCAGACGGGCATGTATATGTGCTTTCTTGAGCAGGGGGACCTTGCGGGCGCTGCAGGATTTCAGCCCTTCATGGGGTAGTGTGTTACCCACTGTTTTCTTGGTGACTATGGTCCCAGCTGTCTTCAGATCATTGACAAGATCCTCCCGTGTATGGGCTGATTTCTCACCGTTCTCATGACCATTGCAACTCCACGAGGTGAGATCTTGCATGGAGCCCCAGGCAGAGGGAGATTGATAGTTCTTTTGTGTTTCTTCCATTTGCGAATAATCGCACCAACTGTTGTCACCTTCTCACCAAGCTGCTTGGCGATGGTCTTGTAGCCCATTCCAGCCTTGTGCAGGTCTACAATGTTGTCCCTGACATCCTTGGAGAGCTCTTTGGTCTTGGTCATGGTGGAGAGTTTAGAATCTGATTGATTGTTTCTGTGAACAGGTGTCTTTTATACAGGTGTAGTGGGTTTGAATTAGGTGCACACACACACAGCTTGGAGGCAACACTATTTATTAAACGGTAAGTAATATAACACTGTACATGAAGTGGTGACCACCTTCCTCAACTCACACTCTGGAACACTACACAGAGTGGACCAGGCAGGCAACGGGCTGCCTGGTCCAGGACGACGACCCGGGACTTGAGGATCGATGATGTCGTCTTCACTTCGGAGTTTAACAGCCCCGCTCTGCGTTCACACCCCGCTTATATCCGCTCCGGCATGGCCGGCTCCGCCCAGGCGTGGCTGGCACTGCCAAGGCCACACCTCCCTTCCCAGGCCACGCCTCCCTTCCCCCACCTCTGGGAAGGTCCGGGTCCCTCCACCACGTGACCCCCCAGGCACCCCCTTGGGGCCCCCAGCCCTCGTACGGGCCGACACAGTAGTGACCGTTCTATGTCACTACACAGGTAACAAGCTGAGATTAGGAGCACTCCCTTTAAGAGTGTGCTTCTAGTCTCAGCTCGTTACCTGTATAAAATACACCTTGGAGCCAGAAATCTTTCTGATTGAGAGGGGGTCAAATACTTATACAGGTAGGAACAATGTTCCACACTGCCCACCAGGGATTTATTGTCTGTCTGACTGTCTGTCTGTCGTGCATAAATAAATATATAACATAAACAGCTCTTTGATTGGTGGAGACCTACTGCCGGGTACGGAGAGGGGAGGTGCCTAAGGGAGGAGGGTCAGGGGAGGGGCCTAAGGAAGGGGGGGTAAGGGGAGGAGCCGATAGTTCAGGGGGCTGGCTACCTGGCTGGCTGCCAGCGTGGTGGGGATGTAGCGCAGTGGGAGAGCGCACACTTTGCATGTGTGAGGCCCTGGGGTCAATCCCCGGCATCTCCATGTTGGATCTGGAATCCATGTTGGAAGTTTATTTATTTATTTATGTTTCCAACAAAGGTTGATTTTCAAAATCAATTGGCTGTGTCCATGTCCCTGTAATCGGGGTGCACATGAACTCTCGTAAACAGATTCCTGCGGAGGGAGCTGGAAGGAACGTTGGTTTGCTCGGTCAATGGCCAGGGTCAACGGCGGCGTGGTGTATTTCGCAAATATGGCCAACAGTGAGGTTGGGCACAAGCCGGCGTGAGTCGGTTAAACATTGAGTTTTATAAGGGCACCACGGGGTGACCAGCCCTTCCCCCCCCACCCTCCCCCACCCAGCCCCTCACCACCCTCCCCTCTCAACACAATAATCCCCTGTGGGCTGGTGGAACCAGGTGCTTCCTACCAGTATAACCCTATATGAACGATACCTGAGGGTGAATTTGTGTTGATTTCAGGAACTTGCTATTTGTATAACTAGCGATGCACACAGTGATCAAATGGTTTACTTAAAATTTCGGAGCTGAAACCCAGTGCTTAAAAGTATCCAAAACACTTTTTTATTTCCGAATTAAATATTTCCAATAATAAATAAATTGGGAAAGCATCATAGTATCGATCCACATGTATGCTTGTTATTTCTATTTCTTTCAAAGAAATACATTTTGCTTGGACTCTGTGCAGACTCGATGTGTACAGGGCCCAGGGCCAACAGGAGAGTGAGTGGGGTGACGAGGGAGAGGAAGAAGCTGATGACGACGTTTCACCCCGTATCGAGGTGGAAGTGCGCCCAGGTAGAATAACCATGGGGATGTAGCTCGGTGGTAGAGCGCACGCTTCGCATGTGTGAGGCCCCGGGTTCAATCCCCGGCATCTCCACGAGGTGATATTTTGCCAGTGGACAATTTTACTCGAAGAAATATGCGTGGCCTGCACAAAACGCCTGCTTGTTTTCATTCGTTATGGTTGCTGAGCATAGATCCAGAAGACCAACATGTCATACGGTAAGCAATGAACAGCACGACAATCAAAGTTGTAGTACATAAGAATTAACATGTTTATGGCATTCATATTATTGTTTTTTTCGGTCAAGTTACGTAGAAGGGAAATCATAAAATAATAAAAATATCAAACAAAATGATCACGACGTTTCGACTGCATTACACAAGCAAGCATCATCAAGTGTGAAATCAAAATATTTATAGAAATTAGCAAGATAATTAGAATTGAAACCGTAAGATGGACTTCCAAATTTGAACAGTGCGTGGAGGAAGCCGAGAGATAAGTGTTGTGACCTGCTGAGTGGTGGTCGAACGGAGTGGGTGAGAAGAAAATCGGTCTGGAGTCATCATCGCTGAAGGATAACTCAACGAGTGGAATTATACAGGTAGGAGCAACAGTTTCACACTGCCCACCAGGGATTATTTGTCTGTCGTGCATCGCCCCTCCCGAACATGTACGTTCCGGGATTGGTTGAAGTGCATCACGTGACCGCGAGCTTTCTGTCGTGCACGAATGTGCTGTCCAACCAAGTTCCTACCTGCCCACTCCGAAGGAACGTGTTTTCCCTCATTAAAATGCAAATCAATTTATAACATTTTTGGCATGCGTTTTTCTGGATTTTGTTGTTGTTATTCTGTCTCTCACTGTTCAAATAAACCTACCATTAAAATTATAGACTGATCATTTCTTTGTCAGTGGGCAAACGTACAACATCAGTAGGGGATCAAATACTTTTTTCCCTCACTGTAAATGACTTGAGTGCTACGAAGGGGGGGGAGGTGATGTAGTGACATCGCGGATGTCACTGTGTGCCTCAACAAGTAACAATACAATTTTTCAATTAAATACCCAAGCCCACCTATACAATATATACACTACTTACAAATGTACATTAACAATGGGGAAAAGGGTATGAGTACAGAACAAAAACAGGAAAAAAAAATGCAGTGAACCGCGAACGCTCAATCCCCTTCATTACCAACACCTGTCACCCTCACCGTGTAACAACACCCACAAGTACAATAAGGGCGAGGTTCAGCCAATAGCCGATACGGCTTACTGAGTGCGACAACCAACGGTGTATTGGAGTGTGTGTGCGTGGGGATCACGAAACCCGAAGAGTTTTTGATCGAGTCCTCGTGGCAGGGCCTCCAGGGGAGGTGGACTTGCTCTCCCTGGAGGTCCTGGGGGGAATATGCAAATGTCCCGTCGAACCCGGCTCCTCGCAAAATGCAGTAGAACGGGTCGACGGGTTCTCCTCTCCCGAATCCAGTGTAGATGACGCAGGTGGCGGCACTGGGGCGTCAGGCGCGCAGCACCTGAGGTGAGGATGGGATCACACGACTCCGCTGAGGACCAACTTCAGCGGGCACACACCCCGGCTCACCGGACACATCTGACCCTTTGCCCCTGCGGTGTGGAGATGGAACAAACTCGCGTGGAGCGATGAAAGGCTTAAGGCGCGAGGGATGTACAAACCAACTCCGCCCTAAGCGTATCTGTACACACTGTGGTCAAACGACCCGAATCAAATCCTCACGGGGCGCAGTACACGCCGCCAACCCCTTGTGCCGTTGCAAGAGCTGTTGAGCTTGAATGCATCTTGCAACCTTGATGGATGAAAGATCGTCGTCTACAGCTGGCAGGACAATGTTAAGGTCCTTAGCCAAAGCCAGAATTTTCTCGAGGACCAACAAGTCGAGTCCGTCGTGGTCCATCCTTGGAAAGGCAGCCTTTGCTAGCGCCAAAAGTGCGCTACGGAAGGCGAGGAGTATCTCGGTTTCCCCTCTCTTTCACGTAGCAAACTTGCAGTGCACGTTCGACGGCGGCTCGTGAATTGCCGCCATTTGGTCAAAGGCTTGAGTCAGTGTTGCCCTCTCCGACGACGAGATGATAAGAAACGCCGCCAGGGCATCGTCATCAAGGGCGGCGGGCAGTGCTCTCAGTGTCTCCTGCCTCCGTCCACCCCGCCAAGTCGGAGTTCATCAAGAACTGGAAGAGACGGGAGAGAGTTGGGGATAGAGACAAGGAAAGGCCACGCAGGGCGGAGGTTGGAGTGTGGCGAGATCGCCACACACAGTAAGACTCGGCACCGTCGGCCAGCGGTGACCGAGCACGGAGGAATGGGGAGCAGTGGTGGAGCTGCTGTGAGAGCAGCCGGAGGACTGCACAAGGGGAACCTGCAGCGGAGCTGCACCAGAGCGAGAAAGGCTACGGGAGCGAAGGCAGAGGTCGAGCTGCCAAGCGGGGGGAAGGCTCTGAGCGAGGGCCGTGTGGGACAAGTGTAAAGAACCCAAATAAAGGACAACGGAGACAGACCCAGTGAACGAGTCCTTTATTACACACACCCAAGCATGGAGTGCATTCGCTTGTTCAGCTCTTCTGCGCATTCGTCCTCGCTGCTGCGCTTGGACACGACATGACAACAGAATGATCCGCGCCAGGTCAGTCGCAGCGTTTATGTGCGTGGTCGGATGGAGTTGCCAACAATACATGAATTAATTACGATTTTTGACTTCCGTTTATTCGGGACCCCGTGGTCCAGCCATAAGGTTCCTATGTACATGTGTAGTGATATGGGAGGGGAGGGGCTGCTGGGGGGCTCTGGGACCCTGGGCAGCCCAGGCGCTTGGGCCCCTTGGCGCCGGGCGCTGGGTTCCCAGGTGGCCCAGACGCTTAAGCCCCTTGGCGCCAGGCGCTAGGTTCCCAGGCAGCCCAGGCACTTAAGCCCCTTGGCGCCACCAACGGGGCGGGGGGGGGGCTGTGTGTGCTCTGTGGGATATCTGGGGGTGCACACGGCCCCACCCCTCGTTGGGGACTAGGCATAAAAGGGGAGCTCCCTGGACGATCGGGGCCAGTTGTAACTCAAGACCCAAAACCCAAGACCAGCCATCTCAGGACCCTGGGATGCTGTGAGAGCCATTGGTGGGACTCTGGAACTCCCGGCTCTACGTCCTTGTGAGGGTGAGTTCCAGAGCGTAGCCAGAGTAGCGTATCTAGGCTCTGCACCTAGGCTATGTACCTAGGCTGTAACAGATTATCAGGACTGTTGGAGTGCTGTTGGATTGTAATAAAGAAGTAACCTCTACAAGTGTCTCCGGAACCCGTTACATTTGGAGTCAGAAGTGGCCATGGAGACAAGTTGTAAGCCACGTACCTTCAGTCCTGACGGCGATGTCGAGGAGCAAGCAGCGATGGGGCGGCCAACGCCGGCCGACAACGACGCCGCACCGCCGGCCGACTGCGACGCTGCACCGCCGTCCGACGACGACGCCGCACCGCCGGCTGAGCAGCTGTCTGCTCTGCCGACCGTCCCCTCTCCAGCGTCGGGAGCAGGGATAGAGGAGGCGCTGCTTCGCCACCGGCATTCCCGCCACAAATGTGGGGGATGCTTCCGGGTGTGTCGTCACTTCCGCCGGGGGAGCAATGACCGCTGGGAGCAACGTCACTTCCGGGCCCAGCGTGGTCCAACCAAACAACGCCGCATCATCAGCGTTGCGACCTTCACCGCCGGACGACAGCTGGCTTCAACCTAGCATACCGCGTCATCAGCGCTGCGACCGGACAGTGAGGGCGCCATTCTTACACGCTGGTCGTCGCCTTTGCTCTGGCCAAAGGTTGGAGGTCGGGAGACCAGGCCCCTGACACTTCGTCAATTTACGCGCTCCGGATTAATGATTTTTGTTGACATTTTCTTCATTGTCGTCGGGGAGTCGTGATTGTTGTTGGGTAAACTGTGTGGAGCTTCGCTCGTGAGTGTTGTCAATGTGTGTGCGAAACTTTGCTTGTGATTGTTAACAATGTATGGTTTGTATTGAGCTTTGTTTGTGATAGTTAATGTATAGCTTGTGCTGTCATTATTAACGATGTATAGACTGTATGGGGCATTTATCTTGAGATGGTGACATGCTGCCAAGGATTTGGAATTGTCGTGCTGGCTCGCAAATATCTTGGGGTGCAGATCCTAACCAGGATGGCCCAGTGGGTGTTGCGTGTCTAACACGAAAGTTGTGGTCCCGTCATGCTATGGCTGACGGCTTGACCTGACAGCCCGGAGATAGAGACACTCCATGGCATGTCTAGCCTAGTGGGCTGTCTGCTCACATGGCTCGGAAAGTGTTGTCCCGTCATGCTATGGCTGACGGCTTGACCTGACAGCCCAGAGATTGAAACACTCCGTGGCATGTCTAGCCTAGTGGGCTGTGCGCTCACATGGCTCGGAGAGTGTGGTCCCGTCATGCAATGGCTGACGGCTTGACCTGACGGCCCGGAGGTTGAGACCTTCCGTGGTGCGTCTGGAGCTGTAGGCTCGCCCTGACGGCCCGGAGATTGAAACACTCCGAGGCGCGTTGAAACAGTGGGCTGGAGATTCGTAGTGTTCGGGTGTAGTTGTCCCGTTACGTTGGGACTGTATCCCTCAGTTGTTAGGGTGCATGTTGTGCAGTGAGTGAACGATGGGTCGTCTCAGCTCGGTCGGTACAGTTATATGCTGCGATGCGAGTCTTGGAGAGAGACTGGGTCTCAGCTCGTTCGGTACAGCTATATGCTGCGATGCGAGTCTTGGAGAGAGACTGGGTTGAAGTCCCCCCTGATATGGCCGACGCGTGCTACTGGTTGTGACGCCGCGTCGGAAAGGCGGTGGGGTGGTAACATGGAAATTCTCCCCCGATATGGCCGACGTGCGCGGTTTTAGGATGGAGACGCCACGTCGGAAAGGCGGGGGGTACTAACGAGTGACATGTAATGTCGGTGGTGGTCCTCAGTGAGGACTGCTGGGACCCAAGCATGGGATGCCTTGGAGATGCGGTTCGCGCGTGCGTCCGCCATTTCTGGGCAGGAGCAGGCAGATTTATTTTGTTTGTGTCATGTCAAATTTATATATATATTTCAAAATGTAGATACTGGAGCAGCCCTGAAGTGCGACTTCTTTGCCCAGTACATGGGTCGGCCCTGAAGTACGACTTCTCGACCCGGGACGTAGACAGACGTCCGGATTAGTGTGTGTAGAGGGATGCTAGACATGTTGGTCTTCGCCTTCTCTCCACCTGACGGATGGGAGGCTGGCAGGATGGTGTGGAACCCTGCCATCCATGAAGTGGTTGTGCATCCAACGCGTCGGAATCTGTATATTTGTTGTTGTTAATTCCCCGTTTACTATGCGGATCCTGAGGAGGGCTAGGTGTGCCGCGGGTCGTTTGTTCACGTGTCATTGCTTCACCTTTTTGTTGATTGACGCTTGTATATAGTGTAAAGTGTACAGGTTGGTTAGGGTATTAATGGTAGCGTTCTTGTTCTCTTTTCTTTTCCTGTTGAGGCTCGCATATTTTTTTTCTCTCCCTTTCGTTAATTTAAACTTTCTAATTATTGACAGCCGGGATGGCTGGAGGCTACATAGAGGAGGGTAATGTAGTGACATGGGAGGGGCTGCTGGGGGGCTCTGGGACCCTGGGCGGCCCAGGCGCTTGGGCCCCTTGGTGCCGGGCGCTGGGTTCCCAGGCGGCCCAGACGCTTAAGCCCCTTGGCGCCACCAATGGGGGGGGGGGGCTGTGTGTGCTCTGTGGGATATCTGGGGGTGCACACGGCCCCACCCCTCGTTGGGGACTAGGCATAAAAGGGGAGCTCCCTGGACGATCGGGGCCAGTTGTAGCTCAAGACCCAAGACCCAAGACCAGCCATCTGAGGACCCTGGGATGCTATGAGAGCCAGTGGTGGGACTCTGGAACTCCCGGCTCTACGTCCTTGTGAGGGCGAGTTCCAGAGCGTAGCCAGAGTAGCGTATCTAGGCTGTGTACCTAGGCTGTGTACCTAGGCTGTAACAGAGTATCAGGACTGTTGGAGTGCTGTTGGATTGTAATAAAGAAGTTACCTCTACAAGTGTCTCCGGAACCCGTAACACATGTAATACATTCGATGTATGTATATAATATATATGTATATCTTACCTATAAAATAAAATGTTCTCTGTCTGTGTGTCTGTCTCGCTGTCTCTCTCTCTGTGTGTCTGTCTGCACACGCCTTGCACTGCTTTGAGCTGGCAAACTGTTGTGTTTACGTTTCAACCAAGTACACAGATACAACACAATAAGCCCCCAGACGAAAAAGCACTATTTGTTTTTCTCCTCCGTCAAATGTAAACTACTAAAATCTCACTTTATAACTATTACGCTGATTGTGGCCCCAAAGCACGCATTTACGCATGCGCGGTAACGCCGACTCGCGGTTGCCCCTAGCAACACACGCGCGCGAGCTCAGCGGCAACGGGAGAGAGGTTCTCATTCGCGTTAAAAAGGCGAAGAGGAAGCCCACACAGAGGCACTACACCGAGGTGAATCCTGAACAGAGTTGATGTCCTCGTCTCCCCCCACCTCAATGTGTGCAGTTACTATTATAGAGTCTGTAGATTCTACTGTAGAGTCAATAGATACTACTATAGAGTCGGTAGATCCTATTATAGAGTCAGTAGATTCTACTGTAGAGTCAGTAGATACTACTATAGCGTCAAAATATACTAATGTAGTCAGTAGATATTACTGTTGTGCATTAGACCCACGCGGAGATGATAAATACTATAAGGGCTTTTGCCGTTTATTAAAACACTGTCATACTCGACATCCTATACTCACACCAGTGTAGTTGCACTCTCTCGGTCCTTTACCCTGGACACTGAATACTATTTGGGTCCTACCCTCGGCTACCCGGAGCAGGGGTTCAGCCAACACCGCTCCGCGACGAGGAGAGAGACCCTCTTCAGCCAATCCTTACCCTGGCCCCTCACGACGTCCCCGCCTTCGTCACGGGGTCTCCCTTAAGAACCCCTTGGGCGGCTCCTCCCCCCAGCTCGGCTCCGCCCATGTTCCCGACGGTGCTCTCCAAAGACCCTTACGCAACCCGTGACGTTACGTCATCCTTGACTGTCAACCCGCTCGCACCTCCTTCTGTTCCCGCCTCATTGGTTACTCACAATTCCCCTCTACACTACTATAAAGTTGATACTATTATAGTCGGTAGATACTACTAAAGAGTCAGTAGATACTACTGTAGAGTCGGTAGATGCTACTGTAAAATCGATAGATGCTACTGTAGAGTCGGTAGATACAACTACAGTCAGTACATACTACTGTAGACTCAGTGATACTACTGTAGTGGGTACAAATGGAGAGAGAGAGGCTTCTCTGGAGGCAACACGTTTTTTTGTTGTCTATGGCAGTATATAGTACGGTGTAGACTCGTGTGATGTAAGAGAATAAAGTTTAGATGAAAGCATATTATATTTTTACGACGTACAATTGTAATGTATTACTTACTGTTAGTAACTCAGCTTATTGTAGAGTATATCTAGTATAATGATGATACTATGTAGTTTATACTTTAGTTGTTTACGTGGTGGTTTTAGTTACTGCAGCGACATACTATTAACACTTCTTCCCTTCATTAATGCTACCCCTATCCCCTCCCTGTGATGCTGCTAATCCTGCATAATGCACGGGCAAAGTAGCACTAATCACATACAGTACCTGCATTTCCCATATCCCCTCCCTTGGATGCTGCTAATCCTGCATAATGCACGGACATAAGTAGTACTAATCACATACCTGCATTTCCCATACCCCCTCCCTTGGATGCTGCTAATCCTGTATAATGCACGGGCATAAGTAGTACTAATCACATACCTGCATTTCCCATATCCCCTCCCTTGGATGCTGCTAATCCTGTATAATGCACGGGCATAAGTAGTACTAATCACATACCTGCATTTCCCATATCTCCTCCCTTGGATGCTGCTAATCCTGCATAATGCACGGACATAAGTAGTACTAATCACATACCTGCATTTCCCATAAATATGCTAAATTCCCCTTGATATGCAAATTATTTTGTCAAGGCGCCCTTTCCCCACCCCCTTCCAACCCAGCTTATATATATGCTCAAAGCACGTGTGCTGTTTCATTCAGACGCTGTCGCCTCATCAGACCTGGTTTCACCTGAGGACGGCTGCTTGCGTTGTGGCCGAAACGTCGTGAGAATTATTTTATTATATTTTATTTTTATTATTTTATTACTTCCCTTCTACGTGACTTTACCGAAAGAACCAAGAAGATGAATCCCTGCAGTCACGAAAGCTTTAAATCGAAAAAGGCAACACGTTTATTATAAGAACATCAACACCCTAACACAAAGGGGTAGCTTGCCCCTTCCAGCAGGTACCCTAAGGAGGTAGTCCCTCCGGGCTAACTAGCCCTAACACAACTGGAAGAGGCTGTCAAGACTGGACCCCGACTTGGGTCCGGGTCTTGTCTTTGGGGCTTCTCTTCAGGGTGACGGCTTCAGGTCTTCAAGTTAACAACAGCAGCCGGACTGTTGTATATGTTGTATTATGAAATTTTGATAAAAAATTATAAAAATTAACGAAATTTCAAAAAATACGCAAATCGCATAAATTATGTTAATGTATGTAATTATATGCATAAATTATGATAATCACGGAGATAATCATAGTAATTTATGCGAATGCTTGCGATTATGTTAATGTGTGCAGTTATGATAATTAAGCTTAGTTTCGTTTATCCAGAGTTGTATCAATCAGGATAACACGATTATCATTGATTAAACATTTACTGATTATCTTAGTGTTTTTATGTTATGTTAGGTCTCCAATTTCATATCTCATCGCAGGATACAGTTCTTATGAATAAGACAGTTTTGCATGGATTTGGAAATAAACACTCGAGATAATTCTGGGTTAACAATTTTATTCTAAACAAACATGTGATACTCTTAACATGCAAAGGCAAAAGCATACGTCCATAGATTCATTGGCGAGATTATGCCATTAACTAAACTGAAGGCTAACATTCTTCTAACAACCGTAACCTCTACTTTTCCACCAGACATCTCATTAGTTCCCCCATGTATCGAGCACAATCGGCGACTGGCCGAGTTTTAAAACAAGCATGCGACGATATTCATATGACGGCAATAAAAGCACTTATTGTACCCCGAAGGCGAAGCATACGTCAATCGATTCGTTGGCAAGATTATATCTGTTAACGGAATGTTTGAGACAATGGTGGGTGAGGGCGTGTGTGTTGGTGGGAGAGCGAATCTGGCTCTGTTTTAATTA
Organism: Lampetra planeri; assembly: GCF_965212315.1. Taxonomy (NCBI): domain Eukaryota; kingdom Metazoa; phylum Chordata; class Hyperoartia; order Petromyzontiformes; family Petromyzontidae; genus Lampetra; species Lampetra planeri. The sequence goes on from NC_136186.1 coordinate 3,337,622, forward strand.
ATTCTTCGGCGAGACTCTATGGCAAAGAAACAGGTTTGACACGATATTCACTATGTGCTTCCTTGAGTCTGTAAGTGGGGGAGGTGATACGACCCTGGTTCTCAGATTTCCTCTCGCCCGTGCGGGTTGCAGCCGCGACTTTCTCCGCAGGGAGGTGAGCAGCGGCGCTTGGTGGCGCTTGGCTGCCCTCGGTAGCTGACGGCGCGGTGGCGCGTTCTCTGCAGCTCTGACGGCGGCGCTCGTTCGGAAGGCTTTGACTCTCTTTCTCCACTGCGGGATTACGAGTCGGTTCTCGTTGGTGCTGGTTGATCTGTGTGTGCGTATTGAACACACGGCGCATTCGATGGCGCTCTCTCTCTCTTGGTGGCAGCTCCAGGCTTCTCCACTGCTGGATGATTGTTGAGTCGGCACGATGCTCGCCTTCGGCGGTGTGCGATGATATCGTCGTCGCTGCTGGACGTCTTGTCTGTTCTCACTGGGTGTTGGTCGGTGTGTGTATCAAATACACGGCGCATGCGTTGGCGCTGTCCTCTTCCTCACGGCCGTTCGATCAGGCTTTCTCCACTGCTTTGTGCTCTCTGCTTTGCTCGCTTGGTCGTTTGGCGATCTCCGCCCTTTCTACAGGTTGATTGCTTGTGGTCCTCGTCACTCTCTCTTCTCCGTGCTTTCCTTTGTTCGTGCAGCTGCCAGCTTCATACGGGCACTAGTTGATGCCTCTCCCGCCCTCACTTCAGGGCTTCGTTGTTTAAGTTCTCTCACGAGAATTATAGCTGGAATCTCCGTCAGCTTCACTCGCAGCTCGGCGACTCAGGGTAGCGATTCTTCTTAGGTGGTGCAGACCTCAGCTTGTCGATGCACGTCGCTACCCCGCGAACATCATCATTCTGGATGACGGAAGAGCTTCTTCGTTGTCGGCGTTGAGCTGAGATGGGGCCGGAGCCCTGGTGAGAGGTGGGGGCCGGAGCCCTGGAGATCTCTGATGAATGGATTTTGCCTCGGTTTATATTGAGAAAATCCACTCGGTTTTCCGAGTTGTTCAAAAGCCGGGACAATATAACTATTTCCGTTGTGGGGGTGGACGCATCTGCGTCCGTGTGTGTCGTGTGCGTGTCCGTCCGTATGTGTCGCGTGTGTGTTTATTGGATCTTTAAAGACACAGCTGTCCGTAATAATTCTGGAAGGAGGGGTGGGGTTTTCTCGCGAATGGTGCCACATGAATCATCAAACTAAACCAGACCGACGCTTCGCGTTCGTACCGAGGTTACAAAAATCATAATCCACGTTTTTTGATTATGAATAATATTGGTCGCGAAAGCCTACGCGTTAAGCCAGTCTTATAATCCCTTCCCTCGCTCTGGGCGTTTATCCTTTGTTTCTCAATGCTTCGTTTGGTTTGGAAGTTAAAATGACTAACTTTTGCTGCTTAGTAGTATTGTGATTTGATGGTAAGTGACTCAATGCATGTCGTAGCCGTGTTCACGGTATTTCATCGTGGTTTGATCTCCCTATGGAGAAATGTTATTTGCTCGCGTGCGAAAATCTTGCTGTCCGTGCTGCGGGGAGACAAAGACGGCTGTGCTCCGTCATTGGAGCACCCTGCGCGTGTGTTTATTTATTTATTTTTGGAGGCATGTGTTCATTTCCTTTCTCGAGCCGTTGCCCGCTCGCCACGAACTTTTATGAGGGTCATTTCCTGGCTTTGTGTGTGTGCTCCGTGGCCGCTCCTCTCGGGAAGACAAAGACGGCTGTGAGCTGCTCGCTTTCCCTGGAGTGTTGCCTGTTGGTTAATTATGATAGATTTCTCCGCCCTTAATTCTCCTAGGCGATCCACTCTAATTTCGTACTTATTATTTGACTTAGCTTGTTATTATTTTATCTGATATCCCGGCTAGGGAATTTGTTTGTGTTTGGCTTAGGAGCGACCCTGACTGCCATAATTATTATTTGATGCTTCGGTCATGCCGCGTAGAAATTATTAAAGGTAAATAATGTCAGTATTTAAATAACAAATGATGAATCGCGACCCTGGTGCAGACTGTAGTCTGGTTTCCATTTGGAGCGAGGATAGATAATGTTTGCTTAATCTTCATGGCTAATTTGGTAACTTTTGTTTAACTAACATGGTTCAAAACCCGTCTGTGCTTTCTTGTTGTCAATGCTATTTTTTTGTTAAGAATATAATTATATATCTATTCTTCGTGGCGCCTGTCCCTGTGTCGTGAGGGGGCTTTCTGAAGCGTGGGTGTTACTTTAACACCTTTTGCGACCCCCCCTCCCCTTTCTTTTGTGTGGAATTTATGACATTTGATGGCTATCTCTCTCCTGCCTTCTGGCCTTGGAAGCGAGGTGTGCACGCATCTGTGGAAGTGGGGGAACGGGTTTTTGCTCGTCTTTGTTCTCTCCCAAGTTGCCCCGTGTCTATTAAAAAAATATTATATATGTTGGCAGAATTATTCTTAATATTAATAAAAAAAAGGGGTATAGACACAACAGGACCCCTTCAGAAGTCCGGCTTATATAGTCAGTCCCGGGGCTTCCTCCAACCCGAGCCACGCCTCCCTTCTCGATCTTTCGAGAAGCACCTGGAACCAGTCCCGGGGTCCCCCAGCCCCCTCTTTTGGGGCTCCTCCCCCGTTACCTCCGGCCACTAGCCCTCTGGGTTCATCTGGGGCTCCCTGTCACCCCTACTCTAAAGTAGTGTAGTGGCATCCCCCGATGCCACTATACTACTTTATAGTCAATAGATAATACTGCAGAGTTGGTAGACACTACTGTCGAGTCGGTAGATACTACTATAGAGTCGGTAGATATTACTGTAGAGTCAGTAGTGCAGAGTCAGTCGTTACTACTATAGAGTCTCCTGTACACCAGGAGAGGGAGGTAACATCTCATAGCTACACTGCCCATAGACTCCATGTAGCAGGGATCGAACCCAGGACCTCCTGTACACCAGCAGAGGGAGTTAACATCTCATAGCCACACTGCCCATAGACTCCACGTAGCAGGGATTGGACCCACGACCTCCTGTACACCAGCAGAGGGAGTTAACATCTCATAGCCACATTGCCCATAGTCTCCACGTAGCAGGGATGGAACCCACGACCTCCTGTACACCAGGAGAGGTAGTTAACATCTCATTGCCACACTGCCCATAGACTCCACGTAGCAGGGATCGAACCCACGGCCTCCTGTATACTAGGAGAGGTAGTTAACATCTCATAGCCACACTGCCCATAGACTCCACGTAGCAGGGATCGAACCCACGACCTCCTGTACACCAGGCGAGGTAGTTAACATCTGATATCGACACTGCCCATAGACTCTATGTAGCAGGAATCGAACCCAGGACCTCCTGTACACCAGGAGAGGGAGTTAACATCTGATATCCACACTGCCCATAGACTCTATGTAGCAGGGATTGGACCCACGACCTCCTGTATACCAGGAGAGGTAGTTAACATCTCATTGCCACACTGCCCATAGACTCCACGTAGCAGGGATTGGACCCACGACCTCCTGTACACCAGGATAGGTAGTTAACATCTCATAGACACACTGCCCATAGACTCCACGTAGCAGGGATCGAACCCAGGACCTCCTGTACACCAGGCGATGTAGTTAACATCTGATATCCACACTGCCCATAGACGCTATGTAGCAGGAATCGAACCCAGGACCTCCTGTACACCAGGATAGGTAGTTAACATCTCATAGCCACACTGCCCATAGACTCCACGTAGCAGGGATCGAATCCAGGACCTCCTGTATACCAGGAGAGGTAGTTAACATCTCATAGCCACACTGCCCATAGACTCCACGTAGTAGGGACCAAACCAGGACCTCCTGTATACCAGGAGAGGTAGTTAACATCTCATAGCCACACTGCCCATAGACTCCACGTAGCAGGGATCGAACCCAGGACCTCCTGTACACCAGGAGAGGTAGTTAACATCTGATATCCACACTGCCCATAGACTCTATGTAGCAGGAATCGAACCCAGGACCTCCTGTACACCAGGAGAGGGAGATTATTCTTATCTTCACATCGTCCGGAAGAATGATGTCACCCATTGTTTTAATATCGGGGTGGTGGAGTGGCGGGTGAGATGGGGAGACTCTTCATCTCTCCCCATCTTCTGGAAGATCTCCCCATCTTACGGAAGATAAGAAGATAGTAATAATTTTATTGTTTTACTTTAATTATTTTATTATTTCCCTTCTACGTGACTTTACCGAAAGAACCAAGAATATGAATCCCTGCAGTCACGAAAGCTTTAAATCGAAAGATAGGAAGAGTTTTCCTATCTTCCTTTCTTCCGGAAGACCTTTCCATCTTACGGAATATAGGAAGAGTCTTCCGGAAGATTTAGGAAGATGGGAAGACTCTTCTATCTTCCGGAAGAATGACGTCACCCATTGTGTTTACATGGCGGGAGGGGGGGGTGCCCCGGCCCCCCGACAAATAAAAAAACACCAAAATCTTCCGGAAAGAAGCCGTCAACCAATGAGGAAGGCGTCCCTGGGCCGTCGGTGACGTCACGCTGCGACAGAGCTGCCCCCCGGGGGGGGGGGAGAGGCGGCGGCTCCCTCCATTGCCGCACAGCGCAGCAGCAGCAGGAGGACGCTGTGAGGAGGCAGCGAGAATTTTCCACAATCCGCCGCCATCCTCCTTGCAGGAGCGCTCGCATCGCCACCCGGCACCCACCCACCCGGCAGACACCGTCGACGCGTTGTCACGGCGCATCCGATGGCGGCGCAGATGGGGCGGCTGGCGAGCGCCGTGCTGAGCATCCTCCTCACGGTACGAGGAGGCTGAGGGGAGGCTCCGTTAGATCCATGATGGCCGCCCCGTTCTGTATTGGGGCTCCTTGTCATGTAATCGTCCGCGGGAGGGGGGGTTGCGACTGTTAATTTGCTTATCTCGGGATAGCTTCGCGATGCGGTGCGTGCATTCGAAGCCGTCTTTTTTCCCCTTCCTTTTGAATATTTTTTTGGTCGCTTCCCCCGCCGCCTACGTTGCAATGAACAATAAAATGAAAATGTGTGAGCAAAATATTAACATTGCTATTGCCATTGTAGTAATCTGTAATTATTGCGAATGGTTGGTTGGCCGTGCATTCGGCTCGACAGGGGCAAATGCCACCTTTGTTGCGGTGTTAATAATGAAATCCGCAAAGACAGAATTTAATTGCTATTATAAATGCGCATTAAAGTCACTTGATACGCGTATCGATATCAAGATAAATATATCTGCAAAATCGAACAAAATCGAATAACATCACCGTTAAAGATCACGTTGCATATGAAATGCGTTGTGTTAATGTGTCGCGATTTAAATCTTATCGCAAGATGCGAATTAATATTTGTATTTATCATTGATTTAAAATAACCCATTACTATATTAAATATAATAACATGTTAATAATATATCACGCGTTCTGTTTAACGTTACATGTTAATATAGCTTTACATTCGATAAGCGAATCAATAATATATGAATGCATGCAATATATTTAACAATGTATCACTTAATACCTCATTGTTTCATATCACGCTATATATGAATATATCACAATATACGTATTAATCTATAAATATGTCGCCATAGGTATCTATATATCACTGGTAATATAGTACTAAAATATGACGTTATGTATTGATATATTATTCAGAAAGCTATCAATATATCCCAATGAGATGTATCAATGCATCGTTGTCAAGATATCGCCGTTAAATACATGACGTTATATATTAATATATCATTGTTAATCTACCATACTTAATCGATATATGTATCACTATTGATGCATGTCAGTATGTATTGCTGTTAAAATAATGTGTGCATTTTTACGCATTAATACATTGCACTAAGTATAAACATTACTTACCTTTGTTGATGTATCACTGCATACACATGGGTATCTATTGATACGTGTCGTATGCATCAATATGTATCAGCAATACGTATGCATCGATATCAATATTTATCGATGTCTATGAATACAAAGACCAAAGATCCCCCGTGTAGCCTGTAGCAGGCTGTCGGGGCAAGTGCTGTTAGTAGCACTGTGGCACACACAGGGTGTGGGTGGCCAGGACCACGCCCGGCCGCCTTTGTCTCCCCAGTGGCGATGTTTACTACACCACTTCCGCTACACCAGGTACTAGACACACACCCACCTACTCAACAACAACCGCCATTCGCCACTAGATGGCGGTGACGTCACCACGACGCTTGTGCCAGGCCATGTGCACCTTGAGGCCACGTGAAGTGTCAATCGCCCGCTGGCAGGAGGTCACTGGGCAGACCCAGGTGCCACAGGCCGACTGACTGAGATGACTGGCTGATGCACCACCTGTGCCCCCTACTGTGCCAACTTGCTATGCTTTAGCGACCTGGTGCTCCGCTCGTTGTTGTGAGCCTCGCTCCTCCGCCCTCCGTTGTTGTTGGAGGGTGACTGCCTCCAACTGCCCAGTAGCGTCCTTCATGAGCCTCGTCCACAGAGGCCGATTTTGACACCGCTGGTACCAGTCATCGGCAAGTCCACTCAGCTCCACGTCCTCCTGTACCACATCACTCCATCTCTTCTCTAGCCCGTGCCGCGCCCGTTTAGCCTCCTTGATCCGGTCGAACAATAGCTGTTTAGGCATGCGGTGGCTGAGCATGCGGGCTACATGACCCAGCCAAAGCAGCCTTGCCTGCCGGAGGAACTCACCGATGGGACTTTGCCCAGATCTTTCAAGGATTTGTGAGCTCCTCACACAATCCAGCCTGGGTAAACCCAGGATGGATCATAGGCAGGCCAGCCTGGATGTTTCTAACCGGCAAAGATGTTCCATTAGAGAGGTCTATGTTTCACAAGCGTAGAGAAGGGAGGGCACGACTGTGCCCGAGAAGACCTGAAGCTTCGTGTGGAGCGACAAACCCGGTAGCTTCCACACAGCGTTACACAGCCGATGAAAATATATTTCTGCTCGACTGATTCGGAGTGAGACCTCTGCTGTTAAACCCGAGCCGGTCATGAGCACACTGCCCAGGTATGGGAAACTCTCTACTCTCTCCACAACGGCCCCATCACCGATTGGGAGTTGTGGAGTGTCTAATGATACTAAGTACCCAGGCAGGTGCTTAGTTTTGGTGGGGCTGATGGAAAGACCCCACCTCTTAGTGGCAAGCTGCAGGTTCAGCAGCAGCGCCTCCAACGCCTCTTCTGAGTGAGCAGCAATTACCAGATCATCGGCATACATAACGTGGTTGAGCAATAGAGAGCCATCCCTCGACCGCACCCAGGCATCGATCAGCATCACATTGTATCTATACCAGATGAAAATTCCTCTGGTACAGCCATGGAAGGCTTGATAAACTACGTGGTCAAAATAGATGTTAAATAACGTGGGAGCCAGACGATATCCTTGTCGCACCCGAAGGTGAACAGGGAATGGCTCCTGACTCCTAGCTTTGCTATTATTAAGGTCCTTAATGATTGTGAGCAGAGAGTCAGAGACTCAAAAAAGCACGAAGAACAACCCAGAGCCCAGGCCTACTGATGGTATCATAGTGCCTTGACTAGGTCAATAAAGCAGAGATGTAGGTCTTGTTGGGATTCCCTACACCTCTGCTGTAGCAGACGGACAAAAAAAATGGCATCTGTGCAGGGGACCGCCCTTTCCCGAAACCACATTGGGGCTCTGCAAGCTTCTACTCAGCGTGCCTGGCAAGGCGATGTTGAATAATCCTTGCCAGGATCTTTCCCGGCCTCACACTGAGGACGGAGATGCCCCTGTAGTTGCCACAGTTTGTGCGGTTCCCCGTTCTTGAAGAGGGGGACCATCAGGGAATCCTTCCAATCCTGCCACCCACACACAGACAGACACGCAAGACAAAGACGTGCACACAGATCTCTCCATCTCTCTTGCCAGGTGCAGGATTAGGATTCCACCGTCTAAGCTCCATGACCCCCCAGGCATCAGGGATTAGGGACACAGCGGAAATGATGGATTAAGTGTGTGAGTGAGTGGCTGTGAGAGTCTGACAGTGTTTGAGGGTGTGAGTGTCTGTGTGTGAGGGTGAGAGTGTGAGTCTGGCTCCCTGTGATGAGTCTACGGGTCTCTGTGATGAGCCTGCATGGCGAGTATGGGTCTGTATGGTGAGTATGGGTCTCTGTGTTGTGAGTCTATGGGTCTCTGCATGATGGGTTTATGGGTCACTGTGTGTTGAGTCTATGGGTCTCTGTGTGTTGTGAGTCAACGGGTCTTTGTAGTGAGGCTCTGGATCTGTGTGGTAAATCTGGAGGTCTCCTTGTGGTGGTGAGCTTGTGTGTCTGTGATGCGTCTGTGGGTCTCTGTGTGGTGAGTCTACGGGTCTGTGTGTGGTGAATCTATGGGTCTCTGGTGAGTCTATAGGTGTCTGTGTGGCGAGTTTTTGGGTCTCTGTGTGTGGTGAATTTTTAAGTCTCATTGTGGTGATCTTGTGGGTCTGTGTGGTGTCTGTAGGTCTCTGTGTGGCGAATCTTCGGGTCTGTGTGATTAGTCCAGTCTCTGTTATGAGTGTATAGGGGTTTCTGTGTGGTGAGTGTTTGGGTCTCTGTGATGAGTCTGTGGTTCTCGGTGTGATGCGTCTGTAGGCCTGTGTGATGCGTCTGTGGGTCTTTGTTATGCTTCTGTGGGTCTGTGTGATGCGTCTGTGGATCTGTTGACACGCGTCTGTGGATTTCGATTTAAAGCTTTCGTGAATGCAGGGATTCATCTTCTTGGTTTTTTCGGTAAAGTCACGTAGAAGGGAAATAATACAATAATAAAATCAAAACATAATAAAATAATTCTCACGACGTTTCGGCCACAACGCAAGCAGCCGTCCTCAGGTGAAGAATGATGCTGTCTTCCCGACAGACCTGTTCTTCACCTGAGGACGGCTGCTTGCGTTGTGGCCGAAACGTCGTGAGAATTATTTTATTATGTTTTATTTTTATTATTTTATTATTTCCCTTCTACGTGACTTTACCGAAAGAAGCAAGAAGACGCGTCTGTGGGTTTTTGTGTTGAGTCTATGGGTGTCTGTGATGAGTCTATGGGTCACTGTGTAGTGAGTCTATGGGTCTATGTGTGATGAGTCTATTGGTAGCTGCGTGGTCGGTCTATTGGTCTCTGTGTGATGAATCTATGAGTCTCTGTGTGATGAGTCTATGGGTCTCTGTGTAGTGCGTCTACGGGGTATTTGTGTATACATTTCCACAGTGACCTTGCTTGTGTGCATTGTCCTTGTATTGGTTGCATTTTGGCATTGCCCTCTGGTCTACCACAATCGTGATGCACGGATTTTTTTTACTCTGGGTCCTCCGGCTTTTCCCCCGCCCACATTTAGAATCGACAAGCAGTTGAAAGATTATTTTGCGCGTGCTACAAGTGTCCGCGTGATGACCATCGATAATGATAAGCCACTTCTGTTTAGCGGCCATCACAGGCGCGATGGCCAGGTGCGCTTCTGAAAATGTTATTTTTCTTAGTCGTCAACCTCCGTGGGCTTTGCCTTGGTCATGATTGGTGATCATTTGGTTTTCAGAGTAGATGCTCGATTATCCCGGCTAATGACAGGGTTAAAATCGCGGATCTCCACGCCACAAAACCGCTATTGCCGGGGTATAAAAACACGTTTAAGTTTCCCTGTCGAACGCACAGAGTCGGTAAATTTAAACTCGCGAATGAATGATCGCGTAAGTCGCTCGAAGTGATGGCGCACGCTTGTGGTGATCGTTACTCTGCCGATTCAGAACTCATAACTTGACGATTGAGCGATGGAAGATGCTCCTGCTCGGTGATAATAATACAAATAAAACCTTCCTGGCTCACGCCCGGCAGAAGACTTGGCCCACTGAGTGGATGACAGCAGAGCCAGAGCCAATCAGACATCAATCAAACTCGGCCCTCTAAGTGGATAATAGCTGAGCCACAGCCAATCAGACATCAATCAAACTCCGCCACCCACTTTTGTAAAGCTATGGTAACTCCTGTACTGTAGTGGCTATCGCTTGGACATCAGATTAACTGGAGCAATACATTGGTTCGTTTTAAGCACTGGGTGTGACTTGTAGTAACACATTGACAAGGGATAACAATGTTGTCTAACTGTTTTTAGATTACTAATGTGGCCTTTTAAGGTTAAAAACCCCACTAGTTATTCATTTCATGTAAAAATCTCAGGCGCCGCGGTTAATCTGTAAGTCGGCTCAATGGCACGCGGATTATCGAGAACACCAAATAAATATTGAATACTCGCAGATACAACTGTCATCAGTAGCAGAATAAACGTGCCAACAAGGACACTAAAAAAATGACAATTTGTTATTTTCTTTGATCCTATCTACGTGACTTTACCGAAAGATCCAAGAATGTGAATTCCTGCGGTCACGAAATCTTTAAGCCAAGATTTTACAGTCAATTAATTTTGATAATGTTGAAGTTCTGTGCAAAACTAGTTACTACTGGCCAAGACTAATTAGAGAATCTATCGAAATTGAAAGGAATAAAAATGTTTTAACCGTTCGGATAGCTACCGACTTACTGCTGCGTGGAAGCGAATCATCAAATAATACGTTGTTTAAATGCATGCCTATACAAGCCACCATACTTCAATAGGGATTACCGTTGGTACGGCTATTTTAATACACACAATGGACAGGAAGGACAAGATCAATGGCCCTGCATAATGTGCATGCATCATGTATGTTGGCTCAAGAGCGCAGAATTGTGGTCACCACATTTACGCCTCTATCAGAAATGAAACAGTAAGGCATCTCCACATAAAAGGAGCCGAGAGTGGGGGGGAGCTCAGGGCTCCATCGTCACTAAACGTCTCCGCTCGATAATGCGCTGTGAAGGGCAGCAGTTGGCTGTCTGAGTCGGCGCCGTCGGTGTTGGGACAGCCAGTGTCGTGTGTACAGGCCGAGGCTGTGAGCTACTGTGGAGAGAGTGTGTGCTAATGTAGCGTCAACGATTCAGAGACAGAGTTTATAAGAGGCACAGGCACTTTCTTTATGAACAACTTCCACTGTCTCGTTAGTATGACTATACTAATGTCTCTGTACGCATGCATAGCTCTCTCTCTGCATTAACGGCTCCGATTCGCTTGGTTGGCTACGTGCAGTTTGTATCTATGTACGGTTAACTTCTTTGACACCATACGTAGCCAACCGTGCTGTATTTACGTTGAACTTATTTCGCACCGTACGTAGCCAACCGTGCAAATGTGTGTGTGTGCATTGAACTTCTTTTGCACAGTAATGTAGCCAGCCATGCGAATGTGTGTGTGTTGAACTTCTTTCGCACAGTACGTAGCTGACCATGCTAAATATCCAAGCATATTTGCATTCGATATACCCAAATACAACTTTCTTGTATCTTTGCATTACTATATCTCAATAAACACAGCGCTCTCGACTGTCTATGTATCTGTATCCCCATTTATCTCTTTTATCTGTGTACGAATTTGACTGTATACCTCAGTGCATATCTCTCCCCCCTCCCACCCCACCTCCCTCCCCCTCTCCCCCCCTCCCTCTTCTCTCTTCCCCCTCCCTCCCCTCTCCCCCCTCCCTCCCTCCCCACCCCCCCTCCCTCCTCCCTCCCCACCTCTCTCCCCCCTCCCTCCCTCCCCCCTCCCTACCCCCTACTTCCCCCCTCCCTCCCTCTCCCCGTGTAGGCTACTGCCTGCCACTCGGCCACGCTGAGCTTGGCGGAGCCCCAGGTGGCGATGTTCTGCGGCAAGCTGAACATGCACCTGGGCCTGGACACTGGGCGCTGGCAGCCTGACCCCAGCGGGGTCACCAGCTGCCTGGCTACCAGACAGGACATACTCGCTTACTGCCAGCAGGTGAGACACTCACCTACTCAACCCAGCCACTCACCCAGCCACTCACCCAGCCACTCGCCCACTCACTCACCTAGCCACTCATCCACTCACCTCTTCACCCAGCCACTCGACTAGACACTCACCCACCCAGCCTGACCCCAGAAAGGTCACCAGCTGCTTGGCTACCAGACAGGAGATACTCACTTACTGCCAGCAGGTGAGACAATCACCTACTCAACCAGCCACTTACTTAGACACTCACCCACTCACCTACTCACCAAGCCACTCATCTAGATACTCACCCACCCACCCAGCCTGACCCCAGCAGGGTCTCCAGCTGCTTGGCTACCACACAGGAGATACTCACTTACTGCCAGCAGGTTAGACACTCACCCAGCTACTCGCCTAGACGCTCACTCACCCAGCTACTCACCTACTCATCTAACCACACTCACCTAGCCACTCACCCACTCACCCGGCCACTCACCTGGCCACTCGCCTAGCAGCTCACCTAGCCACTCACCCACTCACCTAGCCACTCACCTAGCCACTCGCTCACCTAGCCACTCACCTAGCCACTCACCGAGCCACTCGCCTTGCCACTCACCTAGACACTCACCTAGCCACTCACCTAGCCACTCACCTAGCCGCTCGCCTAGCCGCTCGCCTAGCCACTCGCCTAGCCGCTCGCCTAGCCGCTCGCCTAGCCGCTCGCCTAGCCGCTCGCCTAGCCGCTCGCCTAGCCGCTCGCCTAGCCGCTCGCCTAGCCGCTCGCCTAGCCGCTCGCCTAGCCGCTCGCCTAGCCGCTCGCCTAGCCGCTCGCCTAGCCGCTCGCCTAGCCGCTCGCCTAGCCGCTCGCCTAGCCGCTCGCCTAGCCGCTCGCCTAGCCGCTCGCCTAGCCGCTCGCCTAGCCGCTCGCCTAGCCGCTCGCCTAGCCGCTCGCCTAGCCGCTCGCCTAGCCGCTCGCCTAGCCGCTCGCCTAGCCGCTCGCCTAGCCCCTCGCCTAGCCGCTCGCCTAGCCGCTCGCCTAGCCGCTCGCCTAGCCGCTCGCCTAGCCGCTCGCCTAGCCGCTCGCCTAGCCGCTCGCCTAGCCGCTCGCCTAGCCGCTCGCCTAGCCGCTCGCCTAGCCGCTCGCCTAGCCGCTCGCCTAACCGCTCGCCTAGCCACTCGCCTAGCTACTCGCCCACTCAGCCACTCGCTCACCCAGCCATTCACCCAGCCACTCACCTACCCAGCCACTCACCCGCTCACCTAGCCATTTGCTCACCTAGCCACTCGCTCACTTAGCCACTCACTCACTTAGCCACTCACTCACCCAGCCACTTACCTACTCACCTACTCGCCAATTCACCTAGCCATTCACCTAGCCGCTCACCTAGCCCCTCACCCAATGATCCACCCACTTTCCCTTCCTCCCAGGTGTATCCGGAGCTCCAGGTGCGAAATGTGGTGGAGGGGAACTCCCCGGTGACTATCGGAGGCTGGTGCCGGAGAGACAGAGCCCACGGGAAGAGGAGCGGAGCAGGAGAGAGGGGAGGAGAGAGGGGAGACTCCGCCAGCACAGGGCAGTGCAGGGGTCACCCTCACGTCGTGGTGCCATACCGCTGCCTAGGTAAGAGACACGAGGAGGGAGAGAGGGACACATACAGGGAGAGAGACACGGGGAGAGACACGGAGAGAGACACGGAGAGAAATGGACACATACAGGGAGAGAGACACGGGGAGAGACACGGGGAGAGAGAGAGAAAGGGACACATACAGGGAGAGAGACACAGGGAGAGAGACACGGGGAGAGAGAGAGAAAGGGACACATACAGGGGGAGAGACGCGGGGGGAGAGACGCGGGGGTTCGGAGAGCCGTGCTGCTCTGCGAGGATGGGTGGTGGTCGCGGGTTGCTGAAGAGATGGAATCTGCCTCGGTAGCTCACGATCATAAATCACTTTTTGATTCCATCAAAAAAGCAACTTTGAGTGCCTCGCCCATCATCACCACCGTTGACCTCCTGCCAGCGGGCGTTTGACACTTCACGTGGCCTTAACGTGCACCTAGCCTAGCACAAGCGCCATAGTGACATCATCGTCCATTAATGGCGAATGCCGGTTGTTGTTGTGTGACTGTGCCACTGTGTCACTTTGTGTGACTCACTGTGTGTCACTTTGTGTGACTGTGTAACTTTGTCACTGCGTGTCACTGTGTCACCGTGTCACCGTGTGTGTGACTGTGTCACTGTGTGTGTCACCCTGTGTGTGACTGTGTCACTGTGTGTGTCACCGTGTGTGTGACTATCACCGTGTGTCACCGTGTGTGTGACTGTGTCACCGTGTGTGTGTGACTGTGTCACCCTGTGTGTGATTGTCACTGTGTGTGTCACCTTGTGTGTGACTGTGTCACTGTGTGTCACCCTGTGTGTGACTGTGTCACTGTGTGTCACCGTGTGTGTGACTGTATCACCGTGTGTCAGCGTGTGTGTGACTGTCACTGTGTGTGTCACCGTGTGTGTGACTGTGTCATCGTGTGTGACTCTCACTGTGTGTGTCATCGTGTGTGTGACTTGTCACTGTGTGTGTCATCGTGTGTGTGACTGTCACTGTGTGTGACTGTGTGTGTCACTGTGTGTGTCACTGTGTGTCACCGTGTATGACTGTGTCACTGCACAGTCGGAGAGTTCAAGAGTGACGCCCTCCTCGTACCAGAGAAGTGCCACTTCCTGCACAAGGAGAAGATGGAGGAGTGTGAGACTCATCTGCACTGGCACAGCACTGCCAAGGAGGTGTGTGTCAGTGCTTGTGTTACTCTGTGTGCCACTGGGAGTGAGTGGCTCAACACTGCCCCTGGACTCAACACTGCCCATATACTCAACACTGCCCATAGACTCAGCACTGCAGCATAGACTCAGCACTAGACCATAGACTCAACACTGCCCATAGACTCAACACTGCCCCTGGACTCAACACTGCCCCTGGACTCAACACTGCCCATAGACTCAACACTGCCCATAGACTCAACACTGCACCATAGACTCAACACTGCACCATAGACTCAACACTGCACCATAGACTCAACACTGCACCATAGACTCAACACTGCACCATAGACTCAACACTGCCCATAGACTCAACACTGCCCCTGGACTCAACACTGCCCATATACTCAACACTGCCCATAGACTCAACACTGCACCATAGACTCAACACTGCACCATAGACTCAACACTGCCCCTGGACTCAACACTGCCGATAGACTCAACATTGCCCATAGACTCAACACTGCCCATAGACTCAACACTGCCCCTGGACTCAACACTGCCCCTGGACACAACACTGCCCATAGACTCAACACTGCCCATAGAATCAACACTGCCCGTGGACGCAACACTGCCCCTGGACTCAACACTGGACCATAGACTCAACACTGCCCCTGGACTCAACACTGGACCATAGACTCAACACTGCACCATAGACTCAACACTGCCCATAGACTCAACACTGCCCCTGGACTCAACACTGCCCATATACTCAACACTGCCCATAGACTCAACACTGCACCATAGGACTCAACACTGCACCATAGACTCAACACTGCACCATAGACTCAACACTGCCCATAGACTCAACACTGCACCATAGACTCAACACTGCACCATAGACTCAACACTGCACCATAGACTCAACACTGCCCCTGGACTCAACACTGCCCCTGGACTCAACACTGCCCATATACTCAACACTGCCCATAGACTCAACACTGCACCATAGACTCAACACTGCACCATAGACTCAACACTGCACCATAGACTCAACACTGCCCCTGGACTCAACACTGCCCATAGACTCAACACTGCACCATAGACTCAACACTGCCCATAGACTCAACACTGCACCATAGACTCAGCACTAGACCAAAGACTCAACACTGCCCCAATGGACTCAACACTGCACCATAGACTCAACACTGCCCCTGGACTCAACACTGCCCATAGACTCAACACTGCCCATATGCTGAACACTGCCCATAGACTCAACACTGCACCATAGACTAAACACTGCCCCTGGACTCAACACTGCCCATATACTCAACACTGCCCATAGACTCAGCACTGCACCATAGACTCAGCACTAGACCAAAGACTCAACACTGCCCCAATGGACTCAACATTGCCCCTGGACTCAACACTGCCCATATACTCAACACTGCCCATAGACTCAGCACTGCACCATATACTCGGCACTAGACCATAGACTCAACACTGCACCATAGACTCAACACTGCCCCTGGACTCAACACTGCCCATAGACTCAACACTGCCCATAGACTCAACACTGCACCATAGGACTCAACACTGCACCATAGACTCAACACTGCACCATAGACTCAACACTGCCCCTGGACTCAACACTGCACCATAGACTCAACACTGCCCATAGACTCAACACTGCACAATAGCGTTAGCACTGCCCATATCTTTCTGTATATCTCTGTTTCTGTCTCTCTCTCTGTCTCTCCGTCTCTCTCTGTCTCTCTCTGTATATCACTCTGTCTGTCTGTCTCTCTCTGTAAGTCTCTGTCTTTCTGTCTCTCTCTGTATATCGCTCTGTCTCTCTCTGTAAGTCTCTGTCTCTCTCTGTATATCGCTCTTTCTGTCTCTGTCTCTCTCTGTATGTCTCCACCTCTCTCCGCGTCACCCCCATGTAGGCGTGCGAGGCTCAGCACTCCAGTCTGCTCAACTTCGGCATGCTGCTGCCCTGCGCCATCGACCGTTTCCGTGGTGTGGAGTTCGTCTGCTGCCCATTGGATCCCCAGCGAGCTGCCCATGAGGGGCAGCAGCAGCAGCCAGAAGGGCAGCAGCAGGAGGAAGAGGAGCAGGAGGATAGGAATCTCAACGTCGGATTCACCTCTCAGGAGCTGCGGCCCATCGATCCGGTGTACGACTGGTGGGAGGGCGGCCATGGCACGGACAGCAACTACCAGGCTGGGTGGGTGTGAGTTGTGTGGCACAGACAGCAACTACCAGGCGGGGTGGGTGTGAGTTGTGTGGCACGGACAGCAACTACCAGGCTAGGTGGGTGTGAGTTGTGACACACAGATAACAACTATCAGGCTAGGTGGGTGTGAGTTGTGACGCACAGATAACAACTATCAGGCTGGGTGGGTGTGAGTTGTGAGGCACAAATAACAACTATCAGGCTTGGTGGATGCGAGTTGTGACACACGGATAACAACTATCAGGCTGGGTGGGTGTGAGTTGTGTGACACAGATAACAACTATCAGGCTGGGTGGGTGTGAGTTGTGTGGCACAGATAACAACTATCAGGCTGGGTGGGTGCGAGTTGTGACACACAGATAACAACTCTCAGGCTTGGTGGGTGCGAGTTGTGACACACAGATAACAACTATCAGGCTGGGCGGGTGTGAGTTGTGTGGCACAGATAACAACTATCAGGCTGGGTGAGTGAGTTGTGAGGTGACATAGATAACAACTATCAGGCTGGGCGGGTGAGTGTGGGTGTATGCCCGGCTCTCTTGCTCACTTCTCCTCACCCGTCGTAGTGAGGAGCTCGCCGTGGACGACTCTCCACCTCCACCTCCTCCTGCCCTCGCCAATAGCGACGGCGACGCTGGCGACGATGATGGTGACGAAGATGCCGGTGACGGTGATGATGATGAGGAGGAGGGGGGCGATGATGGCGACAATGACGATGGCAACGATGGCGACGATGGCGACGATGGTGACGACGATGGCAATGATGGCGACGACGATGGCGACGACGATGGCGACGATGGCGGCAACGATGGCGACGACGATGGCGACGATGATGATGAGGTGGAGGATGGAGTCACCGTCACCACGACCACTGAGTGGGGTGAGAGGGAAGGGGGGAGGGAGGGGAGGGAGGGGAGGGGAGGGGAGGGAGGGAGGGAGGGAGGGAGGGAAGGAGGGAGGGAGGGAAGGAGGGAGGGAGGGAGGGGAGGGAGGGAGGGGAGGGAAGGAGGGAGGGAGGGAGGGTGGGAGGGAGGGGAGGGAGGGAGGGAGGGAGGGAGGGGAGGGAGGGAGGGAGGGAGGGAGGGAGGGGAGGGGAGGGAGGGAGGGGAGGGAGGGAGGGAGGGAGGGAGGGGAGGGAGGGAGGGGAGGGGAGGGAGGGAGGGAGGGAGGGAGGGAGGGAGGGAGGGAGGGAGGGGAGGGAGGGAGGGAGGGAGGGAGGGAGGGAGGGAGGGGAGGGAGGGGAGGGGAGGGAGGGAGACCTCCACAGCCGTGCTCACTCCACTGCTGGATGGACACAGATAATAAAACAGAGACACCTCTACTCAGTGTAGCCTTCTGCATTCTAGAGGCTACACGGGGGAGCTTCGGTGTGTGTTGTGTCTCTCTCTGGCTGTGTCAGTGTGTGTGTCTGTATGGCTGTGTGTCTATATGGCTGTGTGGCTGTGTATGGCTGTGTGTCTGTGTGGTTGTGTGACTGTGTGTGTTTGTATGGCTGTGTGTCTGTGTGTGACTGTGTCTGTGTGTGTCTCCGACTGTGTGTGTTTGTATGGCTGTGTGTCTGTGTGTCTATATGGCTGTGTGTGTCTGTGTGGCTGTGTGTCTCTATGGCTGTGTGTGTGTGTGTGTCTTGTGTGTGTCTGTGTGTGTCTGTGTGGCTGTGTGTGGCTGTGTGTGTCTGTGTGTGTCTGCGTGTGTCTGCGTGTCTGTGTGTGTCTGTATGGCTGTGTGTGTCTATGTGTGTGTCTGTGTGTCTGTGTGGTTGTGTGACTGTGTGTTTGTATGGCTGTGTGTCTGTGTGTGACTGTGTGTCTGTGTGTGTCTCCGACTGTGTGTGTTTGTATGGCTGTGTGTCTGTGTGTCTATATGGCTGTGTGTGTCTGTGGCTGTGTGTCTCTATGGCTGTGTCTGTGTGTGTCTGCGTGTCTGTGTGTGTCTGTATGGCTGTGTGTGTCTCTATGTGTGTGTCTGTGTGGCTGTGTGTGTGTGGCTGTGTGTCTGTGTGTGTCTGTATGGCTGTGTGTCTGTGTGTGTCTGGGGAGAGGCCTCTCCCCTTATGGCATCTGCGACCACCACAGTGGCTAAACGGGGGCTCTGGACGGGTGCGAGGGGCTGGTAACCCCTCCACCCTCAATTCATTACCACTAAACTACGAATGAAACATAAATTTGTAACAAATAAGCTTGTGCCAGAGGCCCCGGGGTGACAGGCTTGTATGACGTCTCCTGGCCAAACCCCAATTGGTTGAATGTTCGAACGCTCACTGCGGAGGAGAGGCTGCCACTCCTTTGTCGGGAGCTGGACCGGTACCGCCTGGATCTCTGTGGCATTCAGGAGGTCCGATGGACCGGTTCTGGTTCCTGCCACCATGAGGGGTGGACAGTCCTCCACTCGGGGCAGGAGACTGCCAAACAACAGGGTGTGGCTCTTCTTCTGAACAAAAGAATGAAGGGGGCGTGGGAGCGTGGCGGTGAGGTGTGGGAAGTTGTAAGCCCCAGGATACTTTGGGCTCGCCTTCCCATCAACCGGAGGCGAGGAGTGGTGGTCGTGGTTACTTATGCCCCCACCGAAGACGAACATCCGTGGAGGGATGCAGGCTAAGCCGATGAGTTAGATGCCTTCTATGACCTCCTGTCACAGGTGCTGGCTGAAGTGGCCACTCGGGACAGAGTCATCTTGTTGGGTGACTTCAATGCCCGAGTTGGTCATGATGCTGGCATCTGGTCTGGAGTGATTGGAAGGCATGGGCCAGATCAGCTCAATAACAACGGTAGGAGGCTGCTAGATTTTTGTGCAACCCATGGGCTTGTAATTACCAACACGCTCTTCCGGCATCGGCGCATCCATACAACATCATGGATGCATGCCGGGATGCCGGGTCCAAGCAAGAACATCTGCTGGACTACATAGTGAAGGACCAGCGGATGCGAGCCCATGTCCTTGACACCAGGACCTACTGTGGAGCTGATCTGCCCTCTGACCATCGACTAGTCATCTGTAAGATGCACCTGCCATTCTTCCACTCCGGTGGTGGGTGTACACCCAGGACCCCATTCCAACCAAAAGTGGCCTGGTCTCAGTTAGCTGATGAAAGTTGCAAGCGAGAATTTCATCATCGCTTGCAGCTGGGGTTGGCATCGTCCCCCACTCCACCTGATGTCGAGGGTAAATGGGCGAGGTTTAAGACTGTGACTCATTCAGCTGCAATGGCTGCTTTGGGTACGCGGTCCAGACCTCCCCAGAAACCCTGGCTGACAGAGGAGGTGTTCAGGTTAATTGAGAAAAAGCGACATGCCCACTCTCATCGCCTACAGCATCCCACGTCAGAGAATGAGGAGGTTTACCGCAGCCTTCGCTCGGAGGTTTGGAGAGCCGTAAGGCGCTGCAAGGATGGGTGGTGGTCGCGGGTTGCTGAGGAGATGGAGTCTGCCTCAGTGGCCCGCGATCACAAATCACTATTTAACTCCATCAAAAAAGTAACCTGCAGCGCCACACCTATTACCATCATTAGGGGAAAAAACTGTGATCCAATCTCCGACCCCCAGGAACAGGTTTGCAGATTTGCTGAGCATTTCTGTGAGGTCCTGGGGGAGGGAAAATCTCTCAGCCAGGAAAACATCATGGCACAAAGTGGGGATAACCCTGCTGAGGCTGCGGTGCCTCAAATATTGGAAGAGGTCACCCCCTGTGAGTGGCTGGCTGAGGTGCCAGCTGTTGAGGAAGTACTGAAGGCGATCCGGAGTCTGAGACCAGGAAAGGCACCGGGCAGAGATGATCTCCCAAGCGAAATGCTGAGGGAGGGTGGCGTTTGTGCACAGACTGCCCTATATGACATCATAACAACAGTCTGGACCGCTGGACGGGTACCGCAGGATTGGAAGGATGCCCTGGTGGTCCCCCTCTTTAAGAAGGGGGACCGCACAGACTGTAACAACTACAGGGGCATCTCACTCCTCAGTGTGCCGGGAAAGGTCCTGGCAAGGATTATTCAACATCGCCTTGCTAGGCACGCTGAGGAGAGGCTTGCGGAGCCCCATTGCGGTTTCAGGAAAGGGCGGTCCTGCACAGATGCCATATTTTCTGTCCATCTGCTACAGCAGAGGTGTAGGGAATTCCAAAAAGACCTACATCTCTGCTTTATTGACCTGGTCAAGGCCTATGATACCATCAGTAGGCCTGGGCTCTGGGTTGTTCTGCGTGCTTTCGGAGTCCCTGACCCTCTGCTCACGATCATTAAGGACCTTCATGATGGTGAGCGGGCCCGGGTAAAACTACGTGGCCGGGAGTCGGAGCCTGTCCCTGTACACCTTGGGGTGCGACAGGGATGTCCTCTGGCTCCCACATTATTTAACATCTATTTCGACTGCGTAGTTCGTGAAGCCTTCAATAGCTGTACCGGGGGAATTTCCATTTGGTACAGATATAATGGGAGGCTGATCGACGCCCGGGTGCGATCAAGGGATGGCTCCCTATTGGTCAACCACGTTATGTATGCCGATGATTTGGTATTAGCTGCTCATTCAGAAGAGGAGTTGGAGACGCTGCTGCTGAGACTGGAGCGTGCCACTAAGAGGTGGGGCCTTACCATCAGCCCCACCAAAACTAAGCACCTGCCTGGGTATTTTGTACCATCGGACACTCCAACCCCACAACTCCCAATCGGTGATGGGGGCAGTTGTGGAGAGAGTGGAGAGTTTCCCATACCTGGGCAGTGTGCTTATGACCGGCTCCAGTTTATCAGCAGAGGTCTCACTCCGAATCAGTCGAGCGGCAATATCTTTTCATCGGTTGCGTAACGCTGTGTGGAAGATACCTGGTCTGTCGCTCCGCACGAAGCTTCAGGTCTTCTCGGCCATGGTCATTCCCTCCCTTCTCTACGCTTGCGAAACGTGGACCCCCCTATTGGAGCATCTTCGCCGGTTGGAAACATTTAGGCTGGCCTGCCTACGATCCATCCTGGGTTTAACCAGGCTGGATTGTGTGAGGAGCTCACAAATCCTTGAAAGAACTGGGCAAAGTCCCATCGGTGAGCTCCTCCGGCAGGCAAGGCTGCGTTGGCTGGGCCATGTAGCCCGCATGCCCAGCCACCGCATGCCTAAACAGCTTTTGTTCGGCCGGATCGAGGGGGCTAAACGGGCGCGGCACGGGCTAGAGAAGAGATGGAGTGATGTGGTACAGGAGGACGTGGAGCTGAGTGGACTTGCCGATGACTGGTACCAGCGGTGTCAAGATCGGCCTCAGTGGAAGAGGCTCGTGAAGGACGCTACTGGGCAGTTGGATGCAGTCGCCCTCCAACAACAACGGAGGGCGGAGGAGCGACGCTCACAACAACGAGCGGAGCGCCGGGTGGCTAAAGCACAGCAAGTTGGTACAGTAGGGGACACAGGTGGTGCATCAGCCAGTCATCTCGGTCATCTCGGTCAGTCGACCCGTGGCACCTGGGTCTGCCCCGTGACCTCCTGCCAGCGGGCGTTCAACACTTCACGTGGCCTCAAGGTGCACGTGGCCTGGCACAAGCGTCGTGGTGACGTCACCGCCACTTAGTGACGAATGGCGGTTGTTGTTGTCTGTGTGTGTCTGTATGGCTGTGTGTCTGTGTGTGTCTGTATGGCTGTGTGTCTGTGTGTGTCTGTATGGCTGTGTGTCTGTGTGTGTCTGTATGGCTGTGTGTTTGTATGGCTGTGTGTGTCTATATGGTTGTGTGTCTGTATGTGTATGCGTCTGTAGCCGTCGTGTAGTGTTTAGCGCTACGCTGCGCTATGAATCTGGCGATCCGAGTTCGATTCCCGCTCACGGCCAACAGCTTATCTTAACCGGTCCCAGGCCTCCCCTAGGTCGATTCAATACTTCAAATGAGTACCTGGTGCAGTGTGCAGTTAACATCGTCACTAGGGAGACAAAGGCGGCCGGGCGTGATGCTGGCCACCCAATTCCTCCTGTGACGTGCCGGCCTTCGTAGGCGCTCGCTAACAGCACTTGCCCCAACAGTCTTGTCACAGGCTACACGGGGGGGGATCTTTGCCTCTTTTTTATCTCTGTATGTGTTGTGTGTGTGTCTGTGTTGTGTGTCTGTGTGTTTGTGTTGTGTGTGTGTGTCGTTGTGGGTGTATATGTGTTACATGTTTATGGCCTGGCACAAGTGTCGTGGTAACGTTACCGCCACTTAGTGGCGAATGGCGGTTGTTGTATATGTGTGTGTGTCTGTGTTGTGTGTATGTGTATGCGATGGGGCAGTTGTGGAGAGAGTGGAGAGTTTCCTATACCTGGGCAGTGTGCCCATGACCGGCTCCAGTTTAACAGCAGAGGTCTCACTCCGAATCAGTCGAGCGGCAATATCTTTTCATCGGTTGCGTAACGCTGTGTGGAAGCTTCCTGGTCTGTCGCTCCACACGAAGCTTCAGGTCTTCTCGGCCACAGTCATTCCCTCCCTTCTCTACGCTTGCGAAACGTGGACCCCCCTAATGGAGCATCTTCGCCGGTTAGAAACATTTAGGCTGGCCTGCCTACGATCCATCCTGGGCTTAACCAGGCTGGATTGTGTGAGGAGCTCACAAATCCTTGAAAGATCTGGGCAAAGTCCCATCGGTGAGCTCCTCCGGCAGGCAAGGCTGCGTTGGCTGGGTCATGTAGCCCGCATGCCCAGCCACCGCATGCCTAAACAGCGTTTGTTCGGCCGGATCGAGGGGGTTAAATGGGCGCAGCACGGGCTGGAGAAGAGATGGAGTGATGTGGTACAGGAGGACGTGGAGCTGAGTGGACTTGCCGATGACCGGTACCAGCGGTATCAAGATCGGCTTCCGTGGAGGAGGAAGCTCGTGAAGGACGCTGCTGCTACTGGGCAGTGCCAGGCTAGGTGCACTGTGAGGCTACTGACATCCACCGCCACTTAATGGCGAATGGCGGTTGTTGTTGTTGTGGGTACTTGAAGAGAAAAAATATAAATATTGGGGCAGGAGGCACGGGGGTGTAGAGTAGTGCCCCGGTTGTGCATCATTTGGAATATTGGAAAATTCGGCAAGGCCAGAGCCCCGCCTGTGTCGTATGAATAAGGTTACTGTTTAAAGAAATTAGTCAAGCGGCTTCCAAATATTATCACACAAACCATGAACCTCCCCCTCTCCCCCTCCCTCTCTCCCCCTCTCCCCCTCTCTCCCTCCTTCCCTCTCCCCCTCTCTATCTCCCCCTCTCTCCTTCTCAACCCCCTCTTTCTCCTCCCTCGCTCTCTCTCTCCCCGCAGCTGCCAGTTCCATCTCCCCATCTCCCACGACCACCTCCTCCGCCCCCCGCTCCTCCTCTCCTCCGGCCGTGGAGGGGGGGGGAGCAGGGAGAGATATTGGGGGAGGGCGAGGAAAAAGAGGAGGAGGAGGTGAAGGAGGAGGAGGTGAAGGAGGAGGAGGTGGAGGAGGTGGCCGGGGGGGAGCATCGTAGATTCCTCGCCGCCAAGGAAGCTCTCGAGCGGAGTCACAGGGAGGAGATGGGGCTGGCGATGAGAGCGTGGGAGCAGCGTGGGAGCAGCCCCGGGGAGAGAGGGGGACTCATCCAGGTGGGGGGGAGTGTGGGGGGGGGGGGGAGTGTGGGAGGAGCGTGGGGGGGGGGAGTGGGGGGTGTGGGGGGAGAGAGGGGGACTCATCCAGGTTGAGGGGAGTGTGGGGGGAGCGTGGGGGGGGGAGTGTGGGGGGAGAGAGGGGGACTCATCGAGCATGGGGGGAGCGTGTGGGGGAAGCGTGTGGGGGAGGCGAGTGTGGGGGGTGGCGACTGTGGGGGGATGCATGTTGGGGGGGCGAGTGTGGGGGGGGGAGTGTGAGGGGGGGTTCTCTGCTGTGGAGTGAATGGTGTTGACACATTAACCAGTTGACCCATTGACCCGTCTACCTATTGACACATTGAACCTTTGATCCATTAATCTTTGATCCGTTGCCCGACTGACACATTGACCTGTCTACCTGACCCATCAGGGGTGTTGAGTCGGCTCCGCGTCGACCGCACTGGCATGGTGGGCGCGTTGAGTCGCCTAGCCAGCTGTGCCGGGTTGCTACAGGTCAAGTCAACAGTGGCACCTTGACAGGGCAGTGGGGTCACATCCAGTCGATCCGTCAAGCCGTTGCCTGGTGACTGGTTGAGTGGTTGACTGGTTGAGTGGTTGACTGGTTGAGTGGTTGACTGGTTGAGTGGTTGACTGGTTGAGTGGTTGACTGGTTGTTGTTGTTGCCGTTGTTAAGCGGTTCCAGCTGGAGGTGTCCCGCATGGACCGTGCGTACGCCCAGCGCAGGCAGCTGCTGCTGCAGGGCCATGCGCGGCGCGCCCAGCAGGCGCTGAGCGACCGCCGCAGGGCGGCACTGGAGGAGCTGCTGGGCACGGTGCAGGGGGATCACGAGACGCGGGTAGCCACCACCACCTACTAGTAGTACTACTAGTATTACTACCACACAGATCCCCATAGACTCACCACACAGAGACCCATAGACTCACCACACGGAGACCCATAAACTCACCACATAGATACCTATCGACTCACCACACAGAGACCCATAGACTCGCCACACAGAGACCTATAGACTCATCACACAGAGACCCATAGACTCTCCACACAGATACCCATAGACTCACCAAACAGAGACACATGGACTCACCACACGGAGACCCATAGACTCACCACACAGATACCCATCGACTCACCACACAGAGACCCATAGACTCACCACACAGAGACCTATAGACTCATCACACAGAGACCCATAGACTCATTACACAGAGA
This sequence comes from Lampetra planeri, assembly GCF_965212315.1. NCBI lineage: Eukaryota > Metazoa > Chordata > Hyperoartia > Petromyzontiformes > Petromyzontidae > Lampetra > Lampetra planeri. The sequence continues at coordinate 3,363,202 of NC_136186.1, forward strand.
CCCATAGACTCGCCACACAGATACCCATAGACTCACCACATAGAGACCCATAAACTCGCACACAGAGACCCATACACTCACCACACAGAGACCCATAGACTCGCCACACAGAGATCCACAGACTCATCACACAGAGATTTACAGACTCATCACACAGAGACCTATAGACTCATCGCACAGAGACCCACAGACTCATCACAGAGATCCACAGACTCATCACACAGAGACCTATAGACTCACCACACAGATATCCACAGACTCATCACACAGAGACCTATAGACTCATCACACAGAGACCACAGACTCACCACACAGATATCCATGGACTCACCACACAGAGACCCATAGACGTTGTCCGTGTGTCTCAACGTGTATTTGTGTGTGTGTGTCTCACCATGTGTCTCTGTGTGTGTGTGTGTCACCGTGTGTGTGTGTGTCACGTGTGTGTGTGTGTGTGTGTCACCGTGTGTGTCTCCGTGTGTGTGTGTGTGTCACCGTGTGTGTCACGGTATGTGTCACTGTGTGTGTGTGTCACTGTGTGTGTGTCACCGTGTGTGTGTGTGTCACCGTGTGTGTGTGTCACCGTGTGTGTTTGTGTCACTGTGTGTGTCACCGTGTGTGTGTGTGTCACCGTGTGTGTGTGTGTCACTGTGTGTGTGTGTCACCGTGTGTGTGTGTGTCACCGTGTGTGTGTGTCACCGTGTGTGTGTCACCGTGTGTCACCGTGTGTGTGTGTCACCGTGTGTGTGTGTCACCGTGTGTGTGTGTCACCGTGTGTGTGTGTCACCGTGTGTGTGTGTCACCGTGTGTGTGTGTCACCGTGTGTGTGTCTCCGTGTGTGTGTGTCACCGTGTGTGTCACGGTGTGTGTCACTGTGTGTGTCACTGTGTGTGTGTCACCGTGTGTGTGTGTGTCACCGTGTGTGTTTGTGTCACCGTGTGTGTTTGTGTCACCGTGTGTGTGTGTCACCGTGTGTGTGTGTCACCGTGTGTGTGTGTGTCACGTGTGTGTGTGTGTCACCGTGTGTGTGTGTCACCGTGTGTGTGTCCCCGTGTGTGTCACCGTGTGTCACCGTGTGTGTGTGTCACCGTGTGTGTGTGTCACTGTGTGTGTGTGTGTCACCGTGTGTGTGTGTCACCGTGTGTGTGTCACCGAGTGTGTGTGTGTGTCACCGAGTGTGTGTGTCACTGAGTGTGTCTGTTACCGAGTGTGTGTGTGTGTCACCGAGTGTGTGTGTGTGTGTCACCGAGTGTGTGTGTCACCGTGTGTGTGTGTGTGTCACCGTGTGTGTCACCGTGTGTGTGTCACCATGTGTGTCACCGTGTGTGTGTCACCGTGTGTGTGTGTCACCGTGTGTGTGTGTCATCGTGTGTGTGTGTGTGTCACCATGTGTGTCATCGTGTGTGTGTGTCACCGTGTGTGTGTGTGTCAATGTGGTTTCAGGAAAGGGCGGTCCTGCACAGATGCCATATTTTCTGTCCGTCTGCTACAGCAGAGGTGTAGGGAATTCCAAAAAGACCTACATCTCTGCTTTATTGACCTGGTCAAGGCCTATGATACCATCAGTAGGACTGGGCTCTGGGTTGTTCTTCGTGCTTTCGGAGTCCCTGACCCTCTGCTCACGATCATTAAGGACCTTCATGATGGTGAGCGGGCCCGGGTAAAACTACGTGGCCGGGAGTCGGAGCCTTTCCCTGTACACCTTGGGGTGCGACAGGGATGTCCTCTGGCTCCCACATTATTTAACATCTATTTCGACTGCGTAGTTCGTGAAGCCTTCAATAGCTGTACCGGGGGAATTACCATTTGGTACAGATATAATGGGAGGCTGATCGACGCCCGGGTGCGATCAAGGGATGGCTCCCTATTGGTCAACCACGTTATGTATGCCGATGATTTGGTAATAGCTGCTCATTCAGAAGAGGAGTTGGAGACGCTGCTGCTGAGGCTGGAGTGTGCCACTAAGAGGTGGGGCCTTACCATCAGCCCCACCAAAACTAAGCACCTGCCTGGGTATTTTGTACCATCGGGCACTCCGCCCCCACAACTCCCAATCGGTGATGGGGCAGTTGTGGAGAGAGTAGAGAGTTTCCCATACCTGGGCAGTGTGCTCATGACCAGCTCCAGTTTATCAGCAGAGGTCTCACTCCGAATCAGTCGAGCGGCAATATCTTTTCATCGGTTGCGTAACGCTGTGTGGAAGCTACCTGGTCTGTCGCTCCGCACGAAGCTTCAGGTCTTCTCGGCCACGGTCATTCCCTCCCTTCTCTACGCTTGCGAAACGTGGACCCCCCTAGTGGAGCATCTTCGCCGGTTGGAAACATTTAGGCTGGCCTGCCTACGATCCATCCTGGGTTTGACCAGGCTGGATTGTGTGAGGAGCTCACAAGTCCTTGAAAGATCTGGGCAAAGTCCCATCAGTGAGCTCCTCCGGCAGGCAAGGCTGCGTTGGCTGGGTCATGTAGCCCGCATGCCCAGCCACCGCATGCCTAAACAGCTTTTGTTCGGCCGGATCGAGGGGGCTAAACGGGCGCGGCACGGGCTAGAGAAGAGATGGAGTGATGTGGTACAGGAGGACGTGGAGCTGAGTGGACTTGCCGATGACTGGTACCAGCGGTGTCAAGATCGGCCTCAGTGGAGGAGGCTCGTGAAGGACGCTACTGGGCAGTTGGAGGCAGTCGCCCTCCAACAACAACGGAGGGCGGAGGAGCGACGCTCACAACAACGAGCGGAGCGCCTGGTGGCTAAAGCACAGCAAGTTGGCACAGTAGGGGGCACAGGTGGTGCATCAGCCAGTCATCTCGGTCATCTCGGTCAGTCGACCCGTGGCACCTGGGTCTGCCCCGTGACCTCCTGCCAGCGGGCGTTCGACACTTCACGTGGCCTCAAGGTGCACATGGCCTGGCACAAGCGTCGTGGTGACGTCACCGCCACTTAGTGGCGAATGGCGGTTGTTGTTGTTGTGTGTGTCACCGTGTGTGTGTGTGTCACCGTGTGTGTGTGTCACCGTGTGTGTCACCGTGTGTGTAGCCACACCGCGTGGTGCAGGCTCTCCGGCACTACCTGAAAGCCGAGTCCAAAGACCGCACCCACGCCCTGAGGCACCTCCAGCACACGGCCAGCGTCGACCCCGCAAGGGCACAGGCCATGAAGGCCCAGGTGGGAGATTGGTGGGGGGAGAAGGGAGAGGGGGGAGGGGGCTGGGGGGAGGGGCAGGAGAGGGATAGGGGAGGGAGGGGAAGGGGGGGAGGGTGCAGGGTTGGCGACTTCCTCCAAACTTTGAGGCACAAAAAAATGCCTCTCCCCAATCTCTCTCTAAACTCTCCCCAACCTCTCTCCCTAATCTCTCCCTAATCTCTCTCCAATTTCTCTCTAAACTCTCTCTAATCTCTCTCTAATTCCTCTCTAATCTCTCCGCCCAGGTGGATGCTCACCTGTTGGCTATCGACGAACGAATCAACCAGACCCTGGCGCTGCTGCTGGGACGCCTCCCACCACTCTCCTCCGACATGCAGCGCCAGATCGGTAGTAACACGGCAGTAGTAGTAGTAACACAGTAGTAGTAGTAGTAACACAGTAGTAGTAGTAACACAGTAGTAGTAGTAACACAGTAGTAGTAGTAACCCTAAGTAGTAGTAGTAACACAGTAGTAGTAGTAACACAGCAGTAGTAGTAGTAACACAGCAGTCGTAGTAACACAGTAGTAGTAGTAACACAGCAGTAGTAGTAGTAACACAGTAGTAGTAATAACACAGCAGTAGTAGTAGTAACACAGTAGTAGTAACACAGTAGTAGTAACACAGTAGTAGTAGTAGTAACACAGTAGTAGTAGTAACCCTAAGTAGTAGTAGTAACACAGTAGTAGTAGTAACACAGCAGTAGTAGTAACACAGCAGTAGTAGTAGTAACACAGCAGTAGTAGTAACACAGCAGTAGTAGTAGTAACACAGTAGTAGTAGTAACACAGCAGTAGTAGTAACACAGCAGTAGTAGTAGTAACACAGCAGTAGTAGTAACACAGCAGTAGTAGTAGTAACACAGTAGTAGTAGTAACACAGCAGTAGTAGTAGTAACACAGCAGTAGTAGTAACACAGCAGTAGTAGTAGTAACACAGCAGTAGTAGTAACACAGCAGTAGTAGTAGTAACACAGTAGTAGTAGTAACACAGTAGTAGTAGTAACACAGCAGTAGTAGTAGTAACACAGCAGTAGTAGTAACACAGCAGTAGTAGTAGTAACACAGCAGTCGTAGTAGTAACACAGTAGTAGTAGTAACACAGCAGTAGTAGTAACACAGCAGTAGTAGTAACACAGTAGTAGTAGTAACACAGTAGTAGTAGTAGTAACACAGTAGTAGTAGTAACACAGTAGTAGTAGTAGTAACACACTAGTAGTAACACACTAGTAGTAACACAGTAGTAGTAGTAGTAACACAGTAGTAGTAACAGTAGTAGTAGTAGTAACACAGTAGTAGTAGTAGTAACACAGTAGTAGTAGTAGTAACACAGTAGTAGTAGTAACACAGTAGTAGTAACAACACAGTAGTAGTAGTAGTAACACAGTAGTAGTAACACAGTAGTAGTAGTAACACAGTAGTAGTAGTCGTAACGTAGTAGTAGTAACACAGTAGTAGTAGTAACACAGTAGTAGTAACACGGCAGTAGTAGTAGTAACACAGTAGTAGTAGTAGTAACACAGTAGTAGTAACACAGCAGTAGTAGTAACACAGTAGTAGTAGTAACACAGTAGTAGTAGTAACACAGTAGTAGTAGTAACACAGTAGTAGTAACACAGCAGTAGTAGTAACACAGTAGTAGTAGTAACACAGTAGTAGTAGTAGTAACACAGTAGTAGTAGTAACACAGTAGTAGTAGTAACACAGTAGTAGTAGTAGTAACACAGTAGTAGTAATAACACAGTAGTAGTAGTAACACAGTAGTAGTAACACAGCAGTAGTAGTAGTAACACAGTAGTAGTAGTAGTAACACAGTAGTAGTAACACAGCAGTAGTAGTAACACAGTAGTAGTAGTAACACAGTAGTAGTAGTAACACAGTAGTAGTAACACAGTAGTAGTAGTAACACAGTAGTAGTAGTAACACAGTAGTAGTAGTAACACAGTAGTAGTAGTAACAGTAGTAGTAGTAACACAGTAGTAGTAACACAGCAGTAGTAGTAGTAACACAGTAGTAGTCGTAACGTAGTAGTAGTAACACAGCAGTAGTAGTAGTAACACAGTAGTAGTAGTCGTAACGTAGTAGTAGTAACAGTAGTAGTAGTAACACAGTAGTAGTAGTAGTAGTAACACAGTAGTAGTCGTAACGTAGTAGTAGTAACACGACAGTAGTAGTAGTAACACAGTAGTAGTAGTAACACAGCAGTAGTAGTAGTAACACAGTAGTAGTAGTAACACAGCAGTAGTAGTAACACAGCAGTAGTAGTAGTAACACAGTAGTAGTAGTAGTAACACAGCAGTAGTAGTAGTAACACAGTAGTAGTAACACAGCAGTAGTAGTAGTAACACAGTAGTAGTCGTAACGTAGTAGTAGTAACACAGCAGTAGTAGTAGTAACGCAGTAGTAGTAACACAGTAGTAGTAGTAACACAGTAGTAGTAGTAACACAGTAGTAGTAGTAACACAGTAGTAGTAGTAACACAGCAGTAGTAGCAACACAGCAGTAGTAACACGGTAGTAGTAGTAGTGACACAACGACCACCACAACGCTTGTGCCAGGCTAGGTGCACGAGGAGGAGGTCACGTGACAGACCCAGCAGGTGCCATGGGTTACATTTCTGTGCCAGGCGAGATGCTGATTCACCACATGTGCCCCCTACTGTGCCAACTCACTTCGATTTATCTACCCAGTGCTCCACCTCATCACCCCCTCACCACATCCTCACCACCACCTACTCACCACCTCCTCCTCATCCACCTCCTCACCACCACCTCCCCCTCACACCACCTCCTCACCACCACCTCACCACCTCCCCCTCTCTTTCCCCCCCCCTCTCTCCCCACAGCGGCCGCTCTCTCCCCACTGCACGAGACCCAACAACAGCAGCAGCAGCGACACAAACAACACAAACAGCACAAACAACAACAACAACAGCAGCAGGCAGAGATACCCCTGCCTGCCGGTCGCCGTGGCTACGGGAGGGACGCCCTGCCTCTGCCTCCCTCTCCTCCCTCCGCCTCTCCCTCCCCCTCCTTCTCCCTGCTCCCCCTGGCCGCCTCCACCTCTGGCCCCCCTCCTCCCCCTCCTCCTCCTCCTCCACCTCCTCCCCCACCTCCTGCTCAAGCAGCGCCCACTCTGCTGCCCACCTCGTCACGGATCGGACAACCCGTGGCTCCAACTCGCTACGCAGGTACGGGACGGAATCACGGAGGGTTCGTGTGGCTGGGTTCACGGTGGTCGTGTGGCTGGGGTCACTGTGGCCGTGTGGCCGTGTTCACGGTGGCCGTGTGGCCGGGTTCACGGTGGCCGTGTGGCCGGGTTCAAGATGGCCGTGTGGCCGGGTTCAAGATGGTCGTGTGGCCGGGGTCACGGTCGTGTGGCCGGGGTCACGGTGGTCGTGTGGCCGGGGTCACGGTGGTCGTGTGGCCGGGGTCACGGTGGTCATGTGGCTGGGTTCACGGTGACCGTGTGGCCGGGTTCACTGTGGTCGTGTGGCTGGGTTCACGGTGGTCGTGTCTCTGGGTTCATGGTGGTCGTGTGGCCGGGGTCACGGTGGCCGTGTGGCCGGGTTCACGGTGGCCGGGTTCACGGTGGCCGTGTTCACGGTGGTCGTGTGGCCGGGTTCAAGATGGTCGTGTGGCCGGGGTCACGGTGGTCGTGTGGCCGGGTTCACGGTGGCCGTGTGGCCGTGTTCACGGTGGCCGTGTGGCCGGGGTCACGGTGGCCGTGTGGACGGCGTCACGATGGCCGTGTGGCCGGGTTCACGGTGGCCGTGTGGCCGGGTTCACGGTGGTCGTGTGGCCGTGTTTACGGTGGTCGTGTGGCCGGGTTCACGGTGGCCGTGTGGCCGCGTTCAAGATGGTCGTGTGGCCGGGGTCACGGTGGTCGTGTGGCCGGGGTCACGGTGGTCGTGTGGCCGGATTCAGACTCTGCTTTCTCGACAGACCTGTTCTCCACCTGAAGACTGTTGCTTGCGTTGTGGCCGAAACGTTGTGAGAATTATTTTATTATGTTTTCTTTTTATTGTTTTATTATTTTCCTTCTACGTGACTTTACCGAAAGAACCAAGAAGAGGGTTCAAGGTGGTCGTGTGGCCGGGTTCACGGTGGCCGTGTCTCTGGGTTCATGGTGGTCGTGTGACCGGGTTCAAGGTGGTCGTGTGGCCGGGTTCACGGTGGTCGTGTGGCCAGGGTCACGGTGGTCGTGTGGCCGGGGTCACGGCGGTCGTGTGGCCGGGGTCACGGTGGTCGTGTGGCCGGGGTCACGGTGGTCGTGTGGCCGGGGTCACGGTGGCCGTGTGGCCGGGTTCACGGTGGCCGTGTGGCCGGGTTCACGGTGGTCGTGTGGCCGGGGTCACGGCGGTCGTGTGGCCGGGTTCACGGCGGTCGTGTGGCCGGGGTCACGGTGGTCGTGTGGCCGGGGTCACGGTGGTCGTGTGGCCGGGGTCACGGTGGCCGTGTGGCCGGGTTCACGGTGGTCGTGTGGCCGGGGTCATGGTGGTCGTGTGGCCGGGGTCACGGTGGCCGTGTGGCCGGGTTCACGGTGGCCGTGTGGCCGGGGTCACGGTGGCCGTGTGGCCGGGTTCACGGTGGCCGTGTGGCCGGGTTCACGGTGGCCGTGTGGCTGGGTTCACGGTGGCTGTGTCATTCTTTCTCTGTGTAGGGAGCCAGAAGTCATCGAAATACAACCCTGGCCACAGGACCATTCCAGATAAATCCAGCTACACACATGGTGAGTCTGTGGGTCTCTGTGTGGTGAGTCTATGGGTGTCAGTGTGGTGAGTCTATATGTCTCTGTGGTGAGTCGGTGGGTCTGATGAGGGGGTGGGTGGGTGAGTCGGTGGGTGAGTTGAATCCATGGGTCCTCTCTGCATGGTGAGTCCAGGCCTCGTGGAGGAGGAGGAGGTGGATGACCAGGAGGAGGAGGAGTACCTGGAGATCCTCACCAACGAGATTCTGGTCAAGGCTCCCCCTCTGGGCTCCAAGGGGACTCAACAGGACTCGGCTGTCTACCAACTCCCGCAAAAGATGGTGAGGTCATCGTCGTCGTTGGCATCATCCTCAGATAATATCGGCATCGGCTGATAGCGGCAGCTGTTATGAGACAGGGAACCGGTTCCCATAGGAAGTCTATAGGCCATGTTAAGAGATAGGGAACCGGTTCCCTATCTCTTAACATGGGACAGTGTTAAGAGATAGGGAACCGGTTCCCATAGGAATTATATGGGCCATGTTAAGAGATAGGGAATCTGAGAATCCAACTCCCCCTCCCCCGTAGATGCGTGGTGGGCGTCAGCACGGTGGCGAAGGCGGCGGTGAGGATGACGACGATGGTGAGGAGGATGAGGGGGAGGGGCTGGTGAACCGCGGGGCCCTGGTGGGACTCCTGGCCGGGGCTTCGATCGTCGCGGCCGCCATCGTCCTGTCGCTGGCCGTGCTGCGGCGCAAGCAGCAGCAGCAACAGCACGCCAGCATCAGCCACGGCGTCGTAGAGGTGAGTGGGTGAGTGTGTGGGTGGGTGTGTGGGTGGGTGAATGGGTGGGTGGGTGTGGGTGAGTGTGGGTGTGTGGGTGAGTGGGTGGGTGAGTTGGTGGGTGGGTGCGTGGGTGGGTGGGTGGGTGAGTGAGTGAGTGGGTGGGTGGGTGAGTGAGTGGGTGGGTGAGTTGGTGGGTGGGTGCGTGGGTGGGTGAGTGGATGACTAACTGAGTGGGTAAGTGGGTGGGTGGTTTGGTTGGTTGATGAGTGAATGGGTAGGTGGGTGTGTGGGTTGGTGGGTGGGTGAGTAACTGGGTGGGTAGATGAGTGGGTGGATGAGTGTGAGTGGAGTGAGGAAGTGTTGAGGAGGAGGTGGTGAGGAAGAGCACTGGGCAGCTAAAAAAAAGCCAGTTTGCATAGGGGGCACATGTGGTGAATCTGCACCTAGCCTGGCACCGCAATGCAGCCCATGGCACCTGCTGGGTCTGTCCCGTGACCTCCTCGTGCACCTAGCCTGGCACAGCCATGCAACTCATGGCACCTGCTGGGTCTGCCCCGTGACCTCCTGGTGCACCTAGCCTGGCACAGCAGTGCAACCCATGGCACCTCCTGGGTCTGTCCCGTGACCTCCTCCTGGTGCACCTAGCCTGGCACAGCAGTGCAACTCATGGCACCTGCTAGGTCTGTCCCATGACCTCCTGGTGCACCTAGCTTGGCACGGGCGCCGTGGCGACGTCATTGTCACTTAGTGGCGAATAGCGGCAGTTGTTAATGGGGAGTGGCGGGGCAGCGGTTAGCACCGTGGTGCCTTAATAAATTAATTGTTACACTGCTGCTCGTTAACAGCACTTGCCCCAGTGGCCTGGGGCAACTTTGTTTGAGGGGTTGTGATGATGATGGTGGTTGTGGTGGTGGCGATGGTGACTGTGGTGATGTTGGTGGTGATGATAGTGGTGGTGACGGTGGTTATTGCGATGGTGATGATGGTGATGGTGGTGATCGTGGCGGTGGTGATGGTATTGAAAGTGGTGATGTTGGTGATGGTGGTGATGTTGGTGGTGGTAGTGGTGATGATGATAGTGGTGGTGACGGTGGTGACTGTAATGATGGTGATGATGGTCATGGTGGTGATGGTATTGACAGTGGTGATGTTGATGATGATGTTGGTAGTGGTGGTGATGGTGATGATTATGGTGACGGTGATGATTATGGTGATGATGATTATGGTGATGATGGTGACGATGGTGGGGATGGTATTGACGGTGGTGATGATGGTCATGGTGGTGATGGTGGTGATGCTGCAGGTTGATGCTGCTCTAAGCCCAGAAGAGCGCCATCTGAACAAGATGCAGCAGAATGGATACGAGAATCCAACGTACAAGTACTTCGAGCAGATGCACATCTAGTGCTGAGGTTACACTACAGTATACCCTACACTACCATACACTACGCTACTGTACACTACACTATACACTACGCTACCATACACTACGCTACGATACACTCCTCTACCGTACAGTACTATGCACAACTATACACTACACTATTATACACTACACTATACGCTGCACTACACTACTATACATGACTATACACTACTATACACTGCACCATACACTAAACTATACACTACCACTACCCTAGACACTACTATACACTACACTAAACTATACACGACACTAAACTATACACGACACTATACAGCACTACTTTACACTACACTATACACTACTACGCACTACACTACCACACACTCCATACTACACTGCGCTAGACATTCCCCACTATAGATACGCCCCCCGCACACCCCACTCTATATAAATATAAACTCTGTCCACATCGCCCTCTCTCTCGCTGGGTGTCACATCCACGGTTTTAGTGGTCCATGGTGAGAGCCTCCACGCAGTGGTGAGGTGGTGAGTCTACACACAGTGGTGAGGTGGTGAGTCTCTACACAGTGGTGAGGTGGTGAGTCTCTCCACAGTGGTGAGAGTCGAGACAATGGTGTCTGCACACTAATCTCCCCTGGCTAGATGAATAGTGAATCTCAGTGGGGTCTCTCTCCCCTGGCTAGATGAATAGTGAATCTCAGTGGGGTGGCTCTCCCCTGGCTAGATGAATAGTGAATCTCAGTAGGGTGGCTCTCTCCTGGCTAGATGAATAGTGAATCTCAGTGGGGTCACTCTCCCCTGGCTAGATGAATAGTGAATCTCAGTGGGGTGGCTCTCCCCTGGCTAGATGAATAGTGAATCTCAGTGGGGTGGCTCTCCCCTGGCTAGATGAATAGTGAATCTCAGTGGGGTGGCTCTCCCCTGGCTAGATGAATAGTGAATCTCAGTAGGGTGGCTCTCTCCTGGCTAGATGAATAGTGAATCTCAGTGGGGTCACTCTCCCCTGGCTAGATGAATAGTGAATCTCAGTGGGGTGACTCTCCCCTGGCTAGATGAATAGTGAATCTCAGTGGGGTGGCTCTCCCCTGGCTAGATGAATAGTGAATTTCAGTGGGATCACTCTCTCCTGGCTAGATGAATAGTGAGTCTCAGTGGGGTCACTCCCCTGGCTAGATGAATAGTGAATCTCAGTGGGGTCACTCTCCCCTGGCTAGATGAATAGTGAATCTCAGTGGGGTGGCTCTCCCCTGGCTAGATGAATAGTGAATCTCAGTGGGGTGGCTCTCCCCTGGCTAGATGAATAGTGAATCTCAGTGGGGTCACTTTCCCCTGGCTAGATGAATAGTGAATCTCAGTGGGGTGGCTCTCTCCTGGCTAGATGAATAGTGAATCTCAGTGGGGTGGCTCTCCCCTGGCTAGATGAATAGTGAATTAATAGTTAATGACACTGCTTTATTTATTTGCGTTGTTCACTGCTCTGTCGGTGTCACTAACCGCCCTGCTCACTCTAGCCGTCCGTGTGGTTTTTTTTATATATAAAACAAATGAGGCGAGAAAAAGAATGATACGCACACGCGTGTTCACGGGCACACGCGTGTTCACGGGCACACGTACACATACACCCGCACACGCGTACGAGTGTGTGTGTACATGTGGTGTACGTGTGTGTGTACCTATGCTATCACCTGTGTATACGTGCTGTTAACTTGTAACCATGATGTTAGACGTTGTCGTTAGGTGATGGTCATGATGATGATGATGATTGCGCTGATCGTAATGGTGATTTTGATGATGATTATGGTTATGACGGGAAGAGATTGCATCCTGAGAGTGGTCAGATGGTCTCTAGAGCCCGCGTCTGTAGACCATGACTCTCTAGACTGCGAGTCTCTAGACCATGACTTTCTCGACTCCCGGGTCTTTTAGACCAGGGGTGGGGAACCTTTTTTCTGCCAAGGGCCATTTGGATATGTATAACATCATTCGCGGGCCATACAAAATTATCAACTTAAAAATTAGCCTGTTATGTATGGTCAAAGATTTAATTAACTCGCCCCTAATGTGATGGCTGGAACTGCTTCTCTTTGGCGAGGCGTGTGATGTTAGCTGGTATTGATGATGTTGCTACTGGCAACTGCTTTTCCAGGTTTGCTCCGAGATTTATTGAATTTTGAGTCCCGCCTGTGGTTGCCTTGGCAGGGTCAGATTAAATGATTTTGCAGGCCTTATACGGCCCGCGGGCCGGACGTTCCCCACCCCTGTTCTAGACCATGACTCGACCCCTGGGTCTCTAGACCCCTGGGTCTGTAGACCCCTGGGTGCGTGGTGTGTGCTGGGTGTGTGTGTGTGTATTGAGTTTAGTACTCGAGTGAGTATTCTGCATATACTGCATGTAATTAGCGCTACTGGTTGGTAAAAGAGGTTGCGAGATTAGGATTGGAGGTGGAGGAGGAATTGGAGGATGAGGTGGAGGAATAATAGGAGGTGGAGGAATAGGAGAAGGTGGTGGAGGAATAGGAGGTTCGAGTAGAGTCTTCGTCGTTGAAACCTCACCGAGTCCCCTTCACAACCACGACACAGACTGGGCGCTCGCGAGTGAACCTAAGGGGGGGGGGGGAGGAGGGGGGGATGGCGGGTCTGTATGGGATGATGAGGTAGAGGGATCTGTAGGTGATGAGGTAGATGGGGTGGTGAGGTAGTTGTGAGGTCGAAGGGGTGGTGAGGTAGTGGTGAGTTAGAGAGTGGTAAGATAGTGGAGAGATAGACGGAGTGGTGAGGTAGTGATGAGGTAGACGGAGTGGTGAGGTAGTGGTGAGGTAGAGAGTGGTAAGATAGTGGAGAGGTAGACGGAGTGGTGAGGTAGACGGGGTGGTGAGGTAGACGGGGTGGTGAGGTAGACGGAGTGGTGAGGTAGACGGAGTGGTAAGATAGATGGGGTGGTGAGGTAGATGGAGTGGTGAGGTAGATGGAGTGGTGAGGTAGACGGAGTGGTGAGTTAGAGAGTGGTAAGATAGTGGTGAGGTAGACGGGGTGGTGAGGTAGACGGAGTGGTGAGGTAGACGGAGTGGTGAGGTAGTGATGAGGTAGACGGAGTGGTGAGGTAGAGAGAGGTGAGGTAGTGGTGAGGTAGAGAGTGGTAAGATAGTGGTGAGGTAGACGGGGTGGTGAGGTAGACGGAGTGGTGAGGTAGAGTGGTGAGGTAGAGAGTGGTGAGCTAGAGAGTGGTAAGATAGTGGTGAGGTAGACGGGATGGTGAGGTAGACGGAGTAGTGAGGTAGACGGAGTGGTGAGGTAGTGGTGAGGTAGGGAGTGGTGAGGTAGTGGTGAGGTAGAGAGTGGTAAGATAGTGGTGAGGTAGACGGAGTGGTGAGGTAGACGGAGTGGTGAGGTAGTGGTGAGGTAGAGAGTGGTAAGATAGTGGTGAGGTAGACGGAGTGGTGAGGTAGACGGAGTGGTGAGGTAGACGGAGTGGTGAGGTAGACGGAGTGGTGAGGTAGACGGAGTGGTGAGGTAGAGAGTGGTAAGATAGTGGTGAGGTAGACGGAGTGGTGAGGTAGACGGGGTGGTGAGGTAGACGGAGTGGTGAGGTAGACGGAGTGGTGAGGTAGACGGAGTGGTGAGGTAGACGGAGTGGTGAGGTAGACGGAGTGGTGAGGTAGACGGAGTGGTGAGGTAGACGGAGTGGTGAGGTAGACGGAGTGGTGAGGTAGTGGTGAGGTAGAGAGTGGTAAGATAGTGGTGAGGTAGACGGAGTGGTGAGGTAGACGGAGTGGTGAGGTAGACGGAGTGGTGAGGTAGACGGAGTGGTGAGGTAGACGGAGTGGTGAGGTAGACGGAGTGGTGAGGTAGTGGTGAGGTAGAGAGTGGTAAGATAGTGGTGAGGTAGACGGAGTGGTGAGGTAGTGGTGAGGTAGAGAGTGGTAAGATAGTGGTGAGGTAGACGGAGTGGTGAGGTAGACGGAGTGGTGAGGTAGACGGAGTGGTGAGGTAGACGGAGTGGTGAGGTAGACGGAGTGGTGAGGTAGACGGAGTGGTGAGGTAGACGGAGTGGTGAGGTAGAGAGTGGTAAGATAGTGGTGAGGTAGACGGAGTGGTGAGGTAGTGGTGAGGTAGAGAGTGGTAAGATAGTGGTGAGGTAGACGGAGTGGTGAGGTAGACGGAGTGGTGAGGTAGACGGAGTGGTGAGGTAGACGGAGTGGTGAGGTAGACGGAGTGGTGAGGTAGACGGAGTGGTGAGGTAGACGGGGTGGTGAGGTAGACGGAGTGGTGAGGTAGACGGAGTGGTGAGGTAGACGGAGTGGTGAGGTAGACGGAGTGGTGAGGTAGACGGAGTGGTGAGGTAGACGGAGTGGTGAGGTAGACGGAGTGGTGAGGTAGACGGAGTGGTGAGGTAGACGGAGTGGTGAGGTAGTGGTGAGGTAGAGAGTGGTAAGATAGTGGTGAGGTAGACGGAGTGGTGAGGTAGACGGAGTGGTGAGGTAGACGGAGTGGTGAGGTAGACGGAGTGGTGAGGTAGACGGAGTGGTGAGATTTAACGATGATTCTGTGCAGCCCCCGCTAGTCCCCTCGCTAGGTTTTAGACGGAACTCTGTGACCACGAGAGCTCGCTATTTAAAATAAAATTAAGATTTACAAACGTTCACGGACGTCGCGATGTGGACCAATAAAGGATCCAGACTCTGGTGGACATCTGTGGTGGTGGTGAGTCCTTCTCTACGCTTATGAAACATGGACCCCTCTGGTGGAACATTGACGCTGGTTTGAAACATTCAGGCTGGCCCTGCCTATGATCCATCTCCTGGGTGTTAACCTGACACGTTCCCATCGGTAAGCTGCTCTGGCAGGCGATGCTGCATAGGCTGGGTCATGTAGCCTGCACATGCCCAGCCACTGCATGCCCAAGCAGCTTCTGTTTGGCCCGCATAGAGGGAGATGAATGGGCACGACACAGGCTGGAGAAGAGACGTAGCTGATGCGGTACGGGAGGATGTGGAGCTGAGTGGACTTGTCGATGACCGGCGCCAACGGTGTCAAGATCGGCCTCTGGAGGAGGCTCGTGAAGGACGCTGCTGCTACTGGGCAGCTGGAGGAAGTTCCCCTGCAGCAACAACGGAGGGCAGAGGAGCGACAACAGCAAGTGGAGCACTGGGTAGCTAAAATACAGCAAGTTAGCACAGTAGGGGGGTGTACATGTGATGGTGCATCTGCCAGTCATCTCAGTCAGCCAACTCATGGCACCTGCTGAGTATGTCCCAAGACCTCATGTCGGCGAGCCTTCGACACTTCACGTGGCCTCAAAGTGCGCCTGGTGCAGGCACCATGTTGACATCACCGTAACTTAGTGGGGAATGGCGGTTGTTGGTATTGGTGGGTGAGAGGGCAGATGGGTCGCCACCTTGCCGTGGGGGAGTCCCAGAAAACAACCTCCGACCTCCCCGGTGGTTCAGGACGATAAGGCTGTGGTCGATGCGAGCATTGCCATTGAACTGGCCAATTCCATTCGGCTTTTCCTCTTGTGGCGCTTGTAGCCACCGCAGCGGCCATGAGAGGTGAACAGTCTTCTACTCAGGGCAGGAGACTGCTAAACAACAGAGAGTGGCTCTTCTGAACAAAATAATGAAGGGAGCTTGGCGGTGGGTTGTGGGAAGGTGTAAGCCCAGGCTACTCTGTGGGCTTGCCTTCCCATCAACCAGAGGTGAGGAGTGGTGGTCGTGGTTACTTACACCCCCACCAAAGATGAACATCAGTGGAAGGATGCAAGCAAGGCCGATGAGTCGGATGCCTTCTATGATCACCAGTCACAGGTGTGAGCTAAAGTGGCCCCTTGGGATACAGTCATTGTGTTGGGTGACTTTAATGCCCAAGTTGGTCATGATGCTGGCACCTGGTCTGGAGTGATTGGAAGGCATGGGCCAGATCAGCTCAATAGCAACGGTAGGGGGCTGCAAGACTTTTGTGCAGCCCATGGGCTTGTAATTACTAACACGCTGTTCCGGCATCAGCGCATTCACACAACATCATGGATGCACGCTGGGTCCAAGCAAGAACATCTGCTGGACTATATAGTGATGGAACAGCAGATGCGGGCCCATGTCCTTGGTACCAGGACCTACGGTGGAGCGGATCTGCTTGTCATCTGTAAGATGCGCCTGCCATTTTTCTACTCCGGTGGTGGGTGAATATCCAGGACCCTATTCAAACCAACAGTGGCTTGGTTTCAGCTGTCTGATGAAAGTTGCAAGCATGACTTTCATAATCGCAGCTGGGGTTGGCATCGTCCCCCAATTCTGATGTTGAGGGGAAATGGGAGAGGCTTAGGACTGTGGCTCATGCAGCTGCAATGACTGCTTTGGGTACACGGTCCAGACCTCCGCAGAGACCCTGGCTGACAGAGGAGGTGTTCAGGATGGCTGAGAAGAAGTGACAGGCCCACTCATCGGCTACAGCATCCCACATCGGAGAATGAGGCGGCTTCACTCGGAGGTTCGGAGAGCCGTGCGGCACTGCAAGGATGTGTGGTAGTCACGGGTTGCTGAGGAGATGGAGTCTGCTTCAGTAGCCCGCGATCACAAATCACGATAACCCCATAAAAAAATTACTTGCAGCGCCACACCTATCACCATTCGAGGAAAGAAAGGTGATCCGATCTCTGACTTCCACGAAGGTCTTGGGGGAGGGAGCTTATTGGAGGGGAAATCCCTCGACCTGGAAACATGGGCAAAGTGGGGATGACCCTGCTGAGGCTGTGGTGCCTCAAATACTGTAAGAAGTCACCCCCTGTGAGTGTCTGGCTGAAGTGCCAGACACTCACAGGTGATCCAGAGTCTGAGACCAGGATAAGCGCCAGGCAGAGATGATCTCCAAAGCGAAATGCTGAGAGAGGGTGGCGTTTGTGCAGACTGTCCTACATGACATAACAGTCTGGACCACTGGACGGGTTCCGCATGATTGGAAGGATGCCCTGGTGATCCTCCTCTATTAGAAGGGGAACCGCACCGACTGTAACAACTACAGGGGCATCTCCCTGCTCAATGTGCAGGAAAGGGCGGTCCTGCACGGATGCCGTATTTTCTGTCCGTCTGCTACAGCAGAGGTGTAGGGAATCCCAATAGGACCTACATTTCTGCTTTATTGATCTGGTCGAGGCGTATGATACCATCAGCAGGCCTGGGCTCTGGGTTCTTTGTGCTTTCGGAGTCGCTGGCTGCTCTAAACCATTCAGCACCTTCATGATGGTGGGCAGGCCCGGGTAAAACTGCATGGCTGGGAGTCTGAGCCATTCCCTGTTCACCTGGGGTGCGTAAAGAATGTCCTCTGGTTCCAACATTATTTAACATCTATTTCGACCACGTAATTTGTGAAGCCTTCGATGGATGTACGGGGAAATTTCCATCTGTTACAGAGTTGGAGGCGCTGCTGCTGGACCTGGAGCACACTATTAAGAGGTGGGGCCTTACTATCAGCCCCACCAAATCTAAGCACCTGCCTGGGTATTTTGTTCCATCGGACACTCCACCCCCACAACTCCCAATTGGTAATGGGGCAGTTGGGGAGAGAGTGGAAAGTTTTCCATACCTGGGCAGTGTGCTGATGACTGGCTCTGGTTTGACAGCAGAGGTCTCGCTGAATCAGTCGAGCGTCATCTTTTCATTGGTTGCGTAACGCTGTGTAGAAGCTACCTGGACCGTCACTCCACACGAAGCTTCCGGTCTTCTCAACCACGGCCATGCCCTCCCTTTATGCTTGCGAAATGTGGACCCCCCCCGAATGGAACATCTTTGCCAGTTAGTACCATTTAGGCTGGCTTGCCTGTAATCCATCCTGGGTGTTAACCTGCAGCTTGGATTGTGTGAGGAGCTCACAAATCCTTGAAAGATCTGGACAAAGTCCCATTGGTGAGCTCCTCCGGCAGGCAAGACTGCTTTGACTGGGTCATGTAGCCCGCATGCGCCGCCACCGCATGCCTAAACAGTTTTTGTTCAGGCGGTGGCACGGACTAGAGAAGACATGGAGTGATGTGGTACAAGATGATGTGGAGCTGAGTGGACTTGCCGGTACCAGCGGTGTCAAGATCGGCCTCTGTGGAGGAGGCTCGTGAAGGACGCTGCTGCTGCTGAGCAGTGCCAGGCTAGGTGCACTGTGAGGTTCCTGGGCAGTTGGAGCCAGTCTCCCTCCAACAACAACGGAGGGCGGAGGAGCGACGCTCACAACAACGAGTGGATAAAACACAGGAAGTTGGCACAGTGGGGGGGGACAGGTGGTGCATCTACCGGTCATCTCAAGTCAGTCAACCCATGACACCTGCTGTGTCTGTCCCGTGACCTGCTGGCGGGCGTTCGACAACACTTCACGTGGCCTCGACGTGCACCTAGCTTGGCACAAGTGTTGTGGTGACGTCACCGCCACTTAGTGGCAAATGGCAGATGTCCCAGTTCCACAACCAACGTCTACAATTCGCCACCACTCCTCACCACCACTCCACCACAACTTCTCACCGCTCCACCACAACCAGTGTGTTTCATAACCGTGAGTCAAGGTAAGTTGCCTAAGCCACACCGAACCTGGTTCAGGATTATTTACGGATTCACTGCATAAAGCCAAACGAAGACAACCTCGCAGAGATCCCAAAGCGGCAGGAGAATCGCCCCAAGCCGTGCCGCGTGTCCAGAGCAGCCTCCCTCGCCACTGGAGACGATGATGAAATATTCACAGCGATAACCTGAACTGAATGTGAACACACTCTAAGTTAAGGATTAGTGAGAGTGTGTCAGTGCATGAGAGTGAGAGTGTCAGTGTGAGTGTGAGTGAGTGAGAGTGTGTCAGAGTGTGTCAGAGTGTGAGAGTGTGTCAGAGTGTGTCAGAGTGAGTGAGAGTGAGTGAGTGAGTGAGAGAGTGAGAGAGTGAGTGAGTGAGTGAGAGAGTGAGTGAGAGTGAGTGAGAGTGAGTGAGAGTGAGTGAGAGTGCGTGAGAGTGCGTGAGAGTGCGTGAGAGTGAGTGAGAGTGTGTCAGAGTGAGTGAGAGTGAGTGAGTGAGTGAGAGTGTGTCAGAGTGTGTCAAAGTGTGTCAGAGTGAGTGAGAGTGTGTGAGTGAGAGTGTCAGAGTGAGTGAGAGTGAGTCAGAGTGCGTGAGAGTGAGTGAGAGTTTCAGAGTGAGTGACAGTGTGTCAAAGTGTGTGAGTGAGAGTGTGTCAGAGTGCATGAGAGTGAGTGAGAGTGTGTCAGAGTGCATGAGAGTGAGTGAGAGTGTGTCAGAGTGTCAGAGTGAGTGAGTGTGAGAGATTGAGTGAGAGTGCGTGAGAGTGCGTCAGAGTGCGTCAGAGTGAGTGAGTGAGAGTGAGTGAGAGTGAGTGAGAGTGAGTGAGAGTGAGTGAGAGTGAGTGAGAGTGAGTGAGAGTGAGTGAGAGTGAGTGAGAGTGAGTGAGAGTGAATTAGAGTGAGTGAGAGTGCGTGAGAGTGAGTGAGAGAGAGTGTCAGAGTGAGTGAGAGTGCGTGAGAGTGTCAGAGTGTGTCAGAGTGAGTGAGAGTGAGTGTGAGTGTGTCAGAGTGAGTCAGAGTGAGTCAGAGTGAGTCACAGTGTGTCTGAGTGAGTGAGTGAGAGTGAGTGAGAGTGTGTCAGTGTGTGAGAGTGAGTGAGAGTGTGTCAGAGTAAGAGAGTGTGAGAGTGAGTGAGCGTGTGTCAGAGTGAGTGAGAGTGAGTGAGAGTGAGTGAGTGTTCAGAGTGAGTGAGAGTGAATGTGAGTGAGAGTGTGTCAGAGTGCATGAGAGTGCATGAGAGTGAGTGAGAGTGTGTCAGAGTGAGTGAGAGTGTGTGAGAGTGTGTGAGTGAGAGTGTCAGAGTGAGTGAGAGTGCGTGAGAGTGAGTGAGAGTGAGTGAGAGTGTGAGAGTGAGTGAGAGTGTGAGAGTGAGTGAGAGCATCAGAGTGCGTGAGAGTGAGTGAGAGTGTGTCAGAGTGAGTGAGAGTGAGTGAGAGTGTGTGAGAGTGAGTGAGAGTGAGTCAGAGTGCGTGAGAGTGAGTGAGAGTGCGTGAGTGAGTGTGTCAGAGTGAGTGAGTGAGAGTGAGTGAGAGTAAGTGAGAGTGTGTCAGTGTGAGAGTGAGTGAGTGTGTCAGAGTGTGAGAGTGAGTGAGAGTGAGTCAGAGTGAGTCAGTGCGTGAGCATGAGTGAGAGTTTGTCGGAGTGAGTGAGAGTGTGTCAGAGTGAGTGAGAGTGTGTCAGAGTGTGTCAGAGTGTGTGAGAGTGTGTGAGAGTGTGTCAGAGTGTGTCAGTGAGTGAGTGAGAGTGTGTCAGAGTGAGTGAGAGTGCGTGAGAGTGTGTCAGAGTGAGTGAGAGTGCGTGAGAGTGTGTCAGAGTGTGTCAGTGAGTGAGTGAGAGTGTGTCAGAGTGAGTGAGAGTGCGTGAGAGTGTGTCAGAGTGAGTGAGAGTGTCAGAGTGAGTGAGAGTGTGTCAGAGTGAGTGAGAGTGTGTCAGAGTGAGTGAGAGTGTGTCAGAGTGAGTGAGAGTGTGTCAGAGTGAGTGAGAGTGTGTGAGAGTGAGTGAGAGTGTCAGAGTGAGTGAGAGTGCGTGAGAGTGCGTGAGAGTGAGTGAGAGTGAGTGAGAGTGTGTCAGAGTG
This sequence comes from Lampetra planeri, assembly GCF_965212315.1. Lineage (NCBI taxonomy): Eukaryota > Metazoa > Chordata > Hyperoartia > Petromyzontiformes > Petromyzontidae > Lampetra > Lampetra planeri. The sequence goes on from NC_136186.1 coordinate 3,383,850, forward strand.
AGTGAGAGTGAGTGAGAATGTGTCAGAGTGAGTGAGAGTGCGTGAGAGTGCGTGAGAGTGAGTCAGAGTGCGTGAGAGTGCGTGAGAGTGAGTGAGAGTGTCAGAGTGAGTGAGAGTGCGTGAGAGTAAGTGAGAGTGCGTCAGAGTGCGTGAGAGTGCGTGAGAGTGAGTGAGAGTGTGTCAGAGTGAGTGAGAGTGTGTCAGAGTGAGTGAGAGTGCGTGAGAGTGAGTGAGTGAGAGTGAGAAAGAGTGAGTGAGAGTGCGTGAGTGAGAGTGTGTCAGAGTGAGTGAGAGTGTGTCAGAGTGAGTGACAGTGTGTCAGAGTGAGTGAGAGTGTGTCAGAGTGAGTGAGAGTGAGTGAGAGTGCGTGAGAGTGTGTCAGAGTGTGTCAGTGAGTGAGTGAGAGTGTGTCAGTGAGTGAGTGAGAGTGTGTCAGAGTGCATGAGAGTGCGTGAGAGTGCGTGAGAGTGTGTCAGAGTGAGTGAGAGTGAGTGAGAATGTGTCAGAGAGTGTGAGAGTGAGTGAGAGTGAGTGAGAGTGTGTGAGAGTGTGTGAGAGTGTGTGAGAGTGTGTCAGAGTGAGTGAGAGTGAGTGAGAGTGTGTCAGAGTGAGTGAGAGTATGTGAGAGTGAGTGAGAGTGCGTGAGAGTGAGTCAGAGTGCGTGAGAGTGAGTGAGAGTGCGTGAGTAAGTGTGTCAGAGTGAGTGAGTGAGTGAGAGTAAGTGAGAGTGTGTCAGAGTGTGAGAGTGAGTCAGTGTGTCAGAGTGTGAGAGTGAGTGAGAGTGAGTCAGAGTGAGTCAGTGCGTGAGCGTGAGTGAGAGTTCGTCGGAGTGAGTGAGAGTGTGTCAGAGTGAGTGAGAGTGTCAGAGTGAGTGAGAGTGTGTCAGAGTGAGTGAGAGTGTGTCAGAGTGAGTGAGAGTGCGTGAGAGTGTGTCAGAGTGTGTCAGTGAGTGAGTGAGAGTGTGTCAGAGTGTGTCAGAGTGCGTGAGAGTGTGTCAGAGTGAGTGAGAGTGTGTCAGAGTGAGTGAGAGTGTGTCAGAGTGAGTGAGAGTGCGTGAGTGAGAGTGAGAAAGAGTGAGTGAGAGTGTGTCAGAGTGAGTGAGAGTGTGTCAGAGTGAGTGAGAGTGTGTCAGAGTGAGTGAGAGTGTGTCAGAGTGAGTGAGAGTGTGTCAGAGTGAGTGAGAGTGAGTGAGAGTGAGTGAGAGTGAGTGAGAGTGCGTGAGAGTGTGTCAGAGTGTGTCAGTGAGTGAGTGAGAGTGTGTCAGAGTGCATGAGAGTGCGTGAGAGTGCGTGAGAGTGTGTCAGAGTGAGTCAGAGTCTGTGAGAGTGTGTCAGAGTGAGTGAGAGTGTGTCAGAGTGTGTGAGAGTGAGTGAGAGTGTCAGAGTGAGTGAGAGTGCGTGAGAGTGCGTGAGAGTGAGTGAGAGTGCTTCAGAGTGCGTGAGAGTGTGTGAGAGTGAGTGAGAGTGCGTGAGAGTGAGTGAGAGTGAGTGAGAGTGTCAGAGTGAGTGAGAGTGTGTCAGAGTGAGTGAGAGTGTGTCAGAGTGTGTGAGAGTGAGTGAGAGTGTCAGAGTGAGTGAGAGTGAGTGAGAGTGCTTCAGAGTGCGTGAGAGTGAGTGAGAGTGTGTCAGAGTGAGTGAGAGTGAGTGAGAGTGTGTGAGAGTGAGTGAGAGTGAGTGAGAGTGCGTGAGAGTGAGTCAGAGTGCGTGAGTGAGAGTGAGTGAGAGTAAGTGAGAGTGTGTCAGTGTGAGAGTGAGTGAGTGTGTCAGAGTGTGAGAGTGAGTGAGAGTGAGTCAGAGTGAGTCAGTGCGTGAGCATGAGTGAGAGTTTGTCGGAGTGAGTGAGAGTGTGTCAGAGTGAGTGAGAGTGTCAGAGTGAGTGAGAGTGTGTCAGAGTGAGTGAGAGTGTGTCAGAGTGAGTGAGAGTGTCAGAGTGTGAGAGTGCGTGAGAGTGAGTGAGAGTGCGTCAGAGTGCGTGAGAGTGAGTGAGTGAGAGTGAGAAAGAGTGAGAGTGTGTCAGAGTGAGTGAGAGTGTGTCAGAGTGAGTGAGAGAGTGTCAGAGTGTGTGAGAGTGAGTGAGAGTGTGTGAGAGTGAGTGAGAGTGTGTCAGAGTGAGTGAGAGTGAGTGAGAGTGTGTCAGAGTGAGTGAGAGTGCGTGAGAGTGAGTGAGAGTGAGAAAGAGTGAGTGAGAGTGCGTGAGTGAGAGTGTGTCAGAGTGAGTGAGAGTGTGTCAGAGTGAGTGAGAGTGTGTCAGAGTGAGTGAGAGTGTGTCAGAGTGTGTGAGAGTGAGTGAGAGTGTCAGAGTGAGTGAGAGTGAGTGAGAGTGTGTCAGAGTGAGTGAGAGTGAGTCAGAGTGCGTGAGAGTGAGTGAGTGAGAGTGAGAAAGAGTGAGTGAGAGTGCGTGAGTGAGAGTGTGTCAGAGTGAGTGAGAGTGTGTCAGAGTGAGTGAGAGTGTGTCAGAGTGAGTGAGAGTGTGTCAGAGTGAGTGAGAGTGTGTCAGAGAGTGAGTGAGAGTGAGTGAGAGTGAGTGAGAGTGTGTCAGAGTGCGTGAGAGTGTGTCAGAGTGAGTGAGAGTGTGTCAGAGAGTGAGTGAGAGTGAGTGAGAGTGAGTGAGAGTGTGTCAGAGTGAGTGAGAGTGTGTCAGAGTGAGTGAGAGTGTGTGAGAGTGAGTGAGAGTGTCAGAGTGAGTGAGAGTGCGTGAGAGTGCGTGAGAGTGAGTGAGAGTGAGTGAGTGAGAGTGTGTCAGAGTGTGAGAGTGAGTCAGTGTGTCAGAGTGTGAGAGTGAGTGAGAGTGAGTCAGAGTGAGTCAGTGCGTGAGCGTGAGTGAGAGTTCGTCGGAGTGAGTGAGAGTGTGTCAGAGTGAGTGAGAGTGTGTCAGAGTGAGTGAGAGTGTGTCAGAGTGAGTGAGAGTGCGTGAGAGTGTGTCAGAGTGTGTCAGTGAGTGAGTGAGAGTGTGTCAGAGTGTGTCAGAGTGCGTGAGAGTGTGTCAGAGTGAGTGAGAGTGTGTCAGAGTGAGTGAGAGTGTGTCAGAGTGAGTGAGAGTGCGTGAGAGTGAGTGAGTGAGAGTGAGAAAGAGTGAGTGAGAGTGTGTCAGAGTGAGTGAGAGTGTGTCAGAGTGAGTGAGAGTGTGTCAGAGTGAGTGAGAGTGTGTCAGAGTGAGTGAGAGTGTGTCAGAGTGAGTGAGAGTGTGTCAGAGTGAGTGAGAGTGAGTGAGAGTGAGTGAGAGTGCGTGAGAGTGTGTCAGAGTGTGTCAGTGAGTGAGTGAGAGTGTGTCAGAGTGCATGAGAGTGCGTGAGAGTGCGTGAGAGTGTGTCAGAGTGAGTCAGAGTCTGTGAGAGTGTGTCAGAGTGAGTGAGAGTGTGTCAGAGTGTGTGAGAGTGAGTGAGAGTGTCAGAGTGAGTGAGAGTGCGTGAGAGTGCGTGAGAGTGAGTGAGAGTGCTTCAGAGTGCGTGAGAGTGTGTGAGAGTGAGTGAGAGTGCGTGAGAGTGAGTGAGAGTGAGTGAGAGTGTCAGAGTGAGTGAGAGTGTGTCAGAGTGAGTGAGAGTGTGTCAGAGTGTGTGAGAGTGAGTGAGAGTGTCAGAGTGAGTGAGAGTGAGTGAGAGTGCTTCAGAGTGCGTGAGAGTGAGTGAGAGTGTGTCAGAGTGAGTGAGAGTGAGTGAGAGTGTGTGAGAGTGAGTGAGAGTGAGTGAGAGTGCGTGAGAGTGAGTCAGAGTGCGTGAGTGAGAGTGAGTGAGAGTAAGTGAGAGTGTGTCAGTGTGAGAGTGAGTGAGTGTGTCAGAGTGTGAGAGTGAGTGAGAGTGAGTCAGAGTGAGTCAGTGCGTGAGCATGAGTGAGAGTTTGTCGGAGTGAGTGAGAGTGTGTCAGAGTGAGTGAGAGTGTCAGAGTGAGTGAGAGTGTGTCAGAGTGAGTGAGAGTGTGTCAGAGTGAGTGAGAGTGTGTCAGAGTGAGTGAGAGTGTCAGAGTGTGAGAGTGCGTGAGAGTGAGTGAGAGTGCGTCAGAGTGCGTGAGAGTGAGTGAGAGTGAGTGAGAGTGAGTGAGAGTGAGTCAGAGTGCGTGAGAGTGAGTGAGTGAGAGTGAGAAAGAGTGAGAGTGTGTCAGAGTGAGTGAGAGTGTGTCAGAGTGAGTGAGAGTGTGTCAGAGTGTGTGAGAGTGAGTGAGAGTGTGTGAGAGTGAGTGAGAGTGTGTCAGAGTGAGTGAGAGTGAGTGAGAGTGTGTCAGAGTGAGTGAGAGTGCGTGAGAGTGAGTGAGAGTGAGAAAGAGTGAGTGAGAGTGCGTGAGTGAGAGTGTGTCAGAGTGAGTGAGAGTGTGTCAGAGTGAGTGAGAGTGTGTCAGAGTGAGTGAGAGTGTGTCAGAGTGTGTGAGAGTGAGTGAGAGTGTCAGAGTGAGTGAGAGTGAGTGAGAGTGTGTCAGAGTGAGTGAGAGTGAGTCAGAGTGCGTGAGAGTGAGTGAGTGAGAGTGAGAAAGAGTGAGTGAGAGTGCGTGAGTGAGAGTGTGTCAGAGTGAGTGAGAGTGTGTCAGAGTGAGTGAGAGTGTGTCAGAGTGAGTGAGAGTGTGTCAGAGTGAGTGAGAGTGAGTGAGAGTGCGTGAGAGTGTGTCAGAGTGAGTGAGAGTGTGTCAGAGAGTGAGTGAGAGTGAGTGAGAGTGAGTGAGAGTGTCAGAGTGAGTGAGAGTGTGTCAGAGTGAGTGAGAGTGTGTCAGAGTGAGTGAGAGTGTGTCAGAGTGTGTGAGAGTGAGTGAGAGTGTCAGAGTGAGTGAGAGTGAGTGAGAGTGTGTCAGAGTGAGTGAGAGTGAGTCAGAGTGCGTGAGAGTGAGTGAGTGAGAGTGAGAAAGAGTGAGTGAGAGTGCGTGAGTGAGAGTGCGTGAGTGAGAGTGTGTCAGAGTGAGTGAGAGTGTGTCAGAGTGAGTGAGAGTGTGTCAGAGTGAGTGAGAGTGAGTGAGAGTGCGTGAGAGTGTGTCAGAGTGAGTGAGAGTGTGTCAGAGAGTGAGTGAGAGTGAGTGAGAGTGAGAAAGAGTGAGTGAGAGTGCGTGAGTGAGAGTGTGTCAGAGTGAGTGAGAGTGTGTCAGAGTGAGTGAGAGTGTGTCAGAGTGAGTGAGAGTGTGTCAGAGTGTGTGAGAGTGAGTGAGAGTGTCAGAGTGAGTGAGAGTGAGTGAGAGTGTGTCAGAGTGAGTGAGAGTGAGTCAGAGTGCGTGAGAGTGAGTGAGTGAGAGTGAGAAAGAGTGAGTGAGAGTGCGTGAGTGAGAGTGCGTGAGTGAGAGTGTGTCAGAGTGAGTGAGAGTGTGTCAGAGTGAGTGAGAGTGTGTCAGAGTGAGTGAGAGTGTGTCAGAGTGAGTGAGAGTGAGTGAGAGTGCGTGAGAGTGTGTCAGAGTGAGTGAGAGTGTGTCAGAGAGTGAGTGAGAGTGAGTGAGAGTGTCAGAGTGAGTGAGAGTGTGTCAGAGTGAGTGAGAGTGTGTCAGAGTGAGTGAGAGTGCGTGAGAGTGAGTGAGTGAGAGTGAGAAAGAGTGAGTGAGAGTGTGTCAGAGTGAGTGAGAGTGTGTCAGAGTGAGTGAGAGTGTGTCAGAGTGAGTGAGAGTGTGTCAGAGTGAGTGAGAGTGAGTGAGAGTGAGTGAGAGTGAGTGAGAGTGAGTGAGAGTGAGTGAGAGTGAGTGAGAGTGCGTGAGAGTGTGTCAGAGTGTGTCAGTGAGTGAGTGAGAGTGTGTCAGAGTGCATGAGAGTGCGTGAGAGTGCGTGAGAGTGTGTCAGAGTGAGTCAGAGTCTGTGAGAGTGTGTCAGAGTGAGTGAGAGTGTGTCAGAGTGTGTGAGAGTGAGTGAGAGTGTCAGAGTGAGTGAGAGTGCGTGAGAGTGCGTGAGAGTGAGTGAGAGTGCTTCAGAGTGCGTGAGAGTGAGTGAGAGTGAGTGAGAGTGAGTGAGAGTGTGTGAGAGTGAGTGAGAGTGCGTGAGAGTGAGTGAGAGTGAGTGAGAGTGTCAGAGTGAGTGAGAGTGTGTCAGAGTGAGTGAGAGTGTGTCAGAGTGTGTGAGAGTGAGTGAGAGTGTCAGAGTGAGTGAGAGTGAGTGAGAGTGCTTCAGAGTGCGTGAGAGTGAGTGAGAGTGTGTCAGAGTGAGTGAGTGAGTGAGAGTGTGTGAGAGTGAGTGAGAGTGAGTGAGAGTGCGTGAGAGTGAGTCAGAGTGCGTGAGAGTGAGTGAGAGTGCGTGAGTGAGTGTGTCAGAGTGAGTGAGTGAGAGTGAGTGAGAGTAAGTGAGTGTGTCAGTGTGAGAGTGAGTGAGTGTGTCAGAGTGTGAGAGTGAGTGAGAGTGAGTCAGAGTGAGTCAGTGCGTGAGCATGAGTGAGAGTTTGTCGGAGTGAGTGAGAGTGTCAGAGTGAGTGAGAGTGTGTCAGAGTGAGTGAGAGTGTGTCCGAGTGAGTGAGAGTGTGTCAGAGTGAGTGAGAGTGTCAGAGTGTGAGAGTGCGTGAGAGTGAGTGAGAGTGCGTCAGAGTGAGTGAGAGTGTGTCAGAGTGAGTGAGAGTGTGTCAGAGTGTGTGAGAGTGAGTGAGAGTGTCAGAGTGAGTGAGAGTGAGTCAGAGTGCGTGAGAGTGAGTGAGTGAGAGTGAGAAAGAGTGAGTGAGAGTGCGTGAGTGAGAGTGTGTCAGAGTGAGTGAGAGTGTGTCAGAGTGAGTGAGAGTGTGTCAGAGTGAGTGAGAGTGAGTGAGAGTGCGTGAGAGTGTGTCAGAGTGAGTGAGAGTGTGTCAGAGAGTGAGTGAGAGTGAGTGAGAGTGAGTGAGAGTGTCAGAGTGAGTGAGAGTGTGTCAGAGTGAGTGAGAGTGCGTGAGAGTGAGTGAGTGAGAGTGAGAAAGAGTGAGTGAGAGTGTGTCAGAGTGAGTGAGAGTGTGTCAGAGTGAGTGAGAGTGTGTCAGAGTGAGTGAGAGTGTGTCAGAGTGAGTGAGAGTGTGTCAGAGTGAGTGAGAGTGAGTGAGAGTGAGTGAGAGTGAGTGAGAGTGAGTGAGAGTGCGTGAGAGTGTGTCAGAGTGTGTCAGTGAGTGAGTGAGAGTGTGTCAGAGTGCATGAGAGTGCGTGAGAGTGCGTGAGAGTGTGTCAGAGTGAGTCAGAGTCTGTGAGAGTGTGTCAGAGTGAGTGAGAGTGTGTCAGAGTGTGTGAGAGTGAGTGAGAGTGTCAGAGTGAGTGAGAGTGCGTGAGAGTGCGTGAGAGTGAGTGAGAGTGCTTCAGAGTGCGTGAGAGTGAGTGAGAGTGAGTGAGAGTGAGTGAGAGTGTGTGAGAGTGAGTGAGAGTGCGTGAGAGTGAGTGAGAGTGAGTGAGAGTGTCAGAGTGAGTGAGAGTGTGTCAGAGTGAGTGAGAGTGTGTCAGAGTGTGTGAGAGTGAGTGAGAGTGTCAGAGTGAGTGAGTGAGTGAGAGTGTGTGAGAGTGAGTGAGAGTGCGTGAGAGTGAGTGAGAGTGCGTGAGTGAGTGTGTCAGTGTGAGAGTGAGTGAGTGTGTCAGAGTGTGAGAGTGAGTGAGAGTGAGTCAGAGTGAGTCAGTGCGTGAGCATGAGTGAGAGTTTGTCGGAGTGAGTGAGAGTGTCAGAGTGAGTGAGAGTGTGTCAGAGTGAGTGAGAGTGTGTCCGAGTGAGTGAGAGTGTGTCAGAGTGAGTGAGAGTGTCAGAGTGTGAGAGTGCGTGAGAGTGAGTGAGAGTGCGTCAGAGTGCGTGAGAGTGAGTGAGAGTGAGTGAGAGTGAGTGAGAGTGAGTCAGAGTGCGTGAGAGTGAGTGAGTGAGAGTGAGAAAGAGTGAGTGAGAGTGCGTGAGTGAGAGTGTGTCAGAGTGAGTGAGAGTGTGTCAGAGTGAGTGAGAGTGTGTCAGAGTGAGTGAGAGTGTGTCAGAGTTTGTGAGAGTGAGTGAGAGTGTGTCAGAGTGAGTGAGAGTGAGTGAGAGTGTGTCAGAGTGAGTGAGAGTGCGTGAGAGTGAGTGAGAGTGAGAAAGAGTGAGTGAGAGTGCGTGAGTGAGAGTGTGTCAGAGTGAGTGAGAGTGTGTCAGAATGAGTGAGAGTGTGTCAGAGTGAGTGAGAGTGTGTCAGAGTGTGTGAGAGTGAGTGAGAGTGTCAGAGTGAGTGAGAGTGAGTGAGAGTGTGTCAGAGTGAGTGAGAGTGAGTCAGAGTGCGTGAGAGTGAGTGAGTGAGAGTGAGTGAGAGTAAGTGAGAGTGTGTCAGAGTGTGAGAGTGAGTGAGAGTGAGTCAGAGTGAGTCAGTGCGTGAGCGTGAGTGAGAGTTCGTCGGAGTGAGTGAGAGTGTGTCAGAGTGAGTGAGAGTGTCAGAGTGAGTGAGAGTGTGTCAGAGTGAGTGAGAGTGTGTCAGAGTGAGTGAGAGTGTGTCAGAGTGAGTGAGAGTGTGTCAGAGTGAGTGAGAGTGTGTCAGAGTGAGTGAGAGTGTGTCAGAGTGAGTGAGTGTGTCAGAGTGAGTGAGTGTGTCAGAGTGAGTGAGAGTGTCAGAGTGAGTGAGAGTGTCAGAGTGAGTGAGAGTGTGTCAGAGTGAGTGAGAGTGTGTCAGAGTGTGTGAGAGTGAGTGAGAGTGTCAGAGTGAGTGAGAGTGCGTGAGAGTGCGTGAGAGTGAGTGAGAGTGCTTCAGAGTGCGTGAGAGTGAGTGAGAGTGTGTGAGAGTGAGTGAGAGTGCGTGAGAGTGAGTGAGAGTGAGTGAGAGTGTCAGAGTGAGTGAGAGTGTGTCAGAGTGAGTGAGAGTGTGTCAGAGTGTGTGAGAGTGAGTGAGAGTGTCAGAGTGAGTGAGAGTGCGTGAGAGTGAGTGAGAGTGCTTCAGAGTGAGTGAGAGTGTGTCAGAGTGAGTGAGAGTGAGAGTGTGTGAGAGTGAGTGAGAGTGAGTGAGAGTGAGTGAGAGTGCGTGAGAGTGTGTCAGAGTGAGTGAGAGTGTGTCAGAGAGTGAGTGAGAGTGAGTGAGAGTGAGTGAGAGTGTCAGAGTGAGTGAGAGTGTGTCAGAGTGAGTGAGAGTGCGTGAGAGTGAGTGAGTGAGAGTGAGAAAGAGTGAGTGAGAGTGTGTCAGAGTGAGTGAGAGTGTGTCAGAGTGAGTGAGAGTGTGTCAGAGTGAGTGAGAGTGTGTCAGAGTGAGTGAGAGTGTGTCAGAGTGAGTGAGAGTGAGTGAGAGTGAGTGAGAGTGAGTGAGAGTGAGTGAGAGTGCGTGAGAGTGTGTCAGAGTGTGTCAGTGAGTGAGTGAGAGTGTGTCAGAGTGCATGAGAGTGCGTGAGAGTGCGTGAGAGTGTGTCAGAGTGAGTCAGAGTCTGTGAGAGTGTGTCAGAGTGAGTGAGAGTGTGTCAGAGTGTGTGAGAGTGAGTGAGAGTGTCAGAGTGAGTGAGAGTGCGTGAGAGTGCGTGAGAGTGAGTGAGAGTGCTTCAGAGTGCGTGAGAGTGAGTGAGAGTGAGTGAGAGTGAGTGAGAGTGTGTGAGAGTGAGTGAGAGTGCGTGAGAGTGAGTGAGAGTGAGTGAGAGTGTCAGAGTGAGTGAGAGTGTGTCAGAGTGAGTGAGAGTGTGTCAGAGTGTGTGAGAGTGAGTGAGAGTGTCAGAGTGAGTGAGTGAGTGAGAGTGTGTGAGAGTGAGTGAGAGTGCGTGAGAGTGAGTGAGAGTGCGTGAGTGAGTGTGTCAGTGTGAGAGTGAGTGAGTGTGTCAGAGTGTGAGAGTGAGTGAGAGTGAGTCAGAGTGAGTCAGTGCGTGAGCATGAGTGAGAGTTTGTCGGAGTGAGTGAGAGTGTCAGAGTGAGTGAGAGTGTGTCAGAGTGAGTGAGAGTGTGTCCGAGTGAGTGAGAGTGTGTCAGAGTGAGTGAGAGTGTCAGAGTGTGAGAGTGCGTGAGAGTGAGTGAGAGTGCGTCAGAGTGCGTGAGAGTGAGTGAGAGTGAGTGAGAGTGAGTGAGAGTGAGTCAGAGTGCGTGAGAGTGAGTGAGTGAGAGTGAGAAAGAGTGAGTGAGAGTGCGTGAGTGAGAGTGTGTCAGAGTGAGTGAGAGTGTGTCAGAGTGAGTGAGAGTGTGTCAGAGTGAGTGAGAGTGTGTCAGAGTTTGTGAGAGTGAGTGAGAGTGTGTCAGAGTGAGTGAGAGTGAGTGAGAGTGTGTCAGAGTGAGTGAGAGTGCGTGAGAGTGAGTGAGAGTGAGAAAGAGTGAGTGAGAGTGCGTGAGTGAGAGTGTGTCAGAGTGAGTGAGAGTGTGTCAGAATGAGTGAGAGTGTGTCAGAGTGAGTGAGAGTGTGTCAGAGTGTGTGAGAGTGAGTGAGAGTGTCAGAGTGAGTGAGAGTGAGTGAGAGTGTGTCAGAGTGAGTGAGAGTGAGTCAGAGTGCGTGAGAGTGAGTGAGTGAGAGTGAGTGAGAGTAAGTGAGAGTGTGTCAGAGTGTGAGAGTGAGTGAGAGTGAGTGAGAGTGAGTCAGAGTGAGTCAGTGCGTGAGCGTGAGTGAGAGTTCGTCGGAGTGAGTGAGAGTGTGTCAGAGTGAGTGAGAGTGTCAGAGTGAGTGAGAGTGTGTCAGAGTGAGTGAGAGTGTGTCAGAGTGAGTGAGAGTGTGTCAGAGTGAGTGAGAGTGTGTCAGAGTGAGTGAGTGTGTCAGAGTGAGTGAGTGTGTCAGAGTGAGTGAGAGTGTCAGAGTGAGTGAGAGTGTCAGAGTGAGTGAGAGTGTGTCAGAGTGAGTGAGAGTGTGTCAGAGTGTGTGAGAGTGAGTGAGAGTGTCAGAGTGAGTGAGAGTGCGTGAGAGTGCGTGAGAGTGAGTGAGAGTGCTTCAGAGTGCGTGAGAGTGAGTGAGAGTGAGTGAGAGTGTGTGAGAGTGAGTGAGAGTGCGTGAGAGTGAGTGAGAGTGAGTGAGAGTGTCAGAGTGAGTGAGAGTGTGTCAGAGTGAGTGAGAGTGTGTCAGAGTGTGTGAGAGTGAGTGAGAGTGTCAGAGTGAGTGAGAGTGCGTGAGAGTGAGTGAGAGTGCTTCAGAGTGAGTGAGAGTGTGTCAGAGTGAGTGAGAGTGAGAGTGTGTGAGAGTGAGTGAGAGTGAGTGAGAGTGCGTGAGAGTGAGTCAGAGTGCGTGAGAGTGAGTGAGAGTGCGTGAGTGAGTGTGTCAGAGTGAGTGAGTGAGAGTGAGTGAGAGTAAGTGAGAGTGTGTCAGTGTGAGAGTGAGTGAGTGTGTCAGAGTGTGAGAGTGAGTGAGAGTGAGTCAGTGCGTGAGCATGAGTGAGAGTTTGTCGGAGTGAGTGAGAGTGTGTCAGAGTGAGTGAGAGTGTCAGAGTGAGTGAGAGTGTGTCAGAGTGAGTGAGAGTGTGTCCGAGTGAGTGAGAGTGTGTCAGAGTGAGTGAGAGTGTCAGAGTGTGAGAGTGCGTGAGAGTGAGTGAGAGTGCGTCAGAGTGCGTGAGAGTGAGTGAGAGTGCGTCAGAGTGCGTGAGAGTGAGTGAGAGTGAGTGAGAGTGAGTGAGAGTGAGTGAGAGTGAGTGAGAGTGAGTCAGAGTGCGTGAGAGTGAGTGAGTGAGAGTGAGAAAGAGTGAGTGAGAGTGCGTGAGTGAGAGTGTGTCAGAGTGAGTGAGAGTGTGTCAGAGTGAGTGAGAGTGTGTCAGAGTGTGTGAGAGTGAGTGAGAGTGTGTCAGAGTGAGTGAGAGTGTGTCAGAGTGAGTGAGAGTGCGTGAGAGTGAGTGAGAGTGAGAAAGAGTGAGTAAGAGTGCGTGAGTGAGAGTGTGTCAGAGTGAGTGAGAGTGTGTCAGAGTGAGTGAGAGTGTGTGAGAGTGAGTGAGAGTGTCAGAGTGAGTGAGAGTGAGTGAGAGTGTGTCAGAGTGAGTGAGAGTGAGTCAGATTGCGTGAGAGTGAGAAAGAGTGAGTGAGAGTGCGTGAGTGAGAGTGTGTCAGAGTGAGTGAGAGTGTGTCAGAGTGAGTGAGAGTGTGTCAGAGTGAGTGAGAGTGTGTCAGAGTGAGTGAGAGTGAGTGAGAGTGCGTGAGAGTGTGTCAGAGTGAGTGAGAGTGTGTCAGAGAGTGTGAGAGTGAGTGAGAGTGAGTGAGAGTGTCAGAGTGAGTGAGAGTGTGTCAGAGTGAGTGAGAGTGTGTCAGAGTGAGTGAGAGTGTGTCAGAGTGAGTGAGAGTGTGTGAGAGTGAGTGAGAGTGTGTCAGAGTGAGTGAGAGTGAGTGAGAGTGTGTCAGAGTGAGTGAGAGTATGTGAGAGTGAGTGAGAGTGCGTGAGAGTGAGTCAGAGTGTGTGAGAGTGAGTGAGAGTGCGTGAGTGTGTCAGAGTGAGTGAGTGAGTGAGAGTGAGTGAGAGTAAGTGAGAGTGTGTCAGAGTGTGAGAGTGAGTGAGTGTGTCAGAGTGTGAGAGTGAGTGAGAGTGAGTCAGTGCGTGAGCGTGAGTGAGAGTTCGTCGGAGTGAGTGAGAGTGTGTCAGAGTGAGTGAGAGTGTCAGAGTGAGTGAGAGTGTGTCAGAGTGAGTGAGAGTGTCAGAGTGAGTGAGAGTGTGTCAGAGTGAGTGAGAGTGTGTCAGAGTGAGTGAGTGTGTCAGAGTGAGTGAGAGTGTCAGAGTGAGTGAGAGTGTCAGAGTGAGTGAGAGTGTGTCAGAGTGAGTGAGAGTGTGTCAGAGTGAGTGAGAGTGTGTCAGAGTGTGTGAGAGTGAGTGAGAGTGTCAGAGTGAGTGAGAGTGAGTGAGAGTGTGTCAGAGTGAGTGAGAGTGAGTGAGAGTGAGTGAGTGTGAGTGAGAGTGCGTGAGTGAGAGTGTGTCAGAGTGAGTGAGAGTGTGTCAGAGTGAGAGTGTGTCAGAGTGAGTGAGAGTGTGTCAGAGTGTGTGAGAGTGAGTGAGAGTGTCAGAGTGAGTGAGAGTGAGTGAGAGTGTGTCAGAGTGAGTGAGAGTGAGTCAGAGTGCGTGAGAGTGAGTGAGTGAGAGTGAGAAAGAGTGAGTGAGAGTGCGTGAGTGAGAGTGTGTCAGAGTGAGTGAGAGTGTGTCAGAGTGAGTGAGAGTGTGTCAGAGTGAGTGAGAGTGAGTGAGAGTGCGTGAGAGTGTGTCAGAGTGAGTGAGAGTGAGTGAGAGTGTGTCAGAGTGTGTCAGAGAGTGTGAGAGTGAGTGAGAGTGAGTGAGAGTGTGTCAGAGTGAGTGAGAGTATGTGAGAGTGAGTGAGAGTGCGTGAGTAAGTGTGTCAGAGTGAGTGAGTGAGTGAGTGAGAGTGTGTCAGAGTGAGTGAGAGTGTGTCAGAGTGAGTGAGAGTGTGTCAGAGTGAGTGAGAGTGTGTCAGAGTGTGTGAGAGTGAGTGAGAGTGTGTCAGAGTGAGTGAGAGTGAGTGAGAGTGTGTCAGAGTGAGTGAGAGTGTGTCAGAGTGAGTGAGAGTGTGTCAGAGTGAGTGAGAGTGTGTCAGAGTGTGTGAGAGTGAGTGAGAGTGTGTCAGAGTGAGTGAGAGTGAGTGAGAGTGTGTCAGAGTGAGTGAGAGTGTGTCAGAGTGTGTGAGAGTGAGTGAGAGTGTGTCAGAGTGAGTGAGAGTGCGTGAGTAAGTGTGTCAGAGTGAGTGAGAGTGTGTCAGAGTGAGTGAGAGTGTGTCAGAGTGTGTGAGAGTTAGTGAGAGTGTGTCAGAGTGAGTGAGAGTGAGTGAGTGTGTCAGAGTGAGTGAGAGTGTGTCAGAGTGAGTGAGAGTGTGTCAGAGTGAGTGAGAGTGTGTCAGAGTGTGTGAGAGTGAGTGAGAGTGTGTCAGAGTGAGTGAGAGTGAGTGAGAGTGTGTCAGAGTGAGTGAGAGTGTGTCAGAGTGAGTGAGAGTGTGTCAGAGTGTGTGAGAGTGAGTGAGAGTGTGTCAGAGTGAGTGAGAGTGAGTGAGAGTGTGTCAGAGTGAGTGAGAGTGTGTCAGAGTGTGTGAGAGTGAGTGAGAGTGCGTGAGAGTGCGTGAGAGTGAGTGAGAGTGCTTCAGAGTGCGTGAGAGTGAGTGAGAGTGAGTGAGAGTGAGTGAGTGTGTGAGAGTGAGTGAGAGTGCGTGAGAGAGAGTGCGTGAGAGTGCGTGAGAGTGTGTGAGAGTGTGTCAGAGTGTGTGAGAGTGAGTGAGAGGGAGTGAGAGTGTGTCAGAGTGAGTGAGAGTGTGTCAGAGTGAGTGAGAGTGTGTCAGAGTGAGTGAGAATGTCAGAGTGAGTGAGAGTGTGTCAGAGTGAGTGAGAGTGAGTGAGAGTGAGTCAGAGTGCGTGAGAGTGAGTGAGTGTGAGTGAGAGTGCGTGAGTGAGAGTGTGTCAGAGTGAGTGAGAGTGTGTCAGAGTGAGTGAGAGTGAGTGAGAGTGCGTGAGAGTGCGTGAGAGTGAGTGAGAGTGCTTCAGAGTGCGTGAGAGTGAGTGTGAGTGAGAGTGAGTGAGTGTGTGAGAGTGAGTGAGAGTGCGTGAGAGTGAGTGCGTGAGAGTGCGTGAGAGTGTGTGAGAGTGTGTCAGAGTGTGTGAGAGTGAGTGAGAGGGAGTGAGAGTGTGTCAGAGTGAGTGAGAGTGTGTCAGAGTGAGTGAGAGTGTGTCAGAGTGAGTGAGAATGTCAGAGTGAGTGAGAGTGTGTCAGAGTGAGTGAGAGTGAGTGAGAGTGAGTGAGAGTGAGTGAGAGTGAGTCAGAGTGCGTGAGAGTGAGTGAGTGTGAGTGAGAGTGCGTGAGTGAGAGTGTGTCAGAGTGAGTGAGAGTGAGTGAGAGTGAGTGAGAGTGAGTGAGAGTGAGTGAGAGTGAGTCAGCGTGAGTGAGAGTGTGTCAGAGTGAGTGAGAGTGTGTCAGAGTGAGTGAGAGTGAGTGAGAGTGAGTGAGAGTGAGTGAGAGTGTGTCAGAGTGAGTGAGAGTGTGTCAGAGTGAGTGAGAGTGAGTAAGAGTGTGTCAGAGTGTGTCAGAGTGAGTGAGAGTGAGTGAGAGTGTCAAAATGAGTGAGAGTGTGTCAGAGTGAGTGAGAGTGCGTGAGAGTGCGTGAGAGTGCGTGAGAGTGAGTGAGAGTGCTTCAGAGTGCGTGAGAGTGAGTGAGAGTGAGTGAGAGTCTGTGAGAGTGAGTGAGAGTGCGTGAGAGTGAGTGTGTGAGAGTGAGTGAGAGGGAGTAAGAGTGTGTCAGAGTGAGTGAGAGTGCGTGAAAGTGTGTCAGAGTGAGTGAGAGTGTCAGAGTGAGTGAGAGTGAGTGAGAGTATCAGAGTGAGTGAGAGTGTGTCAGAGTGAGTGAGAGTGTGTCAGAGTGTGTGAGAGTGAGTGAGAGTGTCAGAGTGAGTGAGAGTGAGTGAGAGTGAGAGTGAGTGAGAGTGAGTCAGAGTGCGTGAGAGTGAGTGAGTGAGAGTGAGAAAGAGTGAGTGAGAGAGCGTGAGTGAGAGTGTGTCAGAGTGAGTGAGAGTGTGTCAGAGTGAGTGAGAGTGCGTGAGAGTGTGTCAGAGTGTGTCAGTGAGTGAGTGAGAGTGTGTCAGAGTGCGTGAGAGTGCGTTAGAGTGCGTCAGAGTGAGTGAGAGTGAGTGAGAGTGTGTCAGAGTGTGTGAGAGTGTCAGAGTGTGTGAGAGTGAGTGAGAGTGTGTCAGAGTGAGTGAGAGTGAGTGAGAGTGTGTCAGAGTGAGTGAGAGTATGTGAGAGTGAGTGAGAGTGCGTGAGAGTGAGTCAGAGTGCGTGAGAGTGAGTGAGAGTGAGTGAGAGTGAGTGAGAGTGAGTGAGAGTGCGTGAGTAAGTGTGTCAGAGTGAGTGAGTGAGTGAGAGTGAGTGAGAGTAAGTGAGAGTGTGTCAGAGTGTGAGAGTGAGTGAGTGTGTCAGAGTGTGAGAGTGAGTGAGCGTGAGTGAGAGTTCGTCGGAGTGAGTGAGAGTGTGTCAGAGTGAGTGAGAGTGTGTCAGAGTGAGTGAGAGTGTGTCAGAGTGAGTGAGAGTGTGTCAGAGTGAGTGAGAGTGCGTGAGAGTGTGTCAGAGTGTGTCAGTGAGTGAGTGAGAGTGTGTCAGAGTGCGTGAGAGTGAGTGAGAGTGAGAAAGAGTGAGTGAGAGTGTGTCAGAGTGAGTGAGAGTGTGTCAGAGTGAGTGAGAGTGTGTCAGAGTGAGTGAGAGTGTGTCAGAGTGAGTGAGAGTGTCAGAGTGAGTGAGAGTGTGTCAGAGTGAGTGAGAGTGTGTCAGAGTGTGTGAGAGTGAGTGAGAGTGTCAGAGTGAGTGAGAGTGAGTGAGAGTGTGTCAGAGTGAGTGAGAATGAGTCAGAGTGCGTGAGAGTGAGTGAGTGTGAGTGAGAGTGCGTGAGTGAGAGTGTGTCAGAGTGAGTGAGAGTGTGTCAGAGTGAGTGAGAGTGTGTCAGAGTGTGTGAGAGTGAGTGAGAGTGTCAGAGTGAGTGAGAGTGAGTGAGAGTGTGTCAGAGGGAGTGAGAGTGAGTGAGAGTGAGTCAGAGTGCGTGAGAGTGAGTGAGTGAGAGTGAGAAAGAGTGAGTGAGAGTGCGTGAGTGAGAGTGTGTCAGAGTGAGTGAGAGTGTGTCAGAGTGAGTGAGAGTGTGTCAGAGTGAGTGAGAGTGAGTGAGAGTGAGTGAGAGTGCGTGAGAGTGTGTCAGAGTGTGTCAGTGAGTGAGTGAGAGTGTGTCAGAGTGCATGAGAGTGCGTGAGAGTGCGTTAGAGTGTGTCAGAGTGAGTGAGAGTGAGTGAGAGTGTGTCAGAGTGTGTGAGAGTGTCAGAGTGTGTGAGAGTGAGTGAGAGTGTGTCAGAGTGAGTGAGAGTGAGTGAGAGTGTGTGAGAGTGAGTGGGAGTGCGTGAGAGTGAGTGAGAGTGCGTGAGAGTGAGTGAGAGTGCGTGAGAGTGAGTCAGAGTGCGTGAGAGTGAGTGAGAGTGCGTGAGTAAGTGTGTCAGAGTGAGTGAGTGAGTGAGAGTGAGTGAGAGTAAGTGAGAGTGTGTCAGAGTGTGAGAGTGAGTGAGTGTGTCAGAGTGTGAGAGTGAGTCAGAGTGAGTCAGTGCGTGAGCGTGAGTAAGAGTTCGTCGGAGTGAGTGAGAGTGTGTCAGAGTGAGTGAGAGTGTCAGAGTGAGTGAGAGTGTGTCAGAGTGAGTGAGAGTGTGTCAGAGTGAGTGAGAGTGTGTCAGAGTGAGTGAGAGTGCGTGAGAGTGTGTCAGAGTGTGTCAGTGAGTGAGTGAGAGTGTGTCAGAGTGCGTGAGAGTGCGTGAGAGTGTGTCAGAGTGAGTGAGAGTGTCAGAGTGAGTGAGAGCGTGTCAGAGTGAGTGAGAGTGTGTCAGAGTGAGTGAGAGTGAGAAAGAGTGAGTGAGAGTGTGTCAGAGTGAGTGAGAGTGTGTCAGAGTGAGTGAGAGTGCGTGAGAGTGTGTCAGAGTGTGTCAGTGAGTGAGTGAGAGTGTGTCAGAGTGCGTGAGAGTGTGTCAGAGTGAGTGAGAGTGTGTCAGAGTGAGTGAGAGTGTGTCAGAGTGAGTGAGAGTGTGTCAGAGTGAGTGAGAGTGTGTCAGAGTGAGTGAGAGTGTGTCAGAGTGAGTGAGAGTGTGTCAGAGTGAGTGAGAGTGTCAGAGTGAGTGAGAGTGTGTCAGAGTGAGTGAGAGTGTGTCAGAGTGAGTGAGAGTGTGTCAGAGTGTGTGAGAGTGAGTGAGAGTGTCAGAGTGAGTGAGAGTGAGTGAGAGTGTGTCAGAGTGAGTGAGAGTGAGTGAGAATGAGTCAGAGTGCGTGAGAGTGAGTGAGTGTGAGTGAGAGTGCGTGAGTGAGAGTGTGTCAGAGTGAGTGAGAGTGTGTCAGAGTGTGTGAGAGTGAGTGAGAGTGTCAGAGTGAGTGAGAGTGAGTGAGAGTGTGTCAGAGTGAGTGAGAGTGAGTGAGAGTGAGTCAGAGTGCGTGAGAGTGAGTGAGAAAGAGTGAGTGAGAGTGCGTGAGTGAGAGTGTGTCAGAGTGAGTGAGAGTGTGTCAGAGTGAGTGAGAGTGTGTCAGAGTGAGTGAGAGTGAGTGAGAGTGCGTGAGAGTGTGTCAGAGTGTGTCAGTGAGTGAGTGAGAGTGTGTCAGAGTGCATGAGAGTGCGTGAGAGTGCGTTATAGTGTGTCAGAGTGAGTGAGAGTGAGTGAGAGTGTGTCAGAGTGTGTGAGAGTGTCAGAGTGTGTGAGAGTGAGTGAGAGTGTGTCAGAGTGAGTGAGAGTGAGTGAGAGTGTGTCAGAGTGAGTGAGAGTATGTGAGAGTGAGTGAGAGTGCGTGAGAGTGAGTCAGAGTGCGTGAGAGTGAGTGAGAGTGCGTGAGTGTGTCAGAGTGAGTGAGTGAGTGAGAGTGAGTGAGAGTAAGTGAGAGTGTGTCAGAGTGTGAGAGTGAGTGAGTGTGTCAGAGTGTGAGAGTGAGTGAGAGTTCGTCGGAGTGAGTGAGAGTGTGTCAGAGTGAGTGAGAGTGTCAGAGTGAGTGAGAGTGTGTCAGAGTGAGTGAGAGTGTGTCAGAGTGAGTGAGAGTGTGTCAGAGTGAGTGAGTGTGTCAGAGTGAGTGAGAGTGTCAGAGTGAGTGAGAGTGTGTCAGAGTGAGTGAGAGTGTCAGAGTGAGTGAGAGTGTGTCAGAGTGAGTGAGTGTGTCAGAGTGAGTGAGAGTGTCAGAGTGAGTGAGAGTGTGTCAGAGTGAGTGAGAGTGTGTCAGAGTGAGTGAGAGTGTGTCAGAGTGAGTGAGAGTGTCAGAGTGAGTGAGAGTGTGTCAGAGTGAGTGAGAGTGTGTCAGAGTGAGTGAGAGTGTGTCAGAGTGAGTGAGTGTGTCAGAGTGAGTGAGTGTGTCAGAGTGAGTGAGAGTGTCAGAGTGAGTGAGAGTGTGTCAGAGTGAGCGAGAGTGCGTGAGAGTGTGTCAGAGTGTGTCAGTGAGTGAGTGAGAGTGTGTCAGAGTGCGTGAGAGTGCGTGAGAGTGTGTCAGAGTGAGTGAGATTGTCAGAGTGAGTGAGAGTGTGTCAGAGTGAGTGAGAGTGTGTCAGAGTGAGTGAGAGTGCGTGAGAGTGAGTGAGTGAGAGTGAGAAAGAGTGAGTGAGAGTGTGTCAGAGTGAGTGAGAGTGTGTCAGAGTGAGTGAGAGTGTGTCAGAGTGAGTGAGAGTGTGTCAGAGTGAGTGAGAGTGTGTCAGAGTGAGTGAGAGTGTCAGAGTGAGTGAGAGTGAGTGAGAGTGTGTCAGAGTGAGTGAGAGTGCGTGAGAGTGAGTCAGAGTGCGGGAGAGTGAGTGAGAGTGAGTGAGAGTGAGTGAGAGTGCGTGAGTAAGTGTGTCAGAGTGAGTGAGTGAGTGAGAGTGAGTGAGAGTAAGTGAGAGTGTGCCAGAGTGTGAGAGTGAGTGAGTGTGTGTCAGAGTGAGTGAGAATGAGTGAGAATGAGTCAGAGTGCGTGAGAGTGAGTGAGTGTGAGTGAGAGTGCGTGAGTGAGAGTGTGTCAGAGTGAGTGAGAGTGTGTCAGAGTGAGTGAGAGTGTGTCAGAGTGAGTGAGAGTGTCAGAGTGAGTGAGAGTGTGTCAGAGTGAGTGAGAGTGTGTCAGAGTGAGTGAGAGTGTGTCAGAGTGAGTGAGTGTGTCAGAGTGAGTGAGTGTGTCAGAGTGAGTGAGAGTGTCAGAGTGAGTGAGAGTGTGTCAGAGTGAGCGAGAGTGCGTGAGAGTGTGTCAGAGTGTGTCAGTGAGTGAGTGAGAGTGTGTCAGAGTGCGTGAGAGTGCGTGAGAGTGTGTCAGAGTGAGTGAGATTGTCAGAGTGAGTGAGAGTGTGTCAGAGTGAGTGAGAGTGTGTCAGAGTGAGTGAGAGTGCGTGAGAGTGAGTGAGTGAGAGTGAGAAAGAGTGAGTGAGAGTGTGTCAGAGTGAGTGAGAGTGTGTCAGAGTGAGTGAGAGTGTGTCAGAGTGAGTGAGAGTGTGTCAGAGTGAGTGAGAGTGTGTCAGAGTGAGTGAGAGTGTCAGAGTGAGTGAGAGTGAGTGAGAGTGTGTCAGAGTGAGTGAGAGTGCGTGAGAGTGAGTCAGAGTGCGGGAGAGTGAGTGAGAGTGAGTGAGAGTGAGTGAGAGTGCGTGAGTAAGTGTGTCAGAGTGAGTGAGTGAGTGAGAGTGAGTGAGAGTAAGTGAGAGTGTGCCAGAGTGTGAGAGTGAGTGAGTGTGTGTCAGAGTGAGTGAGAATGAGTGAGAATGAGTCAGAGTGCGTGAGAGTGAGTGAGTGTGAGTGAGAGTGCGTGAGTGAGAGTGTGTCAGAGTGAGTGAGAGTGTGTCAGAGTGAGTGAGAGTGTGTCAGAGTGAGTGAGAGTGTGTCAGAGTGAGTGAGAGTGTGTCAGAGTGTGTGAGAGTGAGTGAGAGTGTCAGAGTGAGTGAGAGTGAGTGAGAGTGTGTCAGAGTGAGTGAGAGTGAGTGAGAGTGAGTCAGAGTGCGTGAGAGTGAGTGAGTGAGAGTGAGAAAGAGTGAGTGAGAGTGCGTGAGTGAGAGTGTGTCAGAGTGAGTGAGAGTGTGTCAGAGTGAGTGAGAGTGTGTCAGAGTGAGTGAGAGTGAGTGAGAGTGAGTGAGAGTGCGTGAGAGTGTGTCAGAGTGTGTCAGTGAGTGAGTGAGAGTGTGTCAGAGTGCATGAGAGTGCGTGAGAGTGCGTTAGAGTGTGTCAGAGTGAGTGAGAGTGAGTGAGAGTGTGTCAGAGTGTGTGAGAGTGTCAGAGTGTGTGAGAGTGAGTGAGAGTGTGTCAGAGTGAGTGAGAGTGAGTGAGAGTGTGTGAGAGTGAGTGGGAGTGCGTGAGAGTGAGTGAG
This sequence comes from Lampetra planeri, assembly GCF_965212315.1. Classification (NCBI taxonomy): domain Eukaryota; kingdom Metazoa; phylum Chordata; class Hyperoartia; order Petromyzontiformes; family Petromyzontidae; genus Lampetra; species Lampetra planeri. The sequence continues at coordinate 3,404,398 of NC_136186.1, forward strand.
AGTGCGTGAGAGTGAGTGAGAGTGCGTGAGAGTGAGTCAGAGTGCGTGAGAGTGAGTGAGAGTGCGTGAGTAAGTGTGTCAGAGTGAGTGAGTGAGTGAGAGTGAGTGAGAGTAAGTGAGAGTGTGTCAGAGTGTGAGAGTGAGTGAGTGTGTCAGAGTGTGAGAGTGAGTGAGAGTGAGTCAGAGTGAGTCAGTGCGTGAGCGTGAGTAAGAGTTCGTCGGAGTGAGTGAGAGTGTGTCAGAGTGAGTGAGAGTGTCAGAGTGAGTGAGAGTGTGTCAGAGTGAGTGAGAGTGTGTCAGAGTGAGTGAGAGTGCGTGAGAGTGTGTCAGAGTGTGTCAGTGAGTGAGTGAGAGTGTGTCAGAGTGCGTGAGAGTGCGTGAGAGTGTGTCAGAGTGAGTGAGAGTGTGTCAGAGTGAGTGAGAGTGCGTGAGAGTGAGTGAGTGAGAGTGAGAAAGAGTGAGTGAGAGTGTGTCAGAGTGAGTGAGAGTGTGTCAGAGTGAGTGAGAGTGTGTCAGAGTGAGTGAGAGTGTGTCAGAGTGAGTGAGAGTGTGTCAGAGTGAGTGAGAGTGTGTCAGAGTGAGTGAGAGTGTGTCAGAGTGAGTGAGAGTGTCAGAGTGAGTGAGAGTGAGTGAGAGTGTGTCAGAGTGAGTGAGAGTGCGTGAGAGTGAGTCAGAGTGCGGGAGAGTGAGTGAGAGTGAGTGAGAGTGAGTGAGAGTGCGTGAGTAAGTGTGTCAGAGTGAGTGAGTGAGTGAGAGTGAGTGAGAGTAAGTGAGAGTGTGCCAGAGTGTGAGAGTGAGTGAGTGTGTGTCAGAGTGAGTGAGAATGAGTGAGAATGAGTCAGAGTGCGTGAGAGTGAGTGAGTGTGAGTGAGAGTGCGTGAGTGAGAGTGTGTCAGAGTGAGTGAGAGTGTGTCAGAGTGAGTGAGAGTGAGTGAGAGTGAGTGAGAGTGTGTCAGAGTGAGTCAGAGTGCGTGAGAGTGAGTGAGTGAGAGTGAGAAAGAGTGAGTGAGAGTGCGTGAGTGAGAGTGTGTCAGAGTGAGTGAGAGTGTGTCAGAGTGAGTGAGAGTGTGTCAGAGTGAGTGAGAGTGAGTGAGAGTGAGTGAGAGTGCGTGAGAGTGTGTCAGAGTGTGTCAGTGAGTGAGTGAGAGTGTGTCAGAGTGCATGAGAGTGCGTGAGAGTGCGTTAGAGTGTGTCAGAGTGAGTGAGAGTGAGTGAGAGTGTGTCAGAGTGTGTGAGAGTGTCAGAGTGTGTGAGAGTGAGTGAGAGTGTGTCAGAGTGAGTGAGAGTGAGTGAGAGTGTGTGAGAGTGAGTGGGAGTGCGTGAGAGTGAGTGAGAGTGCGTGAGAGTGAGTGAGAGTGCGTGAGAGTGAGTCAAAGTGCGTGAGAGTGAGTGAGAGTGCGTGAGTAAGTGTGTCAGAGTGAGTGAGTGAGTGAGAGTGAGTGAGAGTAAGTGAGAGTGTGTCAGAGTGTGAGAGTGAGTGAGTGTGTCAGAGTGTGAGAGTGAGTGAGAGTGAGTCAGAGTGAGTCAGTGCGTGAGCGTGAGTAAGAGTTCGTCGGAGTGAGTGAGAGTGTGTCAGAGTGAGTGAGAGTGTCAGAGTGAGTGAGAGTGTGTCAGAGTGAGTGAGAGTGTGTCAGAGTGAGTGAGAGTGTGTCAGAGTGAGTGAGAGTGCGTGAGAGTGTGTCAGAGTGTGTCAGTGAGTGAGTGAGAGTGTGTCAGAGTGCGTGAGAGTGCGTGAGAGTGTGTCAGAGTGAGTGAGAGTGTCAGAGTGAGTGAGAGCGTGTCAGAGTGAGTGAGAGTGTGTCAGAGTGAGTGAGAGTGAGAAAGAGTGAGTGAGAGTGTGTCAGAGTGAGTGAGAGTGTGTCAGAGTGAGTGAGAGTGCGTGAGAGTGTGTCAGAGTGTGTCAGTGAGTGAGTGAGAGTGTGTCAGAGTGCGTGAGAGTGCGTGAGAGTGTGTCAGAGTGAGTGAGAGTGTCAGAGTGAGTGAGAGTGTGTCAGAGTGAGTGAGAGTGTGTCAGAGTGAGTGAGAGTCCGTGAGAGTGAGTGAGTGAGAGTGAGAAAGAGTGAGTGAGAGTGTGTCAGAGTGAGTGAGAGTGTGTCAGAGTGAGTGAGAGTGTGTCAGAGTGAGTGAGAGTGTGTCAGAGTGAGTGAGAGTGTGTCAGAGTGAGTGAGAGTGTGTCAGAGTGAGTGAGAGTGTCAGAGTGAGTGAGAGTGTGTCAGAGTGAGTGAGAGTGTGTCAGAGTGAGTGAGAGTGTGTCAGAGTGTGTGAGAGTGAGTGAGAGTGTCAGAGTGAGTGAGAGTGAGTGAGAGTGTGTCAGAGTGAGTGAGAGTGAGTGAGAATGAGTCAGAGTGCGTGAGAGTGAGTGAGTGTGAGTGAGAGTGCGTGAGTGAGAGTGTGTCAGAGTGAGTGAGAGTGTGTCAGAGTGAGTGAGAGTGTGTCAGAGTGAGTGAGAGTGTGTCAGAGTGTGTGAGAGTGAGTGAGTGAGAGTGAGAAAGAGTGAGTGAGAGTGCGTGAGTGAGAGTGTGTCAGAGTGAGTGAGAGTGTGTCAGAGTGAGTGAGAGTGTGTCAGAGTGAGTGAGAGTGAGTGAGAGTGAGTGAGAGTGCGTGAGAGTGTGTCAGAGTGTGTCAGTGAGTGAGTGAGAGTGTGTCAGAGTGCATGAGAGTGCGTGAGAGTGCGTTATAGTGTGTCAGAGTGAGTGAGAGTGAGTGAGAGTGTGTCAGAGTGTGTGAGAGTGTCAGAGTGTGTGAGAGTGAGTGAGAGTGTGTCAGAGTGAGTGAGAGTGAGTGAGAGTGTGTCAGAGTGAGTGAGAGTATGTGAGAGTGAGTGAGAGTGCGTGAGAGTGAGTCAGAGTGCGTGAGAGTGAGTGAGAGTGCGTGAGTGTGTCAGAGTGAGTGAGTGAGTGAGAGTGAGTGAGAGTAAGTGAGAGTGTGTCAGAGTGTGAGAGTGAGTGAGTGTGTCAGAGTGTGAGAGTGAGTGAGAGTGAGTCAGAGTGAGTCAGTGCGTGAGCGTGAGTGAGAGTTCGTCGGAGTGAGTGAGAGTGTGTCAGAGTGAGTGAGAGTGTCAGAGTGAGTGAGAGTGTGTCAGAGTGAGTGAGAGTGTCAGAGTGAGTGAGAGTGTGTCAGAGTGAGTGAGAGTGTGTCAGAGTGAGTGAGAGTGTGTCAGAGTGAGTGAGTGTGTCAGAGTGAGTGAGAGTGTCAGAGTGAGTGAGAGTGTGTCAGAGTGAGTGAGAGTGTGTCAGAGTGTGTGAGAGTGAGTGAGAGTGTCAGAGTGAGTGAGAGTGTGTCAGAGTGAGTGAGAGTGCGTGAGAGTGTGTCAGAGTGTGTCAGTGAGTGAGTGAGAGTGTGTCAGAGTGCGTGAGAGTGCGTGAGAGTGTGTCAGAGTGAGTGAGATTGTCAGAGTGAGTGAGAGTGTGTCAGAGTGAGTGAGAGTGTGTCAGAGTGAGTGAGAGTGCGTGAGAGTGAGTGAGTGAGAGTGAGAAAGAGTGAGTGAGAGTGTGTCAGAGTGAGTGAGAGTGTGTCAGAGTGAGTGAGAGTGTGTCAGAGTGAGTGAGAGTGTGTCAGAGTGAGTGAGAGTGTGTCAGAGTGAGTGAGAGTGTCAGAGTGAGTGAGAGTGAGTGAGAGTGTGTCAGAGTGAGTGAGAGTGCGTGAGAGTGAGTCAGAGTGCGGGAGAGTGAGTGAGAGTGAGTGAGAGTGAGTGAGAGTGCGTGAGTAAGTGTGTCAGAGTGAGTGAGTGAGTGAGAGTGAGTGAGAGTAAGTGAGAGTGTGCCAGAGTGTGAGAGTGAGTGAGTGTGTCAGAGTGTGAGAGTGAGTGAGAGTGAGTCAGAGTGAGTCAGTGCGTGAGCGTGAGTGAGAGTTCGTCGGAGTGAGTGAGAGTGTGTCAGAGTGAGTGAGAGTGTGTCAGAGTGAGTGAGAGTGTGTCAGAGTGAGTGAGAGTGCGTGAGAGTGTGTCAGAGTGTGTCAGTGAGTGAGTGAGAGTGTGTCAGAGTGCGTGAGAGTGAGTGAGTGAGAGTGAGAAAGAGTGAGTGAGAGTGTGTCAGAGTGAGTGAGAGTGTGTCAGAGTGAGTGAGAGTGTGTCAGAGTGAGTGAGAGTGTGTCAGAGTGAGTGAGAGTGTGTCAGAGTGAGTGAGAGTGTGTCAGAGTGAGTGAGAGTGTGTCAGAGTGTGTGAGAGTGAGTGAGAGTGTCAGAGTGAGTGAGAGTGTGTGAGAGTGAGTGAGAGTGTCAGAGTGAGTGAGAGTGAGTGAGAGTGTGTCAGAGTGAGTGAGAGTGAGTGAGAATGAGTCAGAGTGCGTGAGAGTGAGTGAGTGTGAGTGAGAGTGCGTGAGTGAGAGTGTGTCAGAGTGAGTGAGAGTGTGTCAGAGTGAGTGAGAGTGTGTCAGAGTGTGTGAGAGTGAGTGAGAGTGTCAGAGTAAGTGAGAGTGAGTGAGAGTGTGTCAGAGTGAGTGAGAGTGAGTGAGAGTGAGTCAGAGTGCGTGAGAGTGAGTGAGTGAGAGTGAGAAAGAGTGAGTGAGAGTGCGTGAGTGAGAGTGTGTCAGAGTGAGTGAGAGTGTGTCAGAGTGAGTGAGAGTGTGTCAGAGTGAGTGAGAGTGAGTGAGAGTGAGTGAGAGTGCGTGAGAGTGTCAGAGTGTGTGAGAGTGAGTGAGAGTGTGTCAGAGTGAGTGAGAGTGAGTGAGAGTGTTTCAGAGTGAGTGAGAGTGTGTGAGAGTGAGTGAGAGTGCGTGAGAGTGAGTGAGAGTATGTGAGAGTGAGTGAGAGTGCGTGAGAGTGAGTCAGAGTGCGTGAGAGTGAGTGAGAGTGCGTGAGTAAGTGTGTCAGAGTGAGTGAGTGAGTGAGAGTAAGTGAGAGTGTGTCAGAGTGTGAGAGTGAGTGAGAGTGAGTCAGAGTGAGTCAGTGCGTGAGCGTGAGTGAGAGTTCGTCGGAGTGAGTGAGAGTGTGTCAGAGTGAGTGAGAGTGTCAGATTGAGTGAGAGTGTGTCAGAGTGAGTGAGAGTGTGTCAGAGTGAGTGAGAGTGCGTGAGAGTTTGTCAGAGTGTGTCAGTGAGTGAGTGAGAGTGTGTCAGAGTGCGTGAGAGTGCGTGAGAGTGTGTCAGAGTGAGTGAGAGTGTGTCAGAGTGAGTGAGAGTGCGTGAGAGTGAGTGAGTGAGAGTGAGAAAGAGTGAGTGAGAGTGTGTCAGAGTGAGTGAGAGTGTGTCAGAGTGAGTGAGAGTGCGTGAGAGTGTGTCAGAGTGTGTCAGTGAGTAAGTGAGAGTGTGTCAGAGTGCGTGAGAGTGCGTGAGAGTGTGTCAGAGTGAGTGAGAGTGTCAGAGTGAGTGAGAGTGTGTCAGAGTGAGTGAGAGTGTGTCAGAGTGAGTGAGAGTGCGTGAGAGTGAGTGAGTGAGAGTGAGAAAGAGTGAGTGAGAGTGTGTCAGAGTGAGTGAGAGTGTGTCAGAGTGAGTGAGAGTGTGTCAGAGTGAGTGAAATTGTCAGAGTGAGTGAGAGTGTGTCAGAGTGAGTGAGAGTGTGTCAGAGTGAGTGAGAGTGTCAGAGTGAGTGAGAGTGTGTCAGAGTGAGTGAGAGTGTGTCAGAGTGTGTGAGAGTGAGTGAGAGTGTCAGAATGAGTGAGAGTGAGTGAGAGTGTGTCAGAGTGAGTGAGAGTGAGTGAGAGTGAGTCAGAGTGCGTGAGAGTGAGTGAGTGAGAGTGAGAAAGAGTGAGTGAGAGTGCGTGAGTGAGAGTGTGTCAGAGTGAGTGAGAGTGTGTCAGAGTGAGTGAGAGTGAGTGAGAGTGAGTGAGAGTGCGTGAGAGTGTGTCAGAGTGTGTCAGTGAGTGAGTGAGTGAGAGTGTGTCAGAGTGCATGAGAGTGCGTGAGAGTGCGTTATAGTGTGTCAGAGTGAGTGAGAGTGAGTGAAAGTGTGTCAGAGTGTGTGAGAGTGTCAGAGTGTGTGAGAGTATCAGAGTGTGTGAGAGTGAGTGAGAGTGAGTGAGAGTGTGTCAGAGTGAGTGAGAGTATGTGAGAGTGAGTGAGAGTGCGTGAGAGTGAGTCAGAGTGCGTGAGAGTGAGTGAGAGTGCGTGAGTGTGTCAGAGTGAGTGAGTGAGTGAGAGTGAGTGAGAGTAAGTGAGAGTGTGTCAGAGTGTGAGAGTGAGTGAGTGTGTCAGAGTGTGAGAGTGAGTGAGAGTGAGTCAGAGTGAGTAAGTGCGTGAGCGTGAGTGAGAGTTCGTCGGAGTGAGTGAGAGTGTGTCAGAGTGAGTGAGAGTGTCAGAGTGAGTGAGAGTGTGTCAGAGTGAGTGAGAGTGTGTCAGAGTGAGTGAGAGTGCGTGAGAGTGTGTCAGAGTGTGTCAGTGAGTGAGTGAGAGTGTGTCAGAGTGCGTGAGAGTGCGTGAGAGTGTGTCAGAGTGAGTGAGAGTGTCAGAGTGAGTGAGAGTGTCAGAGTGAGTGAGAGTGTGTCAGAGTGAGTGAGAGTGTGTCAGAGTGAGTGAGAGTGCGTGAGAGTGAGTGAGTGAGAGTGAGAAAGAGTGAGTGAGAGTGTGTCAGAGTGAGTGAGAGTGTGTCAGAGTGAGTGAGAGTGTGTCAGAGTGAGTGAGAGTGTGTCAGAGTGAGTGAGAGTGTGTCAGAGTGAGTGAGAGTGTCAGAGTGAGTGAGAGTGTGTCAGAGTGTGTGAGAGTGAGTGAGAGTGTGTCAGAGTGAGTGAGAGTGAGTGAGAATGAGTCAGAGTGCGTGAGAGTGAGTGAGTGTGAGTGAGAGTGCGTGAGTGAGAGTGTGTCAGAGTGGGTGAGAGTGTGTCAGAGTGAGTGAGAGTGAGTGAGAGTGAGTGAGAGTGAGTGAGAGTGCGTGAGAGTGTTTCAGAGTGTGTCAGTGAGTGAGTGAGAGTGTGTCAGAGTGCATGAGAGTGCGTGAGAGTGCGTGAGAGTGTGTCAGAGTGTGAGAGTGAGTGTGTCAGAGTGTGAGAGTGAGTGAGAGTGAGTCAGAGTGAGTCAGTGCGTGAGCGTGAGTGAGAGTGTGTCAGAGTGAGTGAGAGTGTCAGATTGAGTGAGAGTGTGTCAGAGTGAGTGAGAGTGTGTCAGAGTGAGTGAGAGTGCGTGAGAGTGTGTCAGAGTGTGTCAGTGAGTGAGTGAGAGTGTGTCAGAGTGCGTGAGAGTGCGTGAGAGTGTGTCAGAGTGAGTGAGAGTGTGTCAGAGGGAGTGAGAGTGCGTGAGAGTGAGTGAGTGAGAGTGAGAAAGAGTGAGTGAGAGTGTGTCAGAGTGAGTGAGAGTGTGTCAGAGTGAGTGAGAGTGCGTGAGAGTGTGTCAGAGTGTGTCAGTGAGTAAGTGAGAGTGTGTCAGAGTGCGTGAGAGTGCTTGAGAGTGTGTCAGAGTGAGTGAGAGTGTCAGAGTGAGTGAGAGTGTGTCAGAGTGAGTGAGAGTGAGTGAGAGTGAGTGAGAGTGCGTGAGAGTGTTTCAGAGTGTGTCAGTGAGTGAGTGAGAGTGTGTCAGAGTGCATGAGAGTGCGTGAGAGTGCGTGAGAGTGTGTCAGAGTGTGAGAGTGAGTGTGTCAGAGTGTGAGAGTGAGTGAGAGTGAGTCAGAGTGAGTCAGTGCGTGAGCGTGAGTGAGAGTGTGTCAGAGTGAGTGAGAGTGTCAGATTGAGTGAGAGTGTGTCAGAGTGAGTGAGAGTGTGTCAGAGTGAGTGAGAGTGCGTGAGAGTGTGTCAGAGTGTGTCAGTGAGTGAGTGAGAGTGTGTCAGAGTGCGTGAGAGTGCGTGAGAGTGTGTCAGAGTGAGTGAGAGTGTGTCAGAGGGAGTGAGAGTGCGTGAGAGTGAGTGAGTGAGAGTGAGAAAGAGTGAGTGAGAGTGTGTCAGAGTGAGTGAGAGTGTGTCAGAGTGAGTGAGAGTGCGTGAGAGTGTGTCAGAGTGTGTCAGTGAGTAAGTGAGAGTGTGTCAGAGTGCGTGAGAGTGCGTGAGAGTGTGTCAGAGTGAGTGAGAGTGTCAGAGTGAGTGAGAGTGTGTCAGAGTGAGTGAGAGTGTGTCAGAGTGAGTGAGAGTGTGTCAGAGTGAGTGAAAGTGTGTCAGAGTGAGTGAGAGTGTGTCAGAGTGAGTGAGAGTGTGTCAGAGTGAGTGAGAGTGTCAGAGTGAGTGAGAGTGTGTCAGAGTGAGTGAGAGTGTGTCAGAGTGTGTGAGAGTGAGTGAGAGTGTCAGAGTGAGTGAGAGTGAGTGAGAGTGTGTCAGAGTGAGTGAGAGTGAGTGAGAATGAGTCAGAGTGCGTGAGAGTGAGTGAGTGTGAGTGAGAGTGCGTGAGTGAGAGTGAGAAAGAGTGAGTGAGAGTGCGTGAGTGAGAGTGTGTCAGAGTGAGTGAGAGTGTGTCAGAGTGAGTGAGAGTGTGTCAGAGTGAGTGAGAGTGAGTGAGAGTGAGTGAGAGTGTGTCAGAGTGAGTGAGAGTGAGTGAGAGTGAGTGAGAGTGCGTGAGAGTGTGTCAGAGTGTGTCAGTGAGTGAGAGTGTGTCAGAGTGCATGAGAGTGCGTTATAGTGTGTCAGAGTGAGTGAGAGTGAGTGAAAGTGTGTCAGAGTGTGTGAGAGTGTCAGAGTGTGTGAGAGTATCAGAGTGTGTGAGAGTGAGTGAGAGTGAGTGAGAGTGTGTCAGAGTGAGTGAGAGTATGTGAGAGTGAGTGAGAGTGCGTGAGAGTGAGTCAGAGTGCGTGAGAGTGAGTGAGAGTGCGTGAGTGTGTCAGAGTGAGTGAGTGAGTGAGAGTGAGTGAGAGTAAGTGAGAGTGTGTCAGAGTGTGAGAGTGAGTGAGTGTGTCAGAGTGTGAGAGTGAGTGAGAGTGAGTCAGAGTGAGTCAGTGCGTGAGCGTGAGTGAGAGTTCGTCGGAGTGAGTGAGAGTGTGTCAGAGTGAGTGAGAGTGTGTCAGAGTGAGTGAGAGTGTGTCAGAGTGAGTGAGAGTGCGTGAGAGTGTGTCAGAGTGTGTCAGTGAGTGAGTGAGAGTGTGTCAGAGTGCGTGAGAGTGCGTGAGAGTGTGTCAGAGTGAGTGAGAGTGTCAGAGTGAGTGAGAGTGTCAGAGTGAGTGAGAGTGTGTCAGAGTGAGTGAGAGTGTGTCAGAGTGAGTGAGAGTGCGTGAGAGTGAGTGAGTGAGAGTGAGAAAGAGTGAGTGAGAGTGTGTCAGAGTGAGTGAGAGTGTGTCAGAGTGAGTGAGAGTGTGTCAGAGTGAGTGAGAGTGTGTCAGAGTGAGTGAGAGTGTGTCAGAGTGAGTGAGAGTGTCAGAGTGAGTGAGAGTGTGTCAGAGTGTGTGAGAGTGAGTGAGAGTGTGTCAGAGTGAGTGAGAGTGAGTGAGAATGAGTCAGAGTGCGTGAGAGTGAGTGAGTGTGAGTGAGAGTGCGTGAGTGAGAGTGTGTCAGAGTGGGTGAGAGTGTGTCAGAGTGAGTGAGAGTGAGTGAGAGAGAGTGAGTGAGAGTGCGTGAGAGTGTGTCAGAGTGTGTCAGTGAGTGAGTGAGAGTGTGTCAGAGTGCATGAGAGTGCGTGAGAGTGCGTGAGAGTGTGTCAGAGTGAGTGAGAGTGAGTGAGAGTGTGTCAGAGTGTGTGAGAGTGAGTGAGAGTGAGTGAGAGTGTCAGAGTGAGTGAGAGTGTGTCAGAGTGTGTGAGAGTGAGTGAGTGAGTGTGCGTGAGAGTGCGTGAGAGTGCGTGAGAGTGCGTGAGAGTGCTTCAGAGTGCGTGAGAGTGAGTGAGAGTGAGTGAGAGTGTGTGAGAGTGAGTGAGAGTGCGTGAGAGTGAGTGCGTGAGAGTGCGTGAGAGTGCGTGAGAGTGCGTGAGAGTGTGTGAGCGTGTGTCAGAGTGTGTGAGAGTGAGTGAGAGGGAGTGAGAGTGTGTCAGAGTGAGTGAGAGTGCGTGAAAGTGTGTCAGAGTGTGTCAGTGAGTGAGTGAGAGTGTGTCAGAGTGAGTGAGAGTGCGTGAGAGTGCGTGATAGTGTGTCAGAGTGAGTGAGAGTGTCAGAGTGAGTGAGAGTGTGCCAGAGTGAGTGAGAGTGTGTCAGAGTGAGTGAGAGTGCGTGAGAGTGAGTGAGTGAGAGTGAGAAAGAGTGAGTGAGAGTGCGTGAGTGAGAGTGTGTCAGAGTGAGTGAGAGTGAGTGAGAGTGAGTGAGAGTGAGTGAGAGTGAGTGAGAGTGTGTCAGTGAGTGAGTGAGAGTGTGTCAGAGTGAGTGAGAGTGCGTGAGAGTGCGTGATAGTGTGTCAGAGTGAGTGAGAGTGTCAGAGTGAGTGAGAGTGTGCCAGAGTGAGTGAGAGTGTGTCAGAGTGAGTGAGAGTGCGTGAGAGTGAGTGAGTGAGAGTGAGAAAGAGTGAGTGAGAGTGCGTGAGTGAGAGTGTGTCAGAGTGAGTGAGAGTGTGTCAGAGTGAGTGAGAGTGAGTGAGAGTGAGTGAGAGTGCGTGAGAGTGTGTCAGAGTGTGTCAGTGAGTGAGTGAGAGTGTGTCAGAGTGCATGAGAGTGCGTGAGAGTGCGTGAGAGTGTGTCAGAGTGAGTGAGAGTGAGTGAGAGTGAGTGAGAGTGTCAGAGTGAGTGAGAGTGTGTCAGAGTGTGTGAGAGTGCGTGAGAGTGAGTGAGAGTGTGTCAGAGTGTGTGAGAGTGAGTGAGAGTGAGTGAGAGTGTCAGAGTGAGTGAGAGTGTGTCAGAGTGTGTGAGAGTGAGTGAGTGAGAGTGCGTGAGAGTGCGTGAGAGTGTGTGAGAGTGAGTGAGAGTGCTTCAGAGTGCGTGAGAGTGCGTGAGAGTGAGTGAGAGTGAGTGAGAGTGTGTTAGAGTGAGTGAGAGTGCGTGAGAGTGAGTGCGTGAGAGTGCGTGAGAGTGTGTGAGAGTGTGTGAGAGTGAGGGAGAGGGAGTGAGAGTGTGTCAGAGTGAGTGAGAGTGCGTGAAAGTGTGTCAGAGTGTGTCAGTGAGTGAGTGAGAGTGTGTCAGAGTGAGTGAGAGTGTGTCAGAGTGTGTGAGAGTGAGTGAGAGTGTCAGAGTGAGTGAGAGTGAGTGAGAGTGAGTCAGAGTGCGTGAGAGTGAGTGAGTGAGAGTGAGAAAGAGTGAGTGAGAGTGCGTGAGTGAGAGTGTGTCAGAGTGAGTGAGAGTGTGTCAGAGTGAGTGAGAGTGAGTGAGAGTGCGTGAGAGTGTGTCAGAGTGTGTCAGTGAGTGAGTGAGAGTGTGTCAGAGTGCATGAGAGTGCGTGAGAGTGCGTTAGAGTGTGTCAGAGTGAGTGAGAGTGAGTGAGAGTGTGTCAGAGTGTGTGAGAGTGAGTGAGAGTGAGTGAGAGTGTCAGAGTGAGTGAGAGTGTGTCAGAGTGAGTGAGAGTGTGTCAGAGTGTGTCAGAGTGAGTGAGAGTGTGTCAGAGTGAGTGAGAGTGTCAAAGTGAGTGAGAGTGCGTGAGAGTGCGTGAGAGTGAGTGAGAGTGCTTCAGAGTGCGTAAGAGTGAGTGAGAGTGAGTGAGAGTGTGTGAGAGTGAGTGAGAGCGCGTGAAAGTGAGTCAGAGTGCGTGAGAGTGAGTGAGAGTGCGTGAGTAAGTGTGTCAGAGTGAGTGAGTGAGTGAGAGTGAGTGAGAGTAAGTGAGTGTGTCAGAGTGTGAGAGTGAGTGATTGTGTCAGAGTGAGTGAGAGTGTCAGAGTGAGTGAGAGTGTGTCAGAGTGAGTGAGAGTGTGTCAGAGTGAGTGAGAGTGTGTCAGAGTGTGTCAGAGTGAGTGAGAGTGTCAGAGTGAGTGAGAGTGTGCCAGAGTGAGTGAGAGTGTGTCAGAGTGAGTGAGAGTGCGTGAGAGTGAGTGAGTGAGAGTGAGAAAGAGTGAGTGAGAGTGCGTGAGTGAGAGTGTGTCAGAGTGAGTGAGAGTGTGTCAGAGTGAGTGAGAGTGAGTGAGAGTGAGTGAGAGTGCGTGAGAGTGTGTCAGAGTGTGTCAGTGAGTGAGTGAGAGTGTGTCAGAGTGCATGAGAGTGCGTGAGAGTGCGTGAGAGTGTGTCAGAGTGAGTGAGAGTGAGTGAGAGTGAGTGAGAGTGTCAGAGTGAGTGAGAGTGTGTCAGAGTGTGTGAGAGTGCGTGAGAGTGAGTGAGAGTGTGTCAGAGTGTGTGAGAGTGAGTGAGAGTGAGTGAGAGTGTCAGAGTGAGTGAGAGTGTGTCAGAGTGTGTGAGAGTGAGTGAGTGAGAGTGCGTGAGAGTGCGTGAGAGTGTGTGAGAGTGAGTGAGAGTGCTTCAGAGTGCGTGAGAGTGCGTGAGAGTGAGTGAGAGTGAGTGAGAGTGTGTTAGAGTGAGTGAGAGTGCGTGAGAGTGAGTGCGTGAGAGTGCGTGAGAGTGTGTGAGAGTGTGTGAGAGTGAGGGAGAGGGAGTGAGAGTGTGTCAGAGTGAGTGAGAGTGCGTGAAAGTGTGTCAGAGTGTGTCAGTGAGTGAGTGAGAGTGTGTCAGAGTGAGTGAGAGTGTGTCAGAGTGTGTGAGAGTGAGTGAGAGTGTCAGAGTGAGTGAGAGTGAGTGAGAGTGAGTCAGAGTGCGTGAGAGTGAGTGAGTGAGAGTGAGAAAGAGTGAGTGAGAGTGCGTGAGTGAGAGTGTGTCAGAGTGAGTGAGAGTGTGTCAGAGTGAGTGAGAGTGAGTGAGAGTGCGTGAGAGTGTGTCAGAGTGTGTCAGTGAGTGAGTGAGAGTGTGTCAGAGTGCATGAGAGTGCGTGAGAGTGCGTTAGAGTGTGTCAGAGTGAGTGAGAGTGAGTGAGAGTGTGTCAGAGTGTGTGAGAGTGAGTGAGAGTGAGTGAGAGTGTCAGAGTGAGTGAGAGTGTGTCAGAGTGAGTGAGAGTGTGTCAGAGTGTGTCAGAGTGAGTGAGAGTGTGTCAGAGTGAGTGAGAGTGTCAAAGTGAGTGAGAGTGCGTGAGAGTGCGTGAGAGTGAGTGAGAGTGCTTCAGAGTGCGTAAGAGTGAGTGAGAGTGAGTGAGAGTGTGTGAGAGTGAGTGAGAGCGCGTGAAAGTGAGTCAGAGTGCGTGAGAGTGAGTGAGAGTGCGTGAGTAAGTGTGTCAGAGTGAGTGAGTGAGTGAGAGTGAGTGAGAGTAAGTGAGTGTGTCAGAGTGTGAGAGTGAGTGATTGTGTCAGAGTGAGTGAGAGTGTCAGAGTGAGTGAGAGTGTGTCAGAGTGAATGAGAGTGTGTCAGAGTGAGTGAGAGTGTGTCAGAGTGTGTCAGAGTGTGTCAGAGTGTGTGAGAGTGTGTGAGAGTGAGTGAGAGGGAGTGAGAGTGTGTCAGAGTGAGTGAGAGTGTGTCAGAGTGAGTGAGAGTGTGTCAGAGTGTGTCAGAGTGTGTCAGAATGTGTGAGAGTGTGTGAGAGTGAGTGAGAGGGAGTGAGAGTGTGTCAGAGTGAGTGAGAGTGCGTGAGAGTGTGTCAGAGTGTGTCAGTGAGTGAGTGAGAGTGTGTCAGAGTGAGTGAGAGTGTGTCAGAGTGGGTGAGAGTGTCAGTGAGTGAGTGAGAGTGTGTCAGAGTGAGTGAGAGTGTGTCAGAGTGAGTGAGAGTGCGTGAGAGTGAGTGAGTGAGAGTGAGAAAGAGTGAGTGAGAGTGTGTCAGAGTGAGTGAGAGTGTGTCAGAGTGAGTGAGAGTGTGTCAGAGTGAGTGAGAGTGAGTGAGTGTGTGAGAGTGAGTGAGAGTGTCAGAGTGAGTGAGAGTGAGTGAGAGTGAGTCAGAGTGCGTGAGAGTGAGTGAGTGAGAGTGAGAAAGAGTGAGTGAGAGTGCGTGAGAGTGTGTCAGAGTGTGTCAGTGAGTGAGTGAGAGTGTGTCAGAGTGAGTGAGAGTGTGTCAGAGTGAGTGAGAGTGTCAGAGTGAGTGAGAGTGTGTCAGAGTGAGTGAGAGTGCGTGAGAGTGAGTGAGTGAGAGTGAGAAAGATTGAGTGAGAGTGCGTGAGTGAGAGTGTGTCAGAGTGAGTGAGAGTGTGTCAGAGTGAGTGAGAGTGTGTCAGAGTGAGTGAGAGTGAGTGAGAGTGCGTGAGAGTGTGTCAGAGTGTGTCAGTGAGTGAGTGAGAGTGTGTCAGAGTGCATGAGAGTGCGTGAGAGTGCGTGAGAGTGTGTCAGAGTGAGTGAGAGTGTGTCAGAGTGAGTGAGAGTGTGTCAGAGAGTGAGTGAGAGTGAGTGAGAGTGAGTGAGAGTGTCAGAGTGAGTGAGAGTGTGTCAGAGTGAGTGAGAGTGTGTCAGAGTGAGTGAGAGTGCGTGAGAGTGAGTGAGTGAGAGTGAGAAAGAGTGAGTGAGAGTGTGTCAGAGTGAGTGAGAGTGTGTCAGAGTGAGTGAGAGTGTGTCAGAGTGAGTGAGAGTGTGTCAGAGTGAGTGAGTGAGAGTGAGTGAGAGTGAGTGAGAGTGAGTGAGAGTGAGTGAGAGTGTGTCAGAGTGTGTCAGTGAGTGAGTGAGAGTGTGTCAGAGTGAGTGAGAGTGCGTGAGAGTGCGTGATAGTGTGTCAGAGTGAGTGAGAGTGTCAGAGTGAGTGAGAGTGTGCCAGAGTGAGTGAGAGTGTGTCAGAGTGAGTGAGAGTGCGTGAGAGTGAGTGAGTGAGAGTGAGAAAGAGTGAGTGAGAGTGCGTGAGTGAGAGTGTGTCAGAGTGAGTGAGAGTGAGTGAGAGTGAGTGAGAGTGAGTGAGAGTGAGTGAGAGTGTGTCAGTGAGTGAGTGAGAGTGTGTCAGAGTGAGTGAGAGTGCGTGAGAGTGCGTGATAGTGTGTCAGAGTGAGTGAGAGTGTCAGAGTGAGTGAGAGTGTGCCAGAGTGAGTGAGAGTGTGTCAGAGTGAGTGAGAGTGCGTGAGAGTGAGTGAGTGAGAGTGAGAAAGAGTGAGTGAGAGTGCGTGAGTGAGAGTGTGTCAGAGTGAGTGAGAGTGTGTCAGAGTGAGTGAGAGTGAGTGAGAGTGAGTGAGAGTGCGTGAGAGTGTGTCAGAGTGTGTCAGTGAGTGAGTGAGAGTGTGTCAGAGTGCATGAGAGTGCGTGAGAGTGCGTGAGAGTGTGTCAGAGTGAGTGAGAGTGAGTGAGAGTGAGTGAGAGTGTCAGAGTGAGTGAGAGTGTGTCAGAGTGTGTGAGAGTGCGTGAGAGTGAGTGAGAGTGTGTCAGAGTGTGTGAGAGTGAGTGAGAGTGAGTGAGAGTGTCAGAGTGAGTGAGAGTGTGTCAGAGTGTGTGAGAGTGAGTGAGTGAGAGTGCGTGAGAGTGCGTGAGAGTGTGTGAGAGTGAGTGAGAGTGCTTCAGAGTGCGTGAGAGTGCGTGAGAGTGAGTGAGAGTGAGTGAGAGTGTGTTAGAGTGAGTGAGAGTGCGTGAGAGTGAGTGCGTGAGAGTGCGTGAGAGTGTGTGAGAGTGTGTGAGAGTGAGTGAGAGGGAGTGAGAGTGTGTCAGAGTGAGTGAGAGTGCGTGAAAGTGTGTCAGAGTGTGTCAGTGAGTGAGTGAGAGTGTGTCAGAGTGAGTGAGAGTGTGTCAGAGTGTGTGAGAGTGAGTGAGAGTGTCAGAGTGAGTGAGAGTGAGTGAGAGTGAGTCAGAGTGCGTGAGAGTGAGTGAGTGAGAGTGAGAAAGAGTGAGTGAGAGTGCGTGAGTGAGAGTGTGTCAGAGTGAGTGAGAGTGTGTCAGAGTGAGTGAGAGTGAGTGAGAGTGCGTGAGAGTGTGTCAGAGTGTGTCAGTGAGTGAGTGAGAGTGTGTCAGAGTGCATGAGAGTGCGTGAGAGTGCGTTAGAGTGTGTCAGAGTGAGTGAGAGTGAGTGAGAGTGTGTCAGAGTGTGTGAGAGTGAGTGAGAGTGAGTGAGAGTGTCAGAGTGAGTGAGAGTGTGTCAGAGTGAGTGAGAGTGTGTCAGAGTGTGTGAGAGTGAGTGAGAGTGTCAAAGTGAGTGAGAGTGCGTGAGAGTGCGTGAGAGTGAGTGAGAGTGCTTCAGAGTGCGTAAGAGTGAGTGAGAGTGAGTGAGAGTGTGTGAGAGTGAGTGAGAGCGCGTGAAAGTGAGTCAGAGTGCGTGAGAGTGAGTGAGAGTGCGTGAGTAAGTGTGTCAGAGTGAGTGAGTGAGTGAGAGTGAGTGAGAGTAAGTGAGTGTGTCAGAGTGTGAGAGTGAGTGATTGTGTCAGAGTGAGTGAGAGTGTCAGAGTGAGTGAGAGTGTGTCAGAGTGAGTGAGAGTGTGTCAGAGTGTGTCAGAGTGTGTCAGAGTGTGTGAGAGTGTGTGAGAGTGAGTGAGAGGGAGTGAGAGTGTGTCAGAGTGAGTGAGAGTGTCAGAGTGAGTGAGAGTGTGTCAGAGTGAGTGAGAGTGTGTCAGAGTGTGTCAGAGTGTGTCAGAGTGTGTGAGAGTGTGTGAGAGTGAGTGAGAGGGAGTGAGAGTGTGTCAGAGTGAGTGAGAGTGTGTCAGAGTGAGTGAGAGTGTGTCAGAGTGTGTCAGAGTGTGTCAGAATGTGTGAGAGTGTGTGAGAGTGAGTGAGAGGGAGTGAGAGTGTGTCAGAGTGAGTGAGAGTGCGTGAGAGTGTGTCAGAGTGTGTCAGTGAGTGAGTGAGAGTGTGTCAGAGTGAGTGAGAGTGTGTCAGAGTGAGTGAGAGTGTCAGTGAGTGAGTGAGAGTGTGTCAGAGTGAGTGAGAGTGTGTCAGAGTGAGTGAGAGTGCGTGAGAGTGAGTGAGTGAGAGTGAGAAAGAGTGAGTGAGAGTGCGTGAGAGTGCGTGAGAGTGCGTGAGAGTGCGTGAGAGTGCTTCAGAATGCGTGAGAGTGAGTGAGAGTGAGTGAGAGTGTGTGAGAGTGAGTGAGAGTGCGTGAGAGTGAGTGCGTGAGAGTGCGTGAGAGTGCGTGAGAGTGCGTGAGAGTGTGTGAGCGTGTGTCAGAGTGTGTGAGAGTGAGTGAGAGGGAGTGAAAGTGTGTCAGAGTGAGTGAGAGTGCGTGAAAGTGTGTCAGAGTGTGTCAGTGAGTGAGTGAGAGTGTGTCAGAGTGAGTGAGAGTGCGTGAGAGTGCGTGATAGTGTGTCAGAGTGAGTGAGAGTGTCAGAGTGAGTGAGAGTGTGCCAGAGTGAGTGAGAGTGTGTCAGAGTGAGTGAGAGTGCGTGAGAGTGAGTGAGTGAGAGTGAGAAAGAGTGAGTGAGAGTGCGTGAGTGAGAGTGTGTCAGAGTGAGTGAGAGTGAGTGAGAGTGAGTGAGAGTGAGTGAGAGTGTGTCAGTGAGTGAGTGAGAGTGTGTCAGAGTGAGTGAGAGTGCGTGAGAGTGCGTGATAGTGTGTCAGAGTGAGTGAGAGTGTCAGAGTGAGTGAGAGTGTGCCAGAGTGAGTGAGAGTGTGTCAGAGTGAGTGAGAGTGCGTGAGAGTGAGTGAGTGAGAGTGAGAAAGAGTGAGTGAGAGTGCGTGAGTGAGAGTGTGTCAGAGTGAGTGAGAGTGTGTCAGAGTGAGTGAGAGTGAGTGAGAGTGAGTGAGAGTGCGTGAGAGTGTGTCAGAGTGTGTCAGTGAGTGAGTGAGAGTGTGTCAGAGTGCATGAGAGTGCGTGAGAGTGCGTGAGAGTGTGTCAGAGTGAGTGAGAGTGAGTGAGAGTGAGTGAGAGTGTCAGAGTGAGTGAGAGTGTGTCAGAGTGTGTGAGAGTGCGTGAGAGTGAGTGAGAGTGTGTCAGAGTGTGTGAGAGTGAGTGAGAGTGAGTGAGAGTGTCAGAGTGAGTGAGAGTGTGTCAGAGTGTGTGAGAGTGAGTGAGTGAGAGTGCGTGAGAGTGCGTGAGAGTGTGTGAGAGTGAGTGAGAGTGCTTCAGAGTGCGTGAGAGTGCGTGAGAGTGAGTGAGAGTGAGTGAGAGTGTGTTAGAGTGAGTGAGAGTGCGTGAGAGTGAGTGCGTGAGAGTGCGTGAGAGTGTGTGAGAGTGTGTGAGAGTGAGTGAGAGGGAGTGAGAGTGTGTCAGAGTGAGTGAGAGTGCGTGAAAGTGTGTCAGAGTGTGTCAGTGAGTGAGTGAGAGTGTGTCAGAGTGAGTGAGAGTGTGTCAGAGTGTGTGAGAGTGAGTGAGAGTGTCAGAGTGAGTGAGAGTGAGTGAGAGTGAGTCAGAGTGCGTGAGAGTGAGTGAGTGAGAGTGAGAAAGAGTGAGTGAGAGTGCGTGAGTGAGAGTGTGTCAGAGTGAGTGAGAGTGTGTCAGAGTGAGTGAGAGTGAGTGAGAGTGCGTGAGAGTGTGTCAGAGTGTGTCAGTGAGTGAGTGAGAGTGTGTCAGAGTGCATGAGAGTGCGTGAGAGTGCGTTAGAGTGTGTCAGAGTGAGTGAGAGTGAGTGAGAGTGTGTCAGAGTGTGTGAGAGTGAGTGAGAGTGAGTGAGAGTGTCAGAGTGAGTGAGAGTGTGTCAGAGTGAGTGAGAGTGTGTCAGAGTGTGTGAGAGTGAGTGAGAGTGTCAAAGTGAGTGAGAGTGCGTGAGAGTGCGTGAGAGTGAGTGAGAGTGCTTCAGAGTGCGTAAGAGTGAGTGAGAGTGAGTGAGAGTGTGTGAGAGTGAGTGAGAGCGCGTGAAAATGAGTCAGAGTGCGTGAGAGTGAGTGAGAGTGCGTGAGTAAGTGTGTCAGAGTGAGTGAGTGAGTGAGAGTGAGTGAGAGTAAGTGAGTGTGTCAGAGTGTGAGAGTGAGTGATTGTGTCAGAGTGAGTGAGAGTGTCAGAGTGAGTGAGAGTGTGTCAGAGTGAGTGAGAGTGTGTCAGAGTGAGTGAGAGTGTGTCAGAGTGTGTCAGAGTGTGTCAGAATGTGTGAGAGTGTGTGAGAGTGAGTGAGAGGGAGTGAGAGTGTGTCAGAGTGAGTGAGAGTGCGTGAGAGTGTGTCAGAGTGTGTCAGTGAGTGAGTGAGAGTGTGTCAGAGTGAGTGAGAGTGTGTCAGAGTGAGTGAGAGTGTCAGTGAGTGAGTGAGAGTGTGTCAGAGTGAGTGAGAGTGTGTCAGAGTGAGTGAGAGTGCGTGAGAGTGAGTGAGTGAGAGTGAGAAAGAGTGAGTGAGAGTGTGTCAGAGTGAGTGAGAGTGTGTCAGAGTGAGTGAGAGTGTGTCAGAGTGAGTGAGAGTGTGTCAGAGTGAGTGAGAGTGAGTGAGTGTGTGAGAGTGAGTGAGAGTGTCAGAGTGAGTGAGAGTGAGTGAGAGTGAGTCAGAGTGCGTGAGAGTGAGTGAGTGAGAGTGAGAAAGAGTGAGTGAGAGTGCGTGAGAGTGTGTCAGAGTGTGTCAGTGAGTGAGTGAGAGTGTGTCAGAGTGAGTGAGAGTGTCAGAGTGAGTGAGAGTGTGTCAGAGTGAGTGAGAGTGCGTGAGAGTGAGTGAGTGAGAGTGAGAAAGATTGAGTGAGAGTGCGTGAGTGAGAGTGTGTCAGAGTGAGTGAGAGTGTGTCAGAGTGAGTGAGAGTGTGTCAGAGTGAGTGAGAGTGAGTGAGAGTGCGTGAGAGTGTGTCAGAGTGTGTCAGTGAGTGAGTGAGAGTGTGTCAGAGAGCATGAGAGTGCGTGAGAGTGCGTGAGAGTGTGTCAGAGTGAGTGAGAGTGAGTGAGAGTGTGTCAGAGTGTGTGAGAGTGAGTGAGAGTGAGTGAGAGTGTCAGAGTGAGTGAGAGTGTGTCAGAGTGAGTGAGAGTGTGTCAGAGTGAGTGAGAGTGTGTCAGAGTGTGTGAGAGTGAGTGAGAGTGTCAGAGTGAGTGAGAGTGCGTGAGAGTGCGTGAGAGTGAGTGAGAGTGTGTGAGAGTGAGTCAGAGTGCGTGAGAGTGCGTGAGTAAGTGTGTCAGAGTGAGTGAGTGAGTGAGAGTGAGTGAGTGAGAGTAAGTGAGAGTGTGTCAGAGTGTGAGAGTGAGTGAGTGTGTCAGAGTGTGAGAGTGAGTGAGAGTGAGTCAGAGTGAGTCAGTGCGTGAGCGTGAGTGAGAGTTTGTCGGAGTGAGTGAGAGTGTGTGAGTGAGAGTGTGTCAGAGTGAGTGAGAGTGTGTCAGAGTGAGTGAAAGTGTGTCAGAGTGAGTGAGAGTGTGTCAGAGTGAGTGAGAGTGTGTCAGAGTGTGTCAGATTGTGTCAGATTGTGTCAGAGTGTGTGAGAGTGTGTCAGAGTGTGTGAGAGTGTGTCAGAGTGTGTCAGAGTGTGTGAGAGTGAGTGAGAGGGAGTGAGAGTGTGTCAGAGTGAGTGAGAGTGCGTGAGTGTGTGTCAGAGTGTGTCAGTGAGTGAGTGAGAGTGTGTCAGAGTGAGTGAGAGTGCGTGAGAGTGTGTCAGAGTGTGTGAGAGTGTCAGAGTGAGTGAGAGTGTGTCAGAGTGAGTGAGAGTGTGTCAGAGTGAGTGAGAGTGCGTTAGAGTGCGTGAGAGAGAGTGAGAGTGTGTCAGAGTGAGTGAGAGTGAGTGAGAATGTGTCAGAGTAAGTGAGAGTGAGTGAGAGTGCGTGAGAGTGCGTGAGAGTGAGTGAGAGTGTCAGAGTGAGTGAGAGTGTGTCAGAGTGAGTGAGAGTGTGTCAGAGTGTGTCAGATTGTGTCAGAGTGTGTCAGAGTGTGTGAGAGTGTGTCAGAGTGTGTGAGAGTGTGTCAGAGTGTGTCAGAGTGTGTCAGAGTGTGTGAGAGTGAGTGAGAGGGAGTGAGAGTGTGTCAGAGTGAGTGAGAGTGCGTGAGTGTGTGTCAGAGTGTGTCAGTGAGTGAGTGAGAGTGTGTCAGAGTGAGTGAGAGTGCGTGAGAGTGCGTGAGAGTGTGTCAGAGTGTGTGAGAGTGTCAGAGTGAGTGAGAGTGTGTCAGAGTGAGTGAGAGTGTGTCAGAGTGAGTGAGAGTGCGTTAGAGTGCGTGAGAGAGAGTGAGAGTGTGTCAGAGTGAGTGAGAATGTGTCAGAGTAAGTGAGAGTGAGTGAGAGTGCGTGAGAGTGCGTGAGAGTGAGTGAGAGTGTCAGAGTGAGTGAGAGTGTGTCAGAGTGTGAGAGTGAGTGAGAGTGAGTGAGTGAGAGTGAGAAAGAGTGAGTGAGAGTGCGTGAGTGAGAGTGTGTCAGAGTGAGTGAGAGTGTGTCAGAGTGAGTGAGAGTGTGTCAGAGTGAGTGAGAGTGTGTCAGAGTGAGTGAGAGTGAGTGAGAGTGTCAGAGTGAGTGAGAGTGTGTCAGAGTGTGAGAGTGCGTGAGAGTGAGTGAGTGAGAGTGAGAAAGAGTGAGTGAGAGTGCGTGAGTGAGAGTGTGTCAGAGTGAGTGAGAGTGTGTCAGAGTGAGTGAGAGTGTGTCAGAGTGAGTGAGAGTGAGTGAGAGTGTCAGAGTGAGTGAGAGTGAGTGAGAGTGTGTCAGAGTGAGTGAGAGTGAGTGAGAGTGAGTGAGTGTGAGTGAGAGTGCGTGAGTGAGAGTGTGTCAGAGTGAGTGAGAGTGTGTCAGAGTGAGTGAGAGTGTGTCAGAGTGAGTGAGAGTGAGTGAGAGTGAGTGAGAGTGAGTGAGAGTGCGTGAGAGTGCGTCAGAGTGTGTCAGAGTGTGTCAGTGAGTGAGTGAGAGTGTTTCAGAGTGCATGAGAGTGCGTGATAGTGCGTGAGAGTGTGTCAGAGTGAGTGAGAGTGCGTGAGTGTGTGTCAGAGTGTGTCAGTGAGTGAGTGAGAGTGTGTCAGAGTGAGTGAGAGTGCGTGAGAGTGCGTGAGAGTGTGTCAGAGTGTGTGAGAGTGTCAGAGTGAGTGAGAGTGTGTCAGAGTGAGTGAGAGTGTGTCAGAGTGAGTGAGAGTGCGTTAGAGTGCGTGAGAGAGAGTGAGAGTGTGTCAGAGTGAGTGAGAGTGAGTGAGAATGTGTCAGAGTAAGTGAGAGTGAGTGAGAGTGCGTGAGAGTGCGTGAGAGTGCGTGAGAGTGAGTGAGAGTGTCAGAGTGAGTGAGAGTGTGTCAGAGTGTGAGAGTGCGTGAGAGTGAGTGAGTGAGAGTGAGAAAGAGTGAGTGAGAGTGCGTGAGTGAGAGTGTGTCAGAGTGAGTGAGAGTGTGTCAGAGTGAGCGAGAGTGTGTCAGAGTGAGTGAGAGTGTGTCAGAGTGAGTGAGAGTGAGTGAGAGTGTCAGAGTGAGTGAGAGTGAGTGAGAGTGTGTCAGAGTGAGTGAGAGTGAGTGAGTGAGTGTGAGTGAGAGTGCGTGAGTGAGAGTGTGTCAGAGTGAGTGAGAGTGTGTCAGAGTGAGTGAGAGTGAGTGAGAGTGAGTGAGAGTGAGTGAGAGTGAGTGAGAGTGAGTGAGAGTGCGTGAGAGTGTGTCAGATTGTGTCAGTGAGTGAGTGAGAGTGTGTCAGAGTGCATGAGAGTGCGTGATAGTGCGTGAGAGTGTGTCAGAGTGAGTGAGAGTGAGTGAGAGTGTGTCAGAGTGTGTGAGAGTGAGTGAGAGTGAGTGAGAGTGTCAGAGTGAGTGAGAGTGTGTCAGAGTGTGTCAGAGTGTGTGAGAGTGAGTGAGTGAGAGTGCGTGAGAGTGCGTGAGAGTGCGTGAGAGTGCGTGAGAGTGAGTGAGAGTGCTTCAGAGTGCGTGAGAGTGAGTGAGAGTGAGTGAGAGTGTGTGAGAGTGAGTGAGAGTGCGTGAGAGTGAGTGAGTGAGAGTGCGTGAAAGTGTGTCAGAGTGTGTCAGTGAGTGAGTGAGAGTGTGTCAGAGTGAGTGAGAGTTCGTGAGAGTGCGTGATAGTCTGTCAGAGTGAGTGAGAGTGTCAGAGTGAGTGAGAGTGTGCCAGAGTGAGTGAGAGTGTGTCAGAGTGAGTGAGAGTGCGTGAGAGTGAGTGAGTGAGAGTGAGAAAGAGTGAGTGAGAGTGCGTGAGTGAGAGTGTGTCAGAGTGAGTGAGAGTGTGTCAGAGTGAGTGAGAGTGTGTCAGAGTGAGTGAGAGTGAGTGAGAGTGAGTCAGAGTGCGTGAGAGTGAGTGAGTGAGAGTGAGAAAGAGTGAGTGAGAGTGCGTGAGTGAGAGTGTGTCAGAGTGAGTGAGAGTGTGTCAGAGTGAGTGAGAGTGTGTCAGAGTGAGTGAGAGTGAGTGAGAGTGCGTGAGAGTGTGTCAGAGTGTGTCAGTGAGTGAGTGAGAGTGTGTCAGAGTGCATGAGAGTGCGTGAGAGTGCGTTAGAGTGTGTCAGAGTGAGTGAGAGTGAGTGAGAGTGTGTCAGAGTGTGTGAGAGTGTGTCAGAGTGTGTGAGAGTGAGTGAGAGTGTGTCAGAGTGAGTGAGAGTGAGTGAGAGTGTGTCAGAGTGAGTGAGAGTATGTGAGAGTGAGTGAGAGTGCGTGAGAGTGAGTCAGAGTGCGTGAGAGTGAGTGAGAGTGCGTGAGTAAGTGTGTCAGAGTGAGTGAGAGTGAGTGAGAGTAAGTGAGAGTGTGTCAGAGTGTGAGAGTGAGTGAGTGTGTCAGAGTGTGAGAGTGAGTGAGAGTGAGTCAGAGTGAGTCAGTGCGTGAGCGTGAGTGAGAGTTCGTCGGAGTGAGTGAGAGTGTGTCAGAGTGAGTGAGAGTGTCAGAGTGAGTGAGAGTGTGTCAGAGTGAGTGAGAGTGTGTCAGAGTGAGTGAGAGTGTGTCAGAGTGAGTGAGAGTGCGTCAGAGTGTGTCAGAGTGAGTGAGAGTGTGTCAGAGTGAGTGAGAGTGTGTCAGAGTGAGTGAGAGTGTGTCAGAGTGAGTGAGAGTGTGTCAGAGTGAGTGAGAGTGTCAGAGTGAGTGAGAGTGTGTCAGAGTGAGTGAGAGTGTGTCAGTGTGTGAGAGTGAGTGAGAGTGTCAGAGTGAGTGAGAGTGTGTCAGAGTGAGTGAGAGTGTGTCAGAGTGAGTGAGAGTGTGTCAGAGTGAGTGAGAGTGTCAGAGTGAGTGAGAGTGTGTCAGAGTGAGTGAGAGTGTGTCAGTGTGTGAGAGTGAGTGAGAGTGTCAGAGTGAGTGAGAGTGAGTCAGAGTGCGTGAGAGTGAGTGAGAGTGAGTCAGAGTGCGTGAGAGTGCGTGAGAGTGAGTGAGTGTGAGTGAGAGTGCGTGAGTGAGAGTGTGTCAGAGTGAGTGAGAGTGTGTCAGAGTGAGTGAGAGTGAGTGAGAGTGAGTGAGAGTGAGTGAGAGTGAGTGAGAGTGCGTGAGAGTGTGTCAGAGTGTGTCAGTGAGTGAGTGAGAGTATGTCAGAGTGCATGAGAGTGCGTGAGAGTGCGTGAGAGTGTGTCAGAGTGAGTGAGAGTGAGTAAGAGTGTGTCAGAGTGTGTGAGAGTGAGTGAGAGTGTCAAAATGAGTGAGAGTGTGTCAGAGTGTGTGAGAGTGAGTGAGTGAGAGTGCGTGAGAGTGCGTGAGAGTGCGTGAGAGTGAGTGAGAGTGCTTCAGAGTGCGTGAGAGTGAGTGAGAGTGCGTGAGAGTGAGTGAGAGTGAGTGAGAGTGTGTGAGAGTGAGTGAGAGTGCGTGAGAGTGAGTGCGTGAGAGTGCGTGAGAGTGTGTGAGAGTGTGTCAGAGTGTGTGAGAGTGAGTGAGAGAGAGTGAGAGTGTGTCAGAGTGAGTGAGAGTGCGTGAAAGTGTGTCAGAGTGTGTCAGTGAGTGAGTGAGAGTGTGTCAGAGTGAGTGAGAGTGCGTGAGAGTGCGTGATAGTGTGTCAGAGTGAGTGAGAGTGTCAGAGTGAGTGAGAGTGTGCCAGAGTGAGTGAGAGTGTGTCAGAGTGAGTGAGTGAAAGTGAGAAAGAGTGAGTGAGAGTGCGTGAGTGAGAGTGTGTCAGAGTGAGTGAGAGTGTGTCAGAGTGAGTGAGAGTGTGTCAGAGTGAGTGAGAGTGTCAGAGTGAGTGAGAGTGTGTCAGAGTGAGTGAGAGTGTGTCAGTGTGTGAGAGTGAGTGAGAGTGTCCGAGTGAGTGAGAGTGAGTCAGAGTGCGTGAGAGTGAGTGAGAGTGAGTCAGAGTGCGTGAGAGTGAGTGAGTGTGAGTGAGAGTGCGTGAGTGAGAGTGTGTCAGAGTGAGTGAGAGTGTGTCAGAGTGAGTGAGAGTGAGTGAGAGTGAGTGAGAGTGAGTGAGAGTGAGTGAGAGTGAGTGAGAGTGCGTGAGAGTGTGTCAGAGTGTGTCAGTGAGTGAGTGAGAGTGTATCAGAGTGCATGAGAGTGCGTGAGAGTGCGTGAGAGTGTGTCAGAGTGAGTGAGAGTGAGTAAGAGTGTGTCAGAGTGTGTGAGAGTGAGTGAGAGTGTCAAAATGAGTGAGAGTGTGTCAGAGTGTGTGAGAGTGAGTGAGTGAGAGTGCGTGAGAGTGCGTGAGAGTGCGTGAGAGTGAGTGAGAGTGCTTCAGAGTGCGTGAGAGTGAGTGAGAGTGAGTGAGAGTGTGTGAGAGTGAGTGAGAGTGCGTGAGAGTGAGTGCGTGAGAGTGCGTGAGAGTGTGTGAGAGTGTGTCAGAGTGTGTGAGAGTGTGTGAGAGAGAGTGAGAGTGTGTCAGAGTGAGTGAGAGTGCGTGAAAGTGTGTCAGAGTGTGTCAGTGAGTGAGTGAGAGTGTGTCAGAGTGAGTGAGAGTGCGTGAGAGTGCGTGATAGTGTGTCAGAGTGAGTGAGAGTGTCAGAGTGAGTGAGAGTGTGCCAGAGTGAGTGAGAGTGTGTCAGAGTGAGTGAGTGAAAGTGAGAAAGAGTGAGTGAGAGTGCGTGAGTGAGAGTGTGTCAGAGTGAGTGAGAGTGTGTCAGAGTGAGTGAAAGTGAGTGAGAGTGTCAGAGTGAGTGAGAGTGTCAGAGTGAGTGAGAGTGTGTCAGAGTGTGTGAGAGTGAGTGAGAGTGTCAGAGTGAGTGAGAGTGAGTGAGAGTGTGTCAGAGTGAGTGAGAGTGAGTGAGAGTGAGTCAGAGTGCGTGAGAGTGAGTGAGTGAGAGTGAGAAAGAGTGAGTGAGAGTGCGTGAGTGAGAGTGTGTCAGAGTGAGTGAGAGTGTGTCAGAGTGAGTGAGAGTGTGTCAGAGTGAGTGAGAGTGAGTGAGAGTGCGTGAGAGTGTGTCAGAGTGTGTCAGTGAGTGAGTGAGAGTGTGTCAGAGTGCATGAGAGTGCGTGAGAGTGCGTTAGAGTGTGTCAGAGTGAGTGAGAGTGAGTGAGAGTGTGTTAGAGTGTGTGAGAGTGAGTCAGAGTGAGTGAGAGTTGCAGAGTGAGTGAGAGTGTGTCAGAGTGAGTGAGAGTGTGTCAGAGTGTGTGAGAGTGAGTGAGAGTGTCAGAGTGCGTGAGAGTGCGTGAGAGTGCGTGAGAGTGAGTGAGAGTGAGTGAGTGTGTGAGAGTGAGTGAGAGCGCGTGAAAGTGAGTCAGAGTGCGTGAGAGTGAGTGAGAGTGCGTGAGTAAGTGTGTCAGAGTGAGTGAGTGAGTGAGAGTGAGTGAGAGTAAGTGAGTGTGTCAGTGTGAGAGTGAGTGATTGTGTCAGAGTGTGAGAGTGAGTGAGAGTGAGTCAGAGTGAGTCAGTGCGTGAGCGTGAGTGAGAGTTTGTCGGAGTGAGTGAGAGTGTGTCAGAGTGAGTGAGAGTGTCAGAGTGAGTGAGAGTGTGTCAGAGTGAGTGAGAGTGTGTCAGAGTGAGTGAGAGTGTGTCAGAGTGTGTCAGAGTGTGTCAGAGTGTGTGAGAGTGTGTCAGAGTGTGTGAGAGTGAGTGAGAGGGAGTGATAGTGTGTCAGAGTGAGTGAGAGTGCGTGAGAGTGTGTCAGAGTGTGTCAGTGAGTGAGTGAGAGTGTGTCAGAGTGAGTGAGAGTGTGTCAGAGTGAGTGAGAGTGTGTCAGAGTGTGTGCGAGTGAGTGAGAGTGTGTCAGAGTGAGTGAGAGTGCGTGAGAGTGAGTGAGTGAGAGTGAGAAAGAGTGAGTGAGAGTGCGTGAGTGAGAGTGTGTCAGAGTGAGTGAGAGTGTGTCAGAGTGAGTGAGAGTGTGTCAGAGTGAGTGAGAGTGTCAGAGTGAGTGAGAGTGTGTCAGAGTGAGTGAGAGTGAGTGAGAGTGAGTGAGAGTGAGTGAGAGTGAGTGAGAGTGTGTCAGAGTGAGTTAGAGTGTGTCAGAGTGTGTGCGAGTGAGTGAGAGTGTCAGAGTGAGTGAGAGTGAGTGAGAGTGTGTCAGAGTGAGTGAGAGTGAGTGAGAGTGAGTCAGAGTGCATGAGAGTGAGTGAGTGAGAGTGAGAAAGAGTGAGTGAGAGTGCGTGAGTGAGAGTGTGTCAGAGTGAGTGAGAGTGTGTCAGAGTGAGTGAGAGTGTGTCAGAGTGAGTGAGAGTGAGTGAGAGTGCGTGAGAGTGTGTCAGAGTGTGTCAGTGAGTGAGTGAGAGTGTGTCAGAGTGAATGAGAGTGCGTGAGAGTGCGTGAGAGTGTGTCAGAGTGAGTGAGAGTGAGTGAGAGTGTGTCAGAGTGTGTGAGAGTGAGTGAGAGTGAGTGAGAGTGTCAGAGTGAGTGAGAGTGTGTCAGAGTGAGTGAGAGTGTGTCAGAGTGTGTGAGAGTGAGTGAGAGGGTCAGAGTGAGTGAGAGTGCGTGAGAGTGCGTGAGAGTGCGTGAGAGTGAGTGAGAGTGCTTCAGAGTGCGTGAGAGTGAGTGAGAGTGAATGAGAGTGTGTGAGAGTGCGTGAGAGTGAGTGAGAGTGCGTGAGTAAGTGTGTAGTGACAGAACGGTCACTACTGTGTTGGCCTGTACGAAGGCTGGGGGCCCCAAGGGGGTGCCTGGGGGGTCACGTGGTGGAGGGATCCGGACCTTCCCAGAGGTGGGGGAAGCGAGGCGTGTCCAGGGAAGGGAGGCGTGGCCTGAAGAGAGCCAGCCACGCCGGGGCGGAGCCAGCCACGCCAAACCAGATATAAGCGTGGTGTGAACGGAGAGCGAGGCTGTTGTACTGTACTCCGAAGTGAAGACATCACGAGTCGTCAAGTCCCGAGTCGTCGTCCTGGGCCAGGCAGGCCGTTGCCTGCCTGGTCCAGTCTGTGTCGTGTTCCAGAGTGTTAGTGAGTTGAGGAAGGTGGTCACCACCTCATGTACAGCGTTATGTTATTTACCGTTTAATAAATAGTGTTGCCTCCAAGTTGCGTGTGTGTGCACCTAATTCGAACCTACTACATCTGGCGTCAGAAGGTGGAAAAATAAATATTGCTAGGTGTTATCCTAGGGAAGTAAAATGGGCACACGAAAAACAAATATGAAACTCATCTGGACGTCTTCGTACGACGGGGACGGTGTGACGACTATCCTTCGGACAGCCCCGGGGATGGCAGCCCCGGTGAGAGAGAGAGAGAGATGGCGCTGCACGTGGAGCGGCGGGACTGGCATCGCACCGCTGCTTCGCCGCCATCGGGAACGGAGCGACGGAGCCGCGGGGAGAGGACACCATCGTCGCTGCAGGGGCTGGCGGCGGAGGCCCGGGCATGCGGGCCACGCGGTGGGCCCGCCATTTTGGCGGCTCGTCGGGGCGCGGTTCCCGCCAAAGCGCCGCTCCCGACATTTCGGCGGCGGGTCGGGGCGCTGTTCCCGCCAAAACGCCGCTCCTGCTGCCGAAATGCCGCTCCCGCCGACATCAACGCCTGCGGAGGGGGAGTTCCACACGTTCGGGTGGCGCCCCCGTCTTCTGCTCGAGCGCGAGAGGGTGGATGGGTTCGCAAGAGCAGGCCATATTCACCATGCAAGATTCTTCGGGCCGTCCCATTGCTCCACCTTGCCGCCCTCCGCTATTCACAGTTTGCCAGGCGAGTCGTGACATGACAAGCACCCGTCCCCAAGAAAAATAATAATAACTTGACCCATCTTGCGTGTGCCGGGTTGCGATCGCGGGTGTTTTTTTACTCGCTGGTTTGCGGAGCGTGTTCGTCCATTGTGTGCGTGATAAATTGACGCGGCTTCCATGCGGGTGTCTGCTTGTAACAAGTGTTGTTGTTAATTACGGCGTCGAGATCGGTATCTTCTGGGTGTAGTTAATGATTAATTCGTTGTTGGGTGTCCCGAGCTCTGTTGATATCCTGTTGGTTGCCGTGTTAATGACTCGTGTTGTTACATCGTTTTGTTGCGAAATCACCATTGTTATTGTGTATGTAATGTAGTAACTCGGCGGGAGACGACTTCACGGGTAACACACTCTTTATTTTATCAAACTCGTTCACAGGTGACTAACACCTACTTTGTATCTCGGGTGACAAACACCCACTTAGTATCTCGGGTGACAAACACCCACTTAGTATCTCGGGTGACAAACACCCACCTAGCTACTTGGCGACTAACGCCCACTGAGCTACTCGGATGACCAACATCCACTTAGTATCTCGGGTGACAAACACCCACTTAGCTACTCGGCGACTAACGCCACTGAGCTACTCGGATGACCAACATCCACTTAGCTACTCGGCGACTAACGCCCCTGAGCTACTCGGGACACTCCCTGCCCGGGGTATCCGTCTCGACTGTGGGTCCCCAGCCCGACCCACGGGGGCGTCGGACCCCGGGTCCCACAGCCTCGCCTCCGAGCCACACAGGGCCCCGGTCCCCACAAGGACGGCGGGACTAGGGGTCTCGTGGCACTAGGTCTTCAGCTCCGTCTTCGGGTCTTCAACTGGGTAACTCTTCCCGAGTGCTCTCGCGCGTCCCCCTTTATACCCCACCTGCGGACGTCGCTGCGAGCACCCACTTATTCGACCAATCGCTGGGCGCTGGCTACGATCCTCTTTTCCCACATCTCATCGTGCCTCACCACCCACGCCGCGCCGCCCTGTCATCTCTCCCTCCCGGCGCGCGCGTCCACACCACGCCCACAACGCGTGCCCAACCCCGCACCCCGCGCCGCCCCGTGATCCATCACTGTCACAGTCGGCGCACGTCAATACCACCACTACATCACCCCCTACCACATAGCTCGCAGCCGACCCGGCTGCTATAAAAATATACAAACCCCCCTGCGTGCCCCGTAACACAACACCAAGAACAACAACTAACTTAACAACACAACACGACGCGAACACTACCATCCGCAACCCTCAACCAATGCCACCGCGACAATAGAACAATATATACAAACCGGCGAGTGACAATAGCAATGTGTATGCAAAAAGGAAAATAAATGGAAATTTTTTTTTTTTTCTTTCGACTCGTGCAGTGTCCCCTTCTTTTTCCGAGCGTCCCTACAACGGGACATTACCCCGGCAGAGGGGAACACCGGGCGAGCTCGGTGTAGAGAAAAAACGTCTTCATGAAAATTGTTGAGCCCTAGCCCGAGTCCGCCTTGCCGGTCCGTCGTACGGCACCAGACGCGGTTGAACGTCCGGTGGTGCCGGCGGTTCAGGAAGACATCGGCCAGGCATCGAGGACCCGTGCGTGCCCCGGGGTTCAGGCTCTCGACGGTCAGCAGCCGTCAAGCCCGAGGCACCTGGGGGTGGGTCAGGTGGAAACACGTGAGGAGCAGCCTGCGACACCTCCCTCCCCGAGTCGATGGTCACATCACACGCCCGGTCGTTACGGCACAGAACGGGGTCACACGGTGCCGTATAGGGCTTCAGTCGGGAGGGGTGCACGTACCAACGGCGTTTTTCCCATTTAATCTGTATACTCTGGGGTCGTGCAAACCGCACAATTTCCACCGGTCCCCTCCAAGGTCTCAACAACTTGGGGGACGTAGCCAACGGTGCATGTGGACAATGCAGCCAGGCCTTATCGCCTGGTTTCCAATCATGCGTATGCACCCTCCACTCATGCAATCTCTCGTTCGCAATTTGCCGCGACCGCGAATTCAACCTCGCCGCCTCCCGTGCTTCAGTCAATTTTGCGATATTAAATTTGATGTGGTCTGCCAATTTAGATTTTGCACGTGGCTGGGAAATCCCCAGTTGGACGTCCATGGCCGGATCGGCCTCCCGCCCATACATAAGAAAAAATGGGGAAAACCCCGTCGCCGCATGAGGGGCCATTCGATAGGCCGCGAGTACCCCCGGCACCTGTAAGTCCCAATCAACCTGATCGTCGCAGACCTGTTGGCACAACATAGACGTAATCGTCCTGTTCAGACGCTCAACCATCCCGTCAGTCTGCGGGTGGTAGGGGGAAGTACGCACTTTCATTGTACCCAACAGGTCGCACACCTCGCGCAACAAACCGCTCGAAAAATTATTTCCTTGATCCGTCAGCAAGCGTTCGGGGGCGCCCTTGTCCAAAACATAACCCTGGACGAAGGCGTCCGCCACCGCTGCAGCCGACTGGTTGGCGAGTGGCCATGCCATGGCCCATCGGGTGAAGTATTCTACGCCAACCAGCAGGAACCTATTTCCCCTCGGTGTAGCAGGAAAGGGCCCCAAGATGTCCAACGCAACCAATTCGTTTGTGCGCGAAACTTGAATGGATTGCAGCAGTGGATTAGCTGCCAATGGTGGCGGTTTTCTTTCGGCGCACCCTACACATCCCTTAAGAATGTTCGCCACGTCGTTACCCATCCCCGGCCAATAATAGTCTCGCTGGATTAGGGCGAGCGTTTTTTGAAAACCCAGATGCATGAGCCGTTCATGAGCTGCCAGAACGACCTTACCCCGCATAGCAACAGGCACAACGAGCACGTGACCCCGGGACATGTTGTCCCACTTCATCAAAAGGCCCTGTCTGCACACCCAGGAACCGACCCGCGCATCCCCTACCTCGGGAGCGCCAACTTTTCGACGTAGCGTAAGTAGGGAGCTGTCGGACATTTGGAGACGGCCCCACTCAATGAGGGGCAATGACAACAGCGAATCCCTCCCCGTGGGAGCGTCGACTCCCAATTGCACTTTGGACAAGTTAGCAGAACCGGCACACAACGAGTCCAACCACTCTGTCCCCTCATCACTTGGAGGATGCGACTCGACAGTGAAATCCGCTTGAGACACGAGCCGTTCCTCAACGGGTAGCGGCGCGGCGTGAGCCAGCACCGTTCCCTGCGCAATTTCGGCCGGCCGCGACCCCGTATTCAGGACCCTTACGAACGGCTCACTGTCCCCTCTCACCATGGTTTGAGCAACCGCTAAGTCGAGGCCCCTTCTGGCCCTGTTAGACGGCCCCAACGGCCCCCCCTGTGCCACCGCGCCCACCTCGAGTGGCTTCCTCAACCGACGGGGTACCAACATTTTCGATCCCGGGGGCACCCTTACAGTCTGAGTTGCCAGCGCCTGCACCGTCGCACAAACCGTGCGTATTTTGGTAGGGCTCGTCAAGAACGCAAGCCGCCGACCTGACGGAAGCTCAATGCAGGCCTGATCTATGAGAATTTTGATGGGCATTTTGGACAAAAAGTCCGTACCTAGCAAACAGGGAACGGCCAGCGATGATGATACAAAAATAGGGCCCGCCAATTTGATGTCACCAATGCAAATAGTCGCCCGAATCTGGCCGATGATCCCCAGGGATCCCCCATTCGCCGCATTAAATGGCACGTCTACTGGCAGAAGGGGTCTACTTTGAACGGGAAGAATGTTATAAATAAGGTCCGAGATGATGGTGGCCGACGCACCCGTGTCAACAAGCACCCGGACCTCAACCCCGTCAATGAAGCCCGTTACCACGGACGACCCGGCCGACGCAACCACGATCCTGTGGGCCAATTCGGACCACTCGACTGCTTGCGGGCCGCGTACGGACCCCCCTCGCCGAAATGAACCCCCGGCACCCAGCCGCGAACCCCCCACCGCGAAGCGGCGACCCGAATGTGCCGTGTTTGTGGACCGAACGTGTGAGGTGCCGCAACTTGCCGGGTTTTGTTGGGATGACTTGTGGCCCTGGTCGTCGTCCCGACGTGGTCCTGTGGCGCGCTGACGCGGGGCCCGGCACCCGGCTGCGACGTGACCCCGAAGGCCGCAGTTGTAGCAGACGACGGACGTCGTAGGTTTCGGTTGCTCCAGCTTGCGGGGCGAACGTGTGGGCGAACGACCTCCCGTTCTCCACTCCCCCGGACGCGATGCAGCGAAGGCCTGCTCCTGCACCGCAGCTGGCTGAGGTTCGGCGATCGTGGCTGCCAGTACCGCGTTCCCCGCCAAATTGCAGACGACCCCCGGCCTGCGTTTGAGGACCTCGTACGCGTGAATGCTCGTGGCGATCGCCAGGGAGCAGATATCCATCTCGTCCGCCACATTGATGGGGACCCCCAACTCGTGGGCCAACACCAGCAGCTGCTCCGTCACCATGGCGTCCTTCCCCTCTTTATCCATGCGGGGAAAAGCTGCGTCCGCCAAGGCGAGTAGTGCCGTGTGATAGGCGAGCGTCGTTTCTCCAGCCACCTTCCGCCGATCGTAGAACTGGTGGCGACACGTGGAGGGCGGCCCGAACACCTTCGCCATCAGGTGTAGTGCGGCCTGGAGCGTAGAGCGGGACGACCTTGCAGCAGATGTGAAGGCTGCAAGCGCGTCGTCGTCAAGCATCGCTGGCAACGCACGCAGGGCAGTGGTGTCGGACCACCCCGACATCTCCTGATGAGCGAGGAACCTTCGTTGGA
The DNA here is from genome assembly GCF_965212315.1 of Lampetra planeri. Lineage (NCBI taxonomy): Eukaryota > Metazoa > Chordata > Hyperoartia > Petromyzontiformes > Petromyzontidae > Lampetra > Lampetra planeri. The sequence continues at coordinate 3,437,483 of NC_136186.1, forward strand.
AGGCTCCCCAGTCGCCCCCATCCGCCTTGAACGCCGACAGCGCGGGCAATCTTTGCTGGAGGACCCGATCGTCGTCGACGTCGGAGAGATTTTCCCGCGCTCCGCTGTAGTTGTCTAAAATGTCGGCTCGGTTGTCAGGCGCAAAATGGAGAGCTCCGGCGCGCGCTGATGACGTGGGCTGCGCCGCGCGGAGGTGTCCGGCCACGTGGCGTCCGTGTTTCCCGCCAATCAATGGCGGCCCCTCAAAAACGGCGGGAACTTCCAGACTTTTGGCGCGAAGCGCCTTTTGGCGGGATCCCGCCAGCCTCGCTCCTTCCTCCAACCCCGCAGCCGTTTTCCCGCCCGCTGGAACGGAGATCTCGGCCAAGATTGCAGCGGCGGCGAGCAGCAACTCCGCCAACCGGGAGTGTGCGTCTTGGAGGCTGGTGTCGGAGGCAAGCAGAGCGTCGGCCATCACCGCGAGGTGCTGCATCGGCGGCCACTCCTCGTCCTCTCCTCCCGAGGTTGGTGTCCCCGGTACGCCGTCGTCGTCCCGACCTCGCTCGTGGGTACGGGTAGTCTTCCTTGTGTCCATACTTCTTGAAGACAGGTTCACTTCTGACGCCAGTTGTAATGTAGTAACTCGGCGGGAGACGACTTCACGGGTAACACACTCTTTATTTTATCAAACTCGTTCACAGGTGTCTAACACCTACTTTGTATCTCGGGTGACAAACACCCACTTAGTATCTCGGGTGACAAACACCCACTTAGTATCTCGGGTGACAAACACCCACCTAGCTACTTGGCGACTAACGCCCACTGAGCTACTCGGATGACCAACATCCACTTAGTATCTCGGGTGACAAACACCCACTTAGCTACTCGGCGACTAACGCCACTGAGCTACTCGGATGACCAACATCCACTTAGCTACTCGGCGACTAACGCCCCTGAGCTACTCGGGACACTCCCTGCCCGGGGTATCCGTCTCGACTGTGGGTCCCCAGCCCGACCCACGGGGGCGTCGGACCCCGGGTCCCACAGCCTCGCCTCCGAGCCACACAGGGCCCCGGTCCCCACAAGGACGGCGGGACTAGGGGTCTCGTGGCACTAGGTCTTCAGCTCCGTCTTCGGGTCTTCAACTGGGTAACTCTTCCCGAGTGCTCTCGCGCGTCCCCCTTTATACCCCACCTGCGGACGTCGCTGCGAGCACCCACTTATTCGACCAATCGCTGGGCGCTGGCTACGATCCTCTTTTCCCACATCTCATCGTGCCTCACCACCCACGCCGCGCCGCCCTGTCATCTCTCCCTCCCGGCGCGCGCGTCCACACCACGCCCACAACGTGTGCCCAACCCCGCACCCCGCGCCGCCCCGTGATCCATCACTGTCACAGTCGGCGCACGTCAATACCACCACTACATGTATACTGTATGGAGTTTCGCTCGTGATTGTCACGTGTAACTGTAAGAAACTTTGATCGTCATTGTTGCCAAGGTACAGACCGTATGGAGCTTTGCTTGGAATTGTTAACAGTGTATGGACTGTTGGGTACTTGCTTGTGATTATTTACTATGTACGGATTGTCTGGAGTATTGATTGTGTGTGTTGCCATGTGGGGACTGGATGGAGCATTGCGCCAAATGATTGACTGTACGAATTTCATATACTGCATATACTGTATTAATCAATTCGGCGATTCTTGGGGTTTGTGTATAGTTTTTTTGCTCTCAAAATTCGAATGCCCTTAGTCCCATGATTAATGTTGAAGGGGTTTTTGAAATGACAGGTTCGGTGTGTTTCAACCTCACTGGTTGGCTCCTGTCCGTTGTTGCACAGATGATGTCGATTGTGCGGGAATGCCTCTTGTGTTCTACATCGATCGGGGGTGCGTTTCCGTTAATTGCTGTCAAATTGCGTTGCTCTCTCCATTCGGTTGGTACAGCTGCATGCTGCAATGCGAGTCTCGGAGATGATGTGTACGGATACGGGATGTGAGGTGTATTGTTGTGACCATTGAATATTCGGGATCGTCACAAATTGTGCATACCTGTTCGGCATTGGATCAGTTCTGTGGGGGATCATAATTCAAATTGTATGTGTTGTGATGGTGTTAAATTGCGATGGTGACATGCTGCCAGGGATTTGGAATTGTGGTGCTGGCTGTCACTTATCTTGGGGCGCAGATCCTGACCATGATGGCCCAGTGAGAGTTGCGTGTCTAACACGAACATTGTGGTCCCGTCATGCTGTGTCTGACGGCTTGACCTGACAGCCCGGAGATCGAGACACTCCGTGGCTTGTCTAGCCTAGTGGGCTGTGCGCTCACATGGCTCAGAGAGTGTGGTCCCGTCATGCTGTGTCTGACGGCTTGACCTGACAGCCCGGAGATCGAGACACTCCGTGGTTTGTCGAGCCTAGTGGGCTGTGTGCTCACATGGCTCAGAGAGTGTGGTCCCGTCATGCTGTGTCTGACAGCTTGACCTGACAGCCCAGAGATCGAGACACTCCGTGGCTTGTCTAGCCTAGTGGGCTGTGCGCTCACATGGCTCAGAGAGTGTGGTCCCATCATGCTGTGTCTGATGGCTTGACCTGATTGCCCGGAGAGTGAGACACTCCGAGGTGCGTTGAAACAGTGGGCTGGAGATTCGTAAGGTTCAGGTGGAGTTGTCCTGTTACGTTGGGACTGTATCCCTCAGTTGTTAGGGTGCATGTTGTGCAGTGAGTGAACGATGGGTCGTCTCAGCTCGGTCGGTACAGCTATATGCTGCGATGCGAGTCTTGGAGAGAGACTGGGTCGTCTCAGCTCGGTCGGTACAGCTATATGCTGCGATGCGAGTCTTGGAGAGAGACTGGGTCGTCTCAGCTCGGTCGGTACAGCTATATGCTGCGATGCGAGTCTTGGAGAGAGACTGGGTCTCAGCTCGGTCGGTACAGCTATATGCTGCGATGCGAGTCTTGGAGAGAGACTGGGTTAAAATCCCCCCGATATGGCCAATGCGTGCTACTGGTTGTGACGCCGCGTCGGAAAGGCGGTGGGGTGGTAACATGGAAATTCCCCAACCGATATGGCCGACGCGTGCTACTGGTTGTGACGCCACGTCGGAAAGGCGGGGGGGGGGGGGGGGGTGCTAACGGGTGACTGTCATGTCCGAAGAGCGGAGGCGAGTGTTCGTTGAGTGATGCCTCAGGAGGGTTTGGTTCTTGTCACAGGAGGCAGTATCTACCTGGCACCTTGGAGTCGCCGGTTATGCCGACCGGCTATGGACTGGGGGGGGGGGGGAGTGGAGCATGCGTCAGCTACTCCTGTTCTGACTCCTGGGGGGAGGGGCCGTGCCCTTTGGGCCGCTTCTGGTTCCCCAGGCCCGGCCACATGGACTCGTTGAAGACTGGCTGCTCTACATGCCTCTCAGACTCCTTGCTCATTGCCTACGCCGTCGTTCCAATGGCCACACTCACATGTCAGTGCATGCGTGATTCTCACGGGGGGGGGGGGGGGGGGGGGGGCTGTGCTGGAGCGTAAGTGGGTTAGCCAGTTTTCATGTATATTTGTTGTTAATTCCCCGTTTTCTATGCAGTTCCCTTTTACCCTCGTCGATTCTGTATATATTACGTGATTGTATTTCTTATCGGTCGCCGGTCATTTATTGATGTTGCTGGTTCAGAGGCACACCTTTTCGATGTTTCACAGTTGTGTTACAGCCGGGGACGGCTGTGTGTTTATACAGGGGGGGGGGGGGGGTGATGTAGTGACATAGAACGGTCACTACTGTGTCTGGGGGGTCACGTGGTGGAGGGATCCGGACCTTCCCAGAGGTGGGGGAAGTGAGGCGTGTCCTGGGAAGGGAGGCGTGGCCTGAAGAGAGCCAGCCACGCCGGGGCGGAGCCAGCCACGCCAAAGCAGATATAAGCGTGGTGTGAACGCAGAGCGTTGTACTCTACTCCGAAGTGAAGACATCATGGGTCGTCGTCCTGGGCCAGGCAGGCCGTTGCCTGCCTGGTCCAGTCTTTGTCGCGTTCCAGAGTGTTAGTGAGTTGAGGAAGGTGGTCACCACCTCATGTACAGCGTTATGTTACTTACCGTTAATAAATAGTGTTGCCTCCAAGCTGCGTGTGTGTGCACCTAATTCGAACCCACTACACGAGTACTGCCGTACACCGCAGTTACCCTTTTCCACCAGCAGCCAGCGCTATACCCCTACATATACATAACATGCGGCCATCGTTGTCGTGAAGCCATATTCAATGTACAGGTGCCAGTGTCAATCTGGTACCTGAAGGGCGTCTGTCATCAACGTACAACACGATGCACTGTCTGCCATCAAGTCGCCTTCTTTCAGTCACGATACTTGTGTAGTGAGTTCAACTGAGTCGCAGACGTACTCTTTTGAGGCAACACATTGATTTGTACCAACACACTTAACACAAAGGGGTAACTGCCCCTTTATCAGACAATAGCCTCTGGTGGTGGATCACCAGGCTAACCACACTAATTACACTGGGAGTAGCTACAATGGACAGGACCCCGGCTTGGGTCCAGGTCCACGTGTTGGTGACTCTTCTCGGATGTAGATGACAACAGCAACGCTGAACCTCGGTCCCTCTGGGGACCTGGTTCAAATGCTCACTGGTCGTGGCTGGCCCCGCCCTTGGCCACGACAACCTCCTTGAATCCTCTAGGAGGATCTTACCCTGACACGTGACCACCCAGTGCCCCCACCGGGGGCCCCTGTGTAGACTTTACCCGTCACGTGTCTTCTAGGGTCAACCAGAGTGCCATGGCCTTTATTAACCCCCTTCATGGCTGACAATCACACACCCCATCCTGTAGGGGTCGGCACTGTACGCCGAGCTTGGTACCACTCAGCGCTTTGACTAAGCGCTCACCAAGCCCCTCTAGGGCTGGTACTACACCCACATGTACGGGGTGTCCGTGATGTCGAGACATCGCACGGCGTGCCTCACTAGAGCCGGCATTACCCAGTGAAATCCACGATGTGACTACACACGTGATGTCCGCGATGTGACTAAATCGCACGCCGTGCCTCTCTAGGGCCGGCACCACACAGTGACATTTGCGATGTCACTACACTTGGACTGCCACTGTCCCTTCACTTGCTGTCGCTTATGTTATGGTTAATGCGCACCGCAGTAGTAACCAGGGCATATTTTTGGGCTTGAACCATGAACCTCTGCAACAAGCGGCGCACGGGATACCACAAAAATGTCTCCGATTTCTATAGAAAACTGATCAGGTGACTGAAAAATACCGTTTAGGCTCACTCCAGCTGATGAGAAAGGGTTGGGTTGAGGTGGGGGGGGTTAGAAAACTGAGTAGGCGTGTGTCAACTTTACAACCATATCCCTCGCGATTAAAACTGGGGCACGTTGTGCTCAACTTGGCTTTAGCGCATTTGTCAACTCTTCGTGAAGCAGCGCTCCTGTCTAGTCAATCATTACTCTTATTCGCAGGAAGCAAAATTATACATACATTTTCTTGTTTCTTTCGGTAAAGTCACGTAGAATGGAAATAATAAAATAATAAAAATTTAACATAATAAAATAATTCTCACGACGTTTCGGCCACAACGCAGGTGAAGACCAGGTCTGTCGGGGAGACAGCGTCTGAATGAAACACCACCACGCTTGGAGCGTATATTTAAGCTGGGTTGGAAGGGGGGAAGGGCGCCTTGACAAAATAATTTGCATATCAAGAGGAATTTAGCATATTTATGGGAAATGCAGGAATGTGATTAGTACTACTTGTGAAATGCGTAGGAGGTGGGGGGGGGGTTCAAAGTCATATTATGCCCGTGCATTATGCAGTATGCAGGATTAGCAGCATCAAAAAATATACTCTCCAATAAGCTGAGCTACTAACAGTAAGTCATACATTACAATTCTACGTCGCAAAAAATATAATATGCCTCCAGCTAAACTTTTTTCTCTTACATCACACGGGTCTACCCTGTACTATATACTGCCATAGACAAACCCAACATTAAATGATATACTGCATTACTATACACCACCTTAGACTATACATTGTAATATTACACTATGTATTATTCTACCCACTATACAATTACGATACTATATATTACCTTATACATTATATTAAACATTACACTTTTATACTATTTATTATTATTATACAATCTGCTATACACTATACCATTGACCGTCGCGTGAAAGGTACTAAGAGGAAGCAATTGACAAGCATCTGCTGAAGCAGTCACACTGCCGCACACCATTGTTCCAAGACATTTTGTTAAATGCATAATCTTACCGATGAATTCATTGACGTATACTTTTGCCTCCGGGATATGTTTCTTTATTGCCGTTCGTATGAATATCTTCGCATGCATGTTTAAGGACTTTTTCCTATCGCCGTGTATGCTCGCGTTACTCCGAGGAATTAATCGATTTTTCTGTTACCCAGTTTAACAACGTAATCATTGAGGGTTAAATGTATGGATCAATGAGGAGAACATCGCCAGGAATACTGTGTTGACAATTCCAAGTGTTATGTTTTTGTTTAGAAATTAAAGTTGCTTAACACAGAAGTGTCTGAGTGGTTCCTTCCTGAGTTCATGCATAATAATCTTAATTATGAGAACTGTATCCTGCGGTGAGATCTGAATTTGGAGACCTGACATAAAACACACTAAGACATAATCAGTAAATGTTAAAGAGAGAATAATTGTATCATCCCGATTGATAATACAACCTTAGACAACGAGGCAGAGGCTAATGATCATAACGGCATGCATTAGCATAACCGAATGCATTTGTATAACGTAATACAATTACACCTTCATAACTAGCATAATTTATGCGCATAAACGTATACATTTGAATAATTACGCTTTTTTTCTTTCATTTTTTAAAATAAAAATTTCAAAACCCGACATATACAACAGTAGTTTATAGTGTAGTGTATAGTGTAGTGTATAGTGTAGTGTAGAGTGTAGTGTAGTGTATAGTGTAGAGTATAGTGTAGTGTAGAGAGTAGTGTAGAGTGTATTGTATAGTGTATTGTATAGTGTAGTGTAGAGTGTAGTGTATAGTGTAGTGTAGAATGGAGTGTAGAGTGTATTGTATAGTGTATTGTATAGTGTATTGTATAGTGTAGTGTAGAGTGTAGTGTATAGTGTAGTGTAGAGTGTAGTGTATAGTGTAGTGTATAGTGTAGTGTATAGTGTAGTGTATAGTGTAGTGTATAGTGTAGTGTAGAGTGTAGTGTATAGTGTAGTGTGTAGTGTGAGTAGTAGTGGTGGTGAGTAGTAGCGGTGAGTCGTAGTGGTGAGTAGTAGCGGTGAGTAGTAGTGGTGAGTAGTAGTGGTGAGTAGTAGTGGTGAGTAGTAGTGGTGAGTCGTAGTGGTGAGTAGTAGCGGTGAATGTTGCTCACCTCGTGTAGAAGTCGTCATCCCCACCGCCTCAGCTCCAGTAGAGGTTTGAGAATCCGTTCACTTTCTCAAACTGAGCCCTCGTTAGGGCAGAACCCCCCCCCCCAAAGCACTGCAGATACGGCAGCCTGTGGGCAGATACATCACGACCACTACCACTAAACAAGTACCATTACCACTACTACTATAACTACTATAACTACTTCAACTACTACTACTACCACTATCACTACTACAACTACCACTACTACAACTACCACTAACACTATCACTACTACTACCACTACTACTCATACAACTACCACTACTACTATAACTACTAGAACTACTTCAACTATCACTACTACAACTACCACTATCACTACAATAACTAACACTACCACTCATACAACTACTATAACTACTTCAACTACCACTACAACTACCACTGTCACTACTACAACTATTACTCACCCACTCAACCACCCACCCACCCACACAGTGACCCACCCACACAGTGACCCACCCACTCAACCACCCACCCACTCAACTACCCACCCACTCACACAGTGACCCACCCACTCAAACATTCACCCACCCACTCACACAGTAATCTACCTATTAAACCATTTACCCACCCACCCACCCACACAGTGACCCACCCACTCAACCATTCACCCACTCACCCACACAGTGACCAACCCACTGAACCATTCACCCACCCACACATTCACACAGTGACCCACCCACTCAACCATTCACCCACCGACCTACACAGTCACCCACCCACTCAACCATTCACCCACCCACACAGTGACCCACCCACTCAACCATTCACCCACCGACCCACACAGTGACCAACCCACTCAACCATTCACCCACCCACACACTCACACAGTGACCCACCCACTCAACCATTCACCCACCCACACAGTGACCCATCCACTCAACCATTCACGCACCCACCCACACAGTGACCCACCCACTCAGTGACCCACCCACTCAACCATTCACCCACCCACCTACACAGTGACTCACCCACTCAACCATTCACCCACCCACCCACACAATGACCCACCCACTCAACCATTCACCCACTCACACAATGACCCACCCACTCAACCATTCACCCACTCACCTACACAGTGACCCACCCACTCAACCATTCAACCACTCACCCACTCACTCAGTCACCCACATAGTGATCTACCCACTCAACCATTCACCCACTCACACAGTGACCCACACACTCAACCATTTACCAACTCACACAGTGACCAACCCACTCAACCATTCACACACTCACCCACTCACCCACATAGTGATCTACCCACTCACCCATTCACCCACTTACTCACACAGTGACCTACCCACTCAATCATTCACAAATTCTCCCACCCACTCACCCACCCACCCACACAGTGACCCACCGACTCGACCATTCACCAACTCACTAACCCACCCACTCACTCACCCACACAGTGACCCACTCACTCAGTCATTCACCCACCCACAGTGACACACCCACTCAACCATTCACCCACTCACTCACACAATGACCCACCCACTCAACCATTCACGCACCCACCTACACAGTGACCCACCCACTCAACCATTTGTTGTATCTATGCCCTGTTTTCCGTTATTAATATAAAGAATAATTAGGCCAAAAAAATGTTTTTATATCTATATATTTTTAAAACTACTCCTCACAAGCACACCAGGAATATGTGAAACGGGGAGGGCCATTAAGTGGCAAGATTTCAGAGCACAGAGAGGTCAGAGACATCCAGATGGACAAAAGGTCGATGGCCTAACCTTCCCAAGACGTCTGGAGATGCACAGAAAAGGTGCAGAGCAGAGAAAAACAACTATTGCAACTCGCGTTTTCTTTAACGTTTTCCTTAACGAAAAGTAGAAACTTAACAAAAAGAATTAACCAGCAAACAATAGGGGCTTGTTATGAGATATTCCCTTATATTACTCGTATTCACCACTCATATATTATTTTGTATTGTATGTTTCTATCTACATGACCTTCCTAAAAAACTAAAGAATACGAATTCCAGAAAGCTTAAGTGGAAACTTAGTTACACTTAACCTCAGGACATTAAAATATAACTCAGAATAAAACACCAATCCCTGGAGACAAACGCATAACCAAACTTGGCAAAGCCCTCAAAATAATGATGTAACGAGGATCATTACGAATATTCATTAAACATAGACCGAATAATGACCATGAGATACTAAGACCGAGGGAACTCATAAGAAATATCAAGAATAAATGTAACACACAGGACCACATAAATGTATTGCATAAATCTCCTCGGCCACTTTTGTCTTCCAACGATTTGGCACAAACACATACCAGCCTGAATACGTATTGGGGGTCTGGCCTCGGAATGACCCACTCAGAGGGAGGAGGGGTCAAAGGGTCGCGAGGGGGGGGGGGTCTGTGCTGGCATAGCTGGGACGTCTGTTTTTCGGTTGTTGTTTTCTCTCGCAAGAGACGCGCAGAGAGGAGAGGGTGTTCACGTTTTGAGTTTAAGCACAAGCGCACATCACGAATGAGCAGTCTGGTTCGAGTCGCGCTCAGTCTTGCAACTCGTCTTGCGACGCGGCGTTGCGACGGGGCTCGCAAGGGAGCTGGGGCGGATCGTGCCTCGAGGAGAGATGGGACGACGAGGGGTCGTTAGAGTGACAGTCTGAGAGCAGTCTGGTTCGAGTCGTGCTCAGTCTCGCAACTCGGCTTGCGACGCAGCGTTGCGACGGGGCTCGCAAGGAAGCTGGGGCGAGTCGTGCCTCGAAGAGAGATGGAACGAGGAGGGGTCGTTCGAGTCGCAGAAATCTGAGTTCAGCCTAGGTCGAGGCTGGGTTCAGCCGTGCTCCGGCTGGCGGAGCGTCGTGAGGGAGCAAACACCGATACCGATGGCAGGTGTCGCTTCTCGCAGAACGAAGTGATGAGGTGTGGTTAAGTGCGAGTGAAGCTGGCAGCTGCGCGAACAAAGGAAAGCACGGAGAAGAGAGAGTGACGAGTGACAAGCAATCAACCTGTAGAAAGGGCGGAAATCGCCAAGCGTCGACCAAGCGAGCATCGAAAAGGACGAGCAGCAGCGGATGAGCAACAAGAGCCATCGTTCATCGCCAGAGCGCTCCAAGCCGGTGAGCGCGCACAGCCGCGTCGTCCAGAGCCTGAGCCAACACAGCCCGAAGTAAGGGCGAGTGTCCGTGTGAAGTTGGCAGCGATCAAGGAGAGAGCGACGACAATATCATCGCACACCGCCGAAGGCGAGCATCGTGCCGACTCAACAATCATCCAGCAGTGGAGAAGCCTGGAGCTGCCACCAAGAGAGAGAGAGCGCCATCGAATGCGCCGTGTGTTTGATACACACACACCGACCAACACCCAGTGAAAACAGACAAGACGTCCAGCAGCGACGACGGAATCATCGCGCGCCACGACGGCGAGCGTCGTGCCAACGCCGCTCAATCGAGCAGTGGAGAGAGAAAGCAAGACGGGCTCGCTGCGGCCACGCCCAAGCGAGAAGGAATCTCTGGCCGCTGGTTGTATCCTCCCCCACCCCACAAGCTCCGACACAGCGCCCTGCCTCTACTTAAAATATTAATCATCAAGGGAACAATACAACGCACACACAACACGCACACGAATAAGACTTTCAAAAAGTTATCTTGTGTTTCAAAAATGGTTGCCATTTCAAGGTGGTGCGTTCAATATCAACTGATCATGCAAAGCAGTTGCTGCCATCGAGTTACATGAATAAGAAGTGTTTTAGTCATTCATTTTCGTTAATTGCATAATCTTGCTCATGAATCTATTGACGTATTGTTTTGCCTTTGCATGTTAGAGTATCACATGTTTGTTTAGAATAAAATTGTTAACACAGAAGTATCTCGAGTGTTTCTTTCCAAGTCCATGCAAAACTGTCTTATTCATAAGAACTGTTACCTGCGATGAGATATGAATTTGGAGACCTAACATAACACAAACACACTAAGATAATCAGTAAATGTTTAATCAAAGATAATCGTTTTATCCCGATTGATACAACTCTGGATAACGAAGCTAAGCCTAATTATCATAACTGCAAACATTAACATAATCGCAAACATTCACATAAATGACTACAATTATCTACGCGATTATCATAATTATGCATATAATTTTTATATTTCATTATTTTTTTATTATTTTTTCAAAATTTCAAAATCCGGCTTATACAACACATTCAACCCACCCACCTACACAGTGACCCACTGACTCAAACATTCACCCACCCACTCACACAGTGACCCACCCACTCAACCATTCACTCACCCACACAGTTACCCACCCACCCACTCACCCATTCACCCACTCGCTCACACAGTAACCCACCCACTCAACCATTCACCCACTCAACCATTCACCCACTCACCCACACAGTGACCTACCCACTCAACCATTCACTCACTCACAAAGTGACACACCCACTCAACCATTCACCCACTCACACAGAGACACACCCACTCAACCATTCACCCACCCACTCACACAGTGACACACTCACTCAACCATTCTTCCACTCACCAACACAGTCACCCACCCACTCAACCATTCACCCACTCACTCACACAGTGATCCACCCACTCTACCATTCACTCACCCACACAGTGAACCACCCACCCACTCACCCATTCACCCACTCACTCACACAGTAACCCACCCACTCAACCATTCACCCACTCACCCACACAGTGACCTACCCACTCAACCATCCACCCACTCACACAGTGACACACCCACTCAGCCATTCACCCACTCACACAGTGACACACCCACTCAACCATCCACCCACCCACTCACACAGTGACACACTCACTCAACCATTCATCCACTCACCCACACAGTGACCCACCCACTCAACTATTCACCCACCCACCCACTTACACAGTGACCCAACCACTCAACCATTCATCCAACCCACTTACACAGTGACACACTCATTCAACCATTCACCCACCCACCCACACAGTGACCCACCCACTCAACCATTCACCCACCCACCCAAACTGTGACCCACCCACCCACTGAACCACCCACACAGTGTCCCAACCACTCAACCATTCACCCACCCACTCACACAGTGACCCACCCACTCAACCATTCACTCACTCACACAGTGATCCACCCACTCAACCATTCACACACTCACCCACTCACTCACTCACCCACACAGTGATCTACCGACTCAACCATTCACCCACTCACTCACACAGTGACCAACCCACTCAACCATTCACCCACCCACTCACACAATGACCAACCCACTCAACCATTCACCCACCCACTTACACAGTGACCCACCCACTCAACCATTCACCCACCAACTCACACAGTGACCCACCCACTCAACCATTCACCCACCTACATAGTGACCCACCCACTCAACCATTCACCCACTTACTCACACAATGACCCACCGACTCAGCCAACCACCCACCCACACAGTGACCCACCCACTCAACCATTCACACACTCACACATACAGTGACCAACCCACTCAACCATTCACCCACCCACACTGACCAACCCACTCAACTATTCAGCCACTCACTCACACAGTGACCCACCCACTCAACCATTCACCCACCCACCTACACAGTGACCCACCCACTCAACCATTCACCCACTCACTCACCCACACAGTGACCCACCCACTCAACCATTCACACATTCACACACTCACCCACTCACCCATATAGTGATCTACCCACTCAATCATTCACCAATTATCCCACCAACTCACCAACCCACCCACCCACTCACTCACACAGTGACCCACTCACTCAGTCATTCACCCACCCACCCACTCACACAGTGACACACCCACTCAACCATTCACCCACCCACTCACACAGTGACCCACCCACTCACTAACCCACCCACCCACACAGTGACCCAGCCACCTGAAGTTGAACTTATCCACGGCAACTGAGAGGTGCCTTGGCTGGCTGCCACAGCGGTAGAGGTTGCGGTCGTCCAGGGACAGGAGATCGACATCCGAGAAGACGAAGCAGTCAAAGGGCGCCTCCCTCAGCGCCTCCACGAAGCCCACGTTCATGAGCTTGGCCCGGTTAAACTTGCCTAGTCCAGCCTGGTGGTGGTGGAGGTGGTGGTGGATGTGGAGGTGGTGGTGGGTGTGGGTGGTGGGGGTGGGGTGGAGGTGGTGGTGGTGGGGGTGGTGGTGGTGATGGGGGTGGTGGTGCAGTGGTTGTCGCACTGTATGTGTGTGTTAGTGGGGAGTGGTGGTGCAGTGGTTAGCGCACTGTGTGTGTGTTGGGAGTGGTGGTGCATTGGTTAGCGCACTGTGCGTGTGAGTGAGTGGAGAGTGGTGGTGCAGTGGTTGTCGCACTGTATGTGTGTTAGTGGGGAGTGGTGGTGCAGTGGTTAGCGCACTGTGTGTGTGTTGGGAGTGGTGGTGCAGTGGTTAGCGCACTGTGTGTGTGAGTGGGGAGTGGTGGTGCAGTGGTTAGCGCACTGTGTGTGGGGGGGAGTGGTGGTGCAGTGGTTAGCGCACTGTGTGTTTGTGGGGAGTGGTGGTGCAGTGGTTAGCGCACTGTGTGTGTGGGGGGAGTGGTGGTGCAGTGGTAAGCGCACTGTGTGTGTGTGGGGAGTGATGGTGCAGTGGTTAGCGCACTGTGTGTGTGTGAGTGGGGAGTGGTGGTGTAGTGGTTAGCGCACTGTGTGTGAGTGGGGAGTGGTGGTGCAGTGGTTAGCGCACTGTGTGTGTGAGTGGGGAGTGGTGGTGCAGTGGTTAGCGCACTGTGTGTGTGAGTGGGGAGTGGTTGTGCAGTGGTTAGCGCACTGTGTGTGTGTGGGGAGTGGTGGTGCAGTGGTTAGCGCACTGTGTGTGTGGGGAGTGGTGGTGCAGTGGTTAGCGCACTGTGTGTGTGTGAGTGGGGAGTGGTGGTGCAGTGGTTAGCGCTCTGTGTGTGTGGGGAGTGGTGGTGCAGTGGTTAGCGCACTGTGTGTGTGTGGGGAGTGGTGGTGCAGTGGTTAGCGCACTGTGTGTGTGGGGAGTGGTGGTGCAGTGGTTAGCGCACTGTGTGTGTGTGAGTGGGGAGTGGTGGTGCAGTGGTTAGCGCTCTGTGTGTGTGGGGAGTGGTGGTGCAGTGGTTAGCGCACTGTGTGTGAGTGGGGAGTGGTGGTGCAGTGGCTAGCGCAATGTGTGCGTGTGAGTAGGGAATGGTGGTGCAATGGTTAGCGGACTGTGTGTGTGTGAGTGGGGAGTGGTGGTGCAGTGGTTAGCGCACTGTGTGTGTGAGTGGGGAGTGGTGGTGCAGTGGTTAGCGCACTGTGTGTGAGTGGGGAGTGGTTGTGCAGTGGTTAGCGCACTGTGTGTGTGTGAGTGGGGAGTGGTGGTGCATTGGTTAGCGCACTGTGTGTGTGTGGGGAGTGGTGGGGCAGTGGTTAGCGCACTGTGTGTGTGTGAGTGGGAAATGGTGGTGCAATGGTTAGCGGACTGTGTGTGTGAGTGGGGAGTGGTGGTGCAGTGGTTAGCGCACTGTGTGTGTGAGTGGGGAGTGGTTGTGCAGTGGTTAGCGCACTGTGTGTGTGTGGGGAGTGGTGGTGCAGTGGTTAGCGCACTGTGTGTGTGGGGAGTGGTGGTGCAGTGGTTAGCGCACTGTGTGTGTGTGAGTGGGGAGTGGTGGTGCAGTGGTTAGCGCTCTGTGTGTGTGGGGAGTGGTGGTGCAGTGGTTAGCGCACTGTGTGTGAGTGGGGAGTGGTGGTGCAGTGGCTAGCGCAATGTGTGCGTGTGAGTGGGGAATGGTGGTGCAATGGTTAGCGGACTGTGTGTGTGTGAGTGGGGAGTGGTGGTGCAGTGGTTAGCGCACTGTGTGTGTGAGTGGGGAGTGGTGGTGCAGTGGTTAGCGCACTGTGTGTGAGTGGGGAGTGGTTGTGCAGTGGTTAGCGCACTGTGTGTGTGTGAGTGGGGAGTGGTGGTGCATTGGTTAGCGCACTGTGTATGTGTGGGGAGTGGTGGGGCAGTGGTTAGCGCACTGTGTGTGTGTGAGTGGGAAATGGTGGTGCAATGGTTAGCGGACTGTGTGTGTGAGTGGGGAGTGGTGGTGCAGTGGTTAGCGCACTGTGTGTGTGAGTGGGGAGTGGTGGTGCAGTGGTTAGCGCACTGTGTGTGTGACTGGGGAGTGGTGGTGCAGTGGTTAGCGCACTGTGTGTGTGTGAGTGGGGAGTGGTGGTGCAGTGGTTAGCGCACTGTGTGTGTGAGTGGGGAGTGGTGGTGCAGTGGTTAGCGCACTGTGTGTGTGAGTGGGGAGTGGTGGTGCAGTGGTTAGCGCACTGTGTGTGAGTGGGGAGTGGTGGTGCAGTGGTTAGCGCACTGTGTGTGTGAGTGGCGAGTGGTGGTGCAGTGGTTAGCGCACTGTGTGTGTGTGAGTGGGGAGTCGTGGTGCAGTGGTTAGGGCACTGTGTGTGTATGAGTGGGGAGTGGTGGTGCAGTGGTTAGCGCACTGTGTGTGTGAGTGGGGAGTGGTGGTGCAGTGGTTAGCGCACTTTGTGTGCGTGAGTGAGGAGTGGTGGTGCAGTGGTTAGGGCACTGTGTGTATGTGAGTGGGGTGTGGTGGGGCAGTGGTTAGCGCACTGTGTGTGAGTGGGGAGTGGTGGTACAGTGGTTAGCGCACTTTGTGTGTGTGAGTGGGGTGTGGTGGTGCAGTGGTTAGCGCACTGTGTGTGTGAGTGGGGAGTGGTGGTGCAGTGGTTAGCACACTGTGTGTGAGGGGAGTGGTGGTGCAGTGGTTAGCGCCCTGTGTGTGTGTGTGTTGGGAGTGGTGGTGCAGTGTTTAGCGCACTGTGTGTGTGTGAGTGGGGAGTGGCGGTGCAGTGGTTAACGCACTGTGTGTGTGAGTGGGGAGTGGTGGTGTAGTGGTTAGCGCATTGTGTGTGTGTGTGGGGAGTGGTGGTGCAGTGGTTAGCACACTGTATGTGTGGGGAGTGGTGGGGCAGTGGTTTGCGCACTGTGTGTGTGTGAGTGGGGAGTGGTGGTACAGTGGTTAGCGCACTTTGTGTGTGTGAGTGGGGAGTGGTGGTGCATGATTATCGCACTGTGTGTGTGTGAGTGGGGAGTGGTGGTGCAGTGGTTAGCGCACTGTGTGTGTGAGTGGGGATTGGTGGTGCAGTGGTTAGCACACTGTGTGTGAGGGGAGTGGTGGTGCAGTGGTTAGCGCCCTGTGTGTGTGTGTGTGTTGGGAGTGGTGGTGCAGTGGTTAACGCACTGTGTGTGTGAGTGGGGAGTGGTGGTGTAGTGGTTAGCGCATTGTGTGTGTGTGTTGGGAGATGGTGGTGCAGTGGTTAGCGCACTGTGTGTGTGGGGAGTGGTGGTGCAGTGGTTAGCGCACTGTGTGTGTGTGAGTGGGGAGTGGTGGTGCATTGGTTAGCGCACTGTGTGTGTGTGGGGAGTGGTGGGGCAGTGGTTAGCGCACTGTGTGTGTGTGAGTGGGGAATGGTGGTGCAATGGTTAGCGGACTGTGTGTGTGTGTGAGTGGGGAGTGGTGGTGCAGTGGTTAGCGCACTGTGTGTGAGTGGGGAGTGGTGGTGCAGTGGTTAGCGCACTGTGTTTGGGGGGGAGTGTTGGTGCAGTGGTTAGCGCACTGTCTGTTTGTGGGGAGTGGTGGTGCAGTGGTTAGCGCACTGTGTGTGTGGGGGGAGTGGTGGTGCAGTGGTAAGCGCACTGTGTGTGTGTGGGGAGTGATGGTGCAGTGGTTAGCGCTCTGTGTGTGTGTGAGTGGGGAGTGGTGGTGCAGTGGTTAGCGCACTGTGTGTGAGTGGGGAGTGGTGGTGCAGTGGTTAGCGCACTGTGTGTGTGAGTGGGGAGTGGTGGTGCAGTGGTTAGCGCACTGTGTGTGTGAGTGGGGAGTGGTTGTGCAGTGGTTAGCGCACTGTGTGTGTGTGGGGAGTGGTGGTGCAGTGGTTAGCGCACTGTGTGTGTGGGGAGTGGTGGTGCAGTGGTTAGCGCACTGTGTGTGAGTGGGGAGTGGTGGTGCAGTGGCTAGCGCAATGTGTGCGTGTGAGTGGGGAATGGTGGTGCAATGGTTAGCGGACTGTGTGTGTGTGAGTGGGGAGTGGTGGTGCAGTGGTTAGCGCACTGTGTGTGTGAGTGGGGAGTGGTGGTGCAGTGGTTAGCGCACTGTGTGTGTGAGTGGGGAGTGGTGGTGCAGTGGTTAGCGCACTGTATGTGAGTGGGGAGTGGTGGTGCAGTGGTTAGCGCACTGTGTGTGTGTGAGTGGGGAGTGGTGGTGCAGTGGTTAGCGCACTGTGTGTGTGTGAGTGGGGAGTCGTGGTGCAGTGGTTAGGGCACTGTGTGTGTATGAGTGGGGAGTGGTGGTGCAGTGGTTAGCGCATTGTGTGTGTGTGAGTGGGGAGTGGTGGTGCATTGGTTAGCGCACTGTGTGTGTGTGGGGAGTGGTGGGGCAGTGGTTAGCGCACTGTGTGTGTGTGAGTGGGGAATGGTGGTGCAATGGTTAGCGGACTGTGTGTGTGAGTGGGGAGTGGTGGTGCAGTGGTTAGCGCACTGTGTGTGAGTGGGGAGTGGTGGTGCAGTGGTTAGCGCACTGTGTGTGGGGGGGAGTGGTGGTGCAGTGGTTAGCGCACTGTGTGTTTGTGGGGAGTGGTGGTGCAGTGGTTAGCGCACTGTGTGTGTGGGGGGAGTGGTGGTGCAGTGGTAAGCGCACTGTGTGTGTGTGGGGAGTGATGGTGCAGTGGTTAGCGCTCTGTGTGTGTGTGAGTGGGGAGTGGTGGTGCAGTGGTTAGCGCACTGTGTGTGAGTGGGGAGTGGTGGTGCAGTGGTTAGCGCACTGTGTGTGTGAGTGGGGAGTGGTGGTGCAGTGGTTAGCGCACTGTGTGTGTGAGTGGGGAGTGGTTGTGCAGTGGTTAGCGCACTGTGTGTGTGTGGGGAGTGGTGGTGCAGTGGTTAGCGCACTGTGTGTGTGGGGAGTGGTGGTGCAGTGGTTAGCGCACTGTGTGTGTGTGAGTGGGGAGTGGTGGTGCAGTGGTTAGCGCTCTGTGTGTGTGGGGAGTGGTGGTGCAGTGGTTAGCGCACTGTGTGTGAGTGGGGAGTGGTGGTGCAGTGGCTAGCGCAATGTGTGCGTGTGAGTGGGGAATGGTGGTGCAATGGTTAGCGGACTGTGTGTGTGTGAGTGGGGAGTGGTGGTGCAGTGGTTAGCGCACTGTGTGTGTGAGTGGGGAGTGGTGGTGCAGTGGTTAGCGCACTGTGTGTGTGAGTGGGGAGTGGTGGTGCAGTGGTTAGCGCACTGTATGTGAGTGGGGAGTGGTGGTGCAGTGGTTAGCGCACTGTGTGTGTGTGAGTGGGGAGTGGTGGTGCAGTGGTTAGCGCACTGTGTGTGTGTGAGTGGGGAGTCGTGGTGCAGTGGTTAGGGCACTGTGTGTGTATGAGTGGGGAGTGGTGGTGCAGTGGTTAGCGCACTGTGTGTGTGAGTGGGGAGTGGTGGTGCAGTGGTTAGCGCACTTTGTGTGCGTGAGTGAGGAGTGGTGGGGCAGTGGTTAGGGCACTGTGTGTGTGTGAGTGGGGAGTGGTGGTGCAGTGGTTAGCGCACTTTGTGTGCGTGAGTGAGGAGTGGTGGGGCAGTGGTTAGCGCACTGTGTGTGTGAGTGGGGAGTGGTGGTACAGTGGTTAGCGCACTTTGTGTGTGTGAGTGGGGAGTGGTGGTGCAGTGATTATCGCACTGTGTGTGTGTGAGTGGGGAGTGGTGGTGCAGTGGTTAGCGCACTGTGTGTGTGAGTGGGGATTGGTGGTGCAGTGGTTAGCACACTGTGTGTGAGGGGAGTGGTGGTGCAGTGGTTAGCGCCCTGTGTGTGTGTGTGTGTTGGGAGTGGTGGTGCAGTGGTTAACGCACTGTGTGTGTGAGTGGGGAGTGGTGGTGTAGTGGTTAGCGCATTGTGTGTGTGTGGGGAGTGGTGGTGCAGTGGTTAGCGCACTGTGTGTGTGGGGAGTGGTGGTGCAGTGGTTAGCGCACTGTGTGTGTGTGAGTGGGGAGTGGTGGTGCATTGGTTAGCGCACTGTGTGTGTGTGGGGAGTGGTGGGGCAGTGGTTAGCGCACTGTGTGTATGTGAGTGGGGAATGGTGGTGCAATGGTTAGCGGACTGTGTGTGTGTGTGAGTGGGGAGTGGTGGTGCAGTGGTTAGCGCCCTGTGTGTGTGTGTGTTGGGAGTGGTGGTGCAGTGGTTAACGCACTGTGTGTGTGAGTGGGGAGTGGTGGTGTAGTGGTTAGCGCATTGTGTGTGTGTGTTGGGAGATGGTGGTGCAGTGGTTAGCGCACTGTGTGTGTGGGGAGTGGTGGTGAAGTGGTTAGCGCACTGTGTGTGTGTGAGTGGGGAGTGGTGGTGCATTGGTTAGCGCACTGTGTGTGTGTGGGGAGTGGTGGGGCAGTGGTTAGCGCACTGTGTGTGTGTGAGTGGGGAATGGTGGTGCAATGGTTAGCGGACTGTGTGTGTGTGTGTGAGTGGGGAGTGGTGGTGCAGTGGTTAGCGCACTGTGTGTGAGTGGGGAGTGGTGGTGCAGTGGTTAGCGCACTGTGTGTGGGGGGGAGTGTTGGTGCAGTGGTTAGCGCACTGTCTGTTTGTGGGGAGTGGTGGTGCAGTGGTTAGCGCACTGTGTGTGTGGGGGGAGTGGTGGTGCAGTGGTAAGCGCACTGTGTGTGTGTGGGGAGTGATGGTGCAGTGGTTAGCGCTCTGTGTGTGTGTGAGTGGGGAGTGGTGGTGCAGTGGTTAGCGCACTGTGTGTGAGTGGGGAGTGGTGGTGCAGTGGTTAGCGCACTGTGTGTGTGAGTGGGGAGTGGTGGTGCAGTGGTTAGCGCACTGTGTGTGTGAGTGGGGAGTGGTTGTGCAGTGGTTAGCGCACTGTGTGTGTGTGGGGAGTGGTGGTGCAGTGGTTAGCGCACTGTGTGTGTGGGGAGTGGTGGTGCAGTGGTTAGCGCACTGTGTGTGAGTGGGGAGTGGTGGTGCAGTGGCTAGCGCAATGTGTGCGTGTGAGTGGGGAATGGTGGTGCAATGGTTAGCGGACTGTGTGTGTGTGAGTTCGGAGTGGTGGTGCAGTGGTTAGCGCACTGTGTGTGTGAGTGGGGAGTGGTGGTGCAGTGGTTAGCGCACTGTGTGTGTGAGTGGGGAGTGGTGGTGCAGTGGTTAGCGCACTGTATGTGAGTGGGGAGTGGTGGTGCAGTGGTTAGCACACTGTGTGTGTGTGAGTGGGGAGTGGTGGTGCAGTGGTTAGCGCACTGTGTGTGTGTGAGTGGGGAGTCGTGGTGCAGTGGTTAGGGCACTGTGTGTGTATGAGTGGGGAGTGGTGGTGCAGTGGTTAGCGCATTGTGTGTGTGTGAGTGGGGAGTGGTGGTGCATTGGTTAGCGCACTGTGTGTGTGTGGGGAGTGGTGGGGCAGTGGTTAGCGCACTGTGTGTGTGTGAGTGGGGAATGGTGGTGCAATGGTTAGCGGACTGTGTGTGTGTGTGAGTGGGGAGTGGTGGTGCAGTGGTTAGCGCACTGTGTGTGAGTGGGGAGTGGTGGTGCAGTGGTTAGCGCACTGTGTGTGGGGGGAGTGGTGGTGCAGTGGTTAGCGCACTGTGTGTTTGTGGGGAGTGGTGGTGCAGTGGTTAGCGCACTGTGTGTGTGGGGGGAGTGGTGGTGCAGTGGTTAGCGCACTGTGTGTTTGTGGGGAGTGGTGGTGCAGTGGTTAGCGCACTGTGTGTGTGGGGGGAGTGGTGGTGCAGTGGTAAGCACACTGTGTGTGTGTGGGGAGTGATGGTGCAGTGGTTAGCGCTCTGTGTGTGTGTGAGTGGGGAGTGGTGGTGCAGTGGTTAGCGCACTGTGTGTGAGTGGGGAGTGGTGGTGCAGTGGTTAGCGCACTGTGTGTGTGAGTGGGGAGTGGTGGTGCAGTGGTTAGCGCACTGTGTGTGTGAGTGGGGAGTGGTTGTGCAGTGGTTAGCGCACTGTGTGTGTGTGGGGAGTGGTGGTGCAGTGGTTAGCGCACTGTGTGTGTGGGGAGTGGTGGTGCAGTGGTTAGCGCACTGTGTGTGTGTGAGTGGGGAGTGGTGGTGCAGTGGTTAGCGCTCTGTGTGTGTGGGGAGTGGTGGTGCAGTGGTTAGCGCACTGTGTGTGAGTGGGGAGTGGTGGTGCAGTGGCTAGCGCAATGTGTGCGTGTGAGTGGGGAATGGTGGTGCAATGGTTAGCGGACTGTGTGTGTGTGAGTGGGGAGTGGTGGTGCAGTGGTTAGCGCACTGTGTGTGTGAGTGGGGAGTGGTGGTGCAGTGGTTAGCGCACTGTGTGTGTGAGTGGGGAGTGGTGGTGCAGTGGTTAGCGCACTGTATGTGAGTGGGGAGTGGTGGTGCAGTGGTTAGCGCACTGTGTGTGTGTGAGTGGGGAGTGGTGGTGCAGTGGTTAGCGCACTGTGTGTGTGTGAGTGGGGAGTCGTGGTGCAGTGGTTAGGGCACTGTGTGTGTATGAGTGGGGAGTGGTGGTGCAGTGGTTAGCGCACTGTGTGTGTGAGTGGGGAGTGGTGGTGCAGTGGTTAGCGCACTTTGTGTGCGTGAGTGAGGAGTGGTGGGGCAGTGGTTAGGGCACTGTGTGTGTGTGAGTGGGGAGTGGTGGTGCAGTGGTTAGCGCACTTTGTGTGCGTGAGTGAGGAGTGGTGGGGCAGTGGTTAGCGCACTGTGTGTGTGAGTGGGGAGTGGTGGTACAGTGGTTAGCGCACTTTGTGTGTGTGAGTGGGGAGTGGTGGTGCAGTGATTATCGCACTGTGTGTGTGTGAGTGGGGAGTGGTGGTGCAGTGGTTAGCGCACTGTGTGTGTGAGTGGGGATTGGTGGTGCAGTGGTTAGCACACTGTGTGTGAGGGGAGTGGTGGTGCAGTGGTTAGCGCCCTGTGTGTGTGTGTGTGTTGGGAGTGGTGGTGCAGTGGTTAACGCACTGTGTGTGTGAGTGGGGAGTGGTGGTGTAGTGGTTAGCGCATTGTGTGTGTGGGGAGTGGTGGTGCAGTGGTTAGCGCACTGTGTGTGTGGGGAGTGGTGGTGCAGTGGTTAGCGCACTGTGTGTGTGTGAGTGGGGAGTGGTGGTGCATTGGTTAGCGCACTGTGTGTGTGTGGGGAGTGGTGGGGCAGTGGTTAGCGCACTGTGTGTGTGTGAGTGGGGAATGGTGGTGCAATGGTTAGCGGACTGTGTATGTGTGTGAGTGGGGAGTGGTGGTGCAGTGGTTAGCGCACTGTGTGTGTGAGTGGGGAGTGGTGGTGCAGTTGTTAGCGCACTGTGTGTGTGAGTGGGGAGTGGTGGTGCAGTGGTTAGCGCACTGTGTGTGTGTGAGTGGGGAGTGGTGGTGCAGTGGTTAGCGCACTGTGTGTGTGAGTGGGGAGTGGTGGTGCAGTGGTTAGCGCACTGTGTGTGTGAGTGGGGAGTGGTGGTGCAGTGGTTAGCGCACTGTGTGTGAGTGGGGAGTGGTGGTGCAGTGGTTAGCGCACTGTGTGTGTGTGAGTGGGGAGTGGTGGTGCAGTGGTTAGCGCACTGTGTGTGTGTGAGTGGGGAGTCGTGGTGCAGTGGTTAGGGCACTGTGTGTGTATGAGTAGGGAGTGGTGGTGCAGTGGTTAGCGCACTGTGTGTGTGAGTGGGGAGTGGTGGTGCAGTGGTTAGCGCACTTTGTGTGCGTGAGTGAGGAGTGGTGGTGCAGTGGTTAGGGCACTGTGTGTATGTGAGTGGGGAGTGGTGGTGCAGTGATTATCGCACTGTGTGTGTGTGAGTGGGGAGTGGTGGTACAGTGGTTAGCGCACTTTGTGTGAGGGGAGTGGTGGTGCAGTGGTTAGCGCCCTGTGTGTGTGTGAGTGGGGAGTGGCGGTGCAGTGGTTAACGCACTGTGTGTGTGTTGGGAGTGGTGGTGCAGTGGTTAGCGCACTGTGTTTATGGGGAGTGGTGGTGCAGTGGTTAGCGCACTATGTGTGAGTGGGGAGTGGTGGTGCAGTGGTTAGCGCACTGTGTGTGTGGGGGGGGAGTGGTGGTGCAGTGGTTAGCATACTGTGTGTGAGTGGAGAGTGGTGGTGTAGTGGTTGTCGCACTGTATGTGTGTGTTAGTGGGGAGTGGTGGTGCAGTGGTTAGCGCACTGTGTGTGTGTTGGGAGTGGTGGTGCAGTGGTTAGCGCACTGTGTGTGTGAGTGAGTGGAGAGTGGTGGTGCAGTGGTTGTCGCTCTGTATGTGTGTGTTAGTGGGGAGTGGTTGTGCAGTGGTTAGCGCACTGTGTGTGTGTGTTGGGAGTGGTGGTGCAGTGGTTAGCGCACTGTGTGTGTGAGTGGGGAGTGGTGGTGCAGTGGTTAGCGCATTGTGTGTGTGTGTGGGGAGTGGTGGAGCAGTGGTTAGCACACTGTATGTGTGGGGAGTGGTGGGGCAGTGGTTAGCGCACTGTGTGTGTGTGAGTGGGGAGTGGTGGTACAGTGGTTAGCGCACTTTGTGTGTGTGAGTGGGGAGTGGTGGTGCAGTGATTATCGCACTGTGTGTGTAAGTGGTGGTGCAGTGGTTAGCACACTGTGTGTGAGGGGAGTGGTGGTGCAGTGGTTAGCGCCCTGTGTGTGTGTGTGTTGGGAGTGGTGGTGCAGTGTTTAGCGCACTGTGTGTGTGTGAGTGGGGAGTGGCGGTGCAGTGGTTAACGCACTGTGTGTGTGAGTGGGGAGTGGTGGTGTAGTGGTTAGCACATTGTGTGTGTGTTGGGAGATGGTGGTGCAGTGGTTAGCACACTGTGTGTGTGGGGAGTGGTGGTGCAGTGGTTAGAGCACTGTGTTTATGGGGAGTGGTGGTGCAGTGGTTAGCGCACTATGTGTGAGTGGGGAGTGGTGGTGCAGTGGTTAGCGCACTGTGTGTGTGTGGGTGGGAGTGGTGGTGCAGTGGTTAGCATACTGTGTGTGTGAGTGGAGAGTGGTGGTGCAGTGGTTGTCGCACTGTATGTGTGTGTTAGTGGGGAGTGGTGGTGCAGTGGTTAGCGCACTGTGTGTGTGTTGGGAGTGGTGGTGCAGTGGTTAGCGCACTGTGTGTGTGAGTGAGTGGAGAGTGGTGGTGCAGTGGTTGTCGCACTGTATGTGTGTGTTAGTGGGGAGTGGTTGTGCAGTGGATAGCGCACTGTGTGTGTGTGTTGGGAGTGGTGGTGCAGTGGTTAGCGCACTGTGTGTGTGAGTGGGGAGTGGTGGTGCAGTGGTTAGCGCACTGTGTGTGGGGCGGAGTGGTGGTGCAGTGGTTAGCGCACTGTGTGTGTGTGAGTGGAGAGTGGTTGTGCATTGGTTAGCGCACTGCGTGTATGTGTGTGTGTTTTTTGGGAGTGGTGGTGCAGTGGTTAGCGCACTGTGTGTGTGTGTGTGTAAGAGTGCGGAGTGGTGGTGCAGTGATTATCGCACTGTGTGTGTGTGTGAGTGGGGAGTGGTGGTGCAGTGGTTAGCGCACTGTGTGTGTGAGTGGGGAGTGGTGGTGCAGTGGTTATCACACTATGTGTGAGGGGAGTGGTGGTGCAGTGGTTAGCGCCCTGTGTGTGTGTGTGTGTTGGGAGTGGTGGTGCAGTGTTTAGCGCACTGTGTGTGTGTGAGTGGGGAGTGGCGGTGCAGTGGTTAACGCACTGTGTGTGTGAGTGGGGAGTGGTGGTGTAGTGGTTAGCGCATTGTGTGTGTGTGTGGGGAGTGGTGGTGCAGTGGTTAGCACACTGTATGTGTGGGGAGTGGTGGGGCAGTGGTTAGCGCACTGTGTGTGTGTGAGTGGGGAGTGGTGGTACAGTGGTTAGCGCACTTTGTGTGTGTGAGTGGGGAGTGGTGGTGCAGTGATTATCGCACTGTGTGTGTGTGAGTGGGGAGTGGTGGTGCAGTGGTTAGCGCACTGTGTGTGTGAGTGGGGAGTGGTGGTGCAGTGGTTAGCACACTGTGTTTGAGGGGAGTGGTGGTGCAGTGGTTAGCGCCCTGTGTGTGTGTGTGTTGGGAGTGGTGGTGCAGTGTTTAGCGCACTGTGTGTGTGTGAGTGGGGAGTGGCGGTGCAGTGGTTAGCGCCCTGTGTGTGTGTGTGTTGGGAGTGGTGGTGCAGTGTTTAGCGCACTTTGTGTGTGTGAGTGGGGAGTGGCGGTGCAGTGGTTAACGCACTGTGTGTGTGAGTGGGGAGTGGTGGTGTAGTGGTTAGCGCATTGTGTGTGTGTTGGGAGTGGTGGTGCAGTGGTTAGCACACTGTGTGTGAGGGGAGTGGTGGTGCAGTGGTTAGCGCACTGTGTGTGTGTTGGGAGTGGTGGTGCAGTGTTTAGCGCACTGTGTGTGTGTGAGTGGGGAGTGGCGGTGCAGTGGTTAACGCACTGTGTGTGTGAGTGGGGAGTGGTGGTGTAGTGGTTAGCACATTGTGTGTGTGTTGGGAGATGGTGGTGCAGTGGTTAGCACACTGTGTGTGTGGGGAGTGGTGGTGCAGTGGTTAGAGCACTGTGTTTATGGGGAGTGGTGGTGCAGTGGTTAGCGCACTATGTGTGAGTGGGGAGTGGTGGTGCAGTGGTTAGCGCACTGTGTGTGTGTGGGTGGGAGTGGTGGTGCAGTGGTTAGCATACTGTGTGTGTGAGTGGAGAGTGGTGGTGCAGTGGTTGTCGCACTGTATGTGTGTGTTAGTGGGGAGTGGTGGTGCAGTGGTTAGCGCACTGTGTGTGTGTTGGGAGTGGTGGTGCAGTGGTTAGCGCACTGTGTGTGTGAGTGAGTGGAGAGTGGTGGTGCAGTGGTTGTCGCACTGTATGTGTGTGTTAGTGGGGAGTGGTTGTGCAGTGGATAGCGCACTGTGTGTGTGTGTTGGGAGTGGTGGTGCAGTGGTTAGCGCACTGTGTGTGTGAGTGGGGAGTGGTGGTGCAGTGGTTAGCGCACTGTGTGTGGGGGGGAGTGGTGGTGCAGTGGTTAGCGCACTGTGTGTGTGTGAGTGGAGAGTGGTTGTGCATTGGTTAGCGCACTGCGTGTATGTGTGTGTGTTTTTTGGGAGTGGTGGTGCAGTGGTTAGCGCACTGTGTGTGTGTGTGTGTGTAAGAGTGCGGAGTGGTGGTGCAGTGATTATCGCACTGTGTGTGTGTGTGAGTGGGGAGTGGTGGTGCAGTGGTTAGCGCACTGTGTGTGTGAGTGGGGAGTGGTGGTGCAGTGGTTATCACACTATGTGTGAGGGGAGTGGTGGTGCAGTGGTTAGCGCCCTGTGTGTGTGTGTGTTGGGAGTGGTGGTGCAGTGTTTAGCGCACTGTGTGTGTGTGAGTGGGGAGTGGCGGTGCAGTGGTTAACGCACTGTGTGTGTGAGTGGGGAGTGGTGGTGTAGTGGTTAGCGCATTGTGTGTGTGTGTGGGGAGTGGTGGTGCAGTGGTTAGCACACTGTATGTGTGGGGAGTGGTGGGGCAGTGGTTAGCGCACTGTGTGTGTGTGAGTGGGGAGTGGTGGTACAGTGGTTAGCGCACTTTGTGTGTGTGAGTGGGGAGTGGTGGTGCAGTGATTATCGCACTGTGTGTGTGTGAGTGGGGAGTGGTGGTGCAGTGGTTAGCGCACTGTGTGTGTGAGTGGGGAGTGGTGGTGCAGTGGTTAGCACACTGTGTGTGAGGGGAGTGGTGGTGCAGTGGTTAGCGCCCTGTGTGTGTGTGTGTTGGGAGTGGTGGTGCAGTGTTTAGCGCACTGTGTGTGTGTGAGTGGGGAGTGGCGGTGCAGTGGTTAGCGCCCTGTGTGTGTGTGTGTTGGGAGTGGTGGTGCAGTGTTTAGCGCACTTTGTGTGTGTGAGTGGGGAGTGGCGGTGCAGTGGTTAACGCACTGTGTGTGTGAGTGGGGAGTGGTGGTGTAGTGGTTAGCGCATTGTGTGTGTGTTGGGAGTGGTGGTGCAGTGGTTAGCACACTGTGTGTGTGTGTTGGGAGTGGTGGTGCAGTGGTTAGCGCACTGTGTGTGTGTTGGGAGTGGTGGTGCAGTGTTTAGCGCACTGTGTGTGTGTGAGTGGGGAGTGGCGGTGCAGTGGTTAACGCACTGTGTGTGTGAGTGGGGAGTGGTGGTGTAGTGGTTAGCGCATTGTGTGTGTGTTGGGAGATGGTGGTGCAGTGGTTAGCACACTGTGTGTGTGGGGAGTGGTGGTGCAGTGGTTAGAGCACTGTGTTTATGGGGAGTGGTGGTGCAGTGGTTAGCGCACTATGTGTGAGTGGGGAGTGGTGGTGCAGTGGTTATCGCACTGTGTGTGTGTGGGTGGGAGTGGTGGTGCAGTGGTTAGCATACTGTGTGTGTGAGTGGAGAGTGGTGGTGCAGTGGTTGTCGCACTGTATGTGTGTGTTAGTGGGGAGTGGTGGTGCAGTGGTTAGCGCACTGTGTGTGTGTTGGGAGTGGTGGTGCAGTGGTTAGCGCACTGTGTGTGTGAGTGAGTGGAGAGTGGTGGTGCAGTGGTTGTCGCACTGTATGTGTGTGTTAGTGGGGAGTGGTTGTGCAGTGGATAGCGCACTGTGTGTGTGTTGGGAGTGGTGGTGCAGTGGTTAGCGCACTGTGTGTGTGAGTGGGGAGTGGTGGTGCAGTGGTTAACGCACTGTGTGTGTGAGTGGGGAGTGGTGGTGTAGTGGTTAGCGCATTGTGTGTGTGTTGGGAGTGGTGGTGCAGTGGTTAGCACACTGTGTGTGTGTGTTGGGAGTGGTGGTGCAGTGGTTAGCGCACTGTGTGTGTGTTGGGAGTGGTGGTGCAGTGTTTAGCGCACTGTGTGTGTGTGAGTGGGGAGTGGCGGTGCAGTGGTTAACGCACTGTGTGTGTGAGTGGGGAGTGGTGGTGTAGTGGTTAGCGCATTGTGTGTGTGTTGGGAGATGGTGGTGCAGTGGTTAGCACACTGTGTGTGTGGGGAGTGGTGGTGCAGTGGTTAGAGCACTGTGTTTATGGGGAGTGGTGGTGCAGTGGTTAGCGCACTATGTGTGAGTGGGGAGTGGTGGTGCAGTGGTTATCGCACTGTGTGTGTGTGGGTGGGAGTGGTGGTGCAGTGGTTAGCATACTGTGTGTGTGAGTGGAGAGTGGTGGTGCAGTGGTTGTCGCACTGTATGTGTGTGTTAGTGGGGAGTGGTGGTGCAGTGGTTAGCGCACTGTGTGTGTGTTGGGAGTGGTGGTGCAGTGGTTAGCGCACTGTGTGTGTGAGTGAGTGGAGAGTGGTGGTGCAGTGGTTGTCGCTCTGTATGTGTGTGTTAGTGGGGAGTGGTTGTGCAGTGGTTAGCGCACTGTGTGTGTGTGTTGGGAGTGGTGGTGCAGTGGTTAGCGCACTGTGTGTGTGAGTGGGGAGTGGTGGTGCAGTGGTTAGCGCATTGTGTGTGTGTGTGGGGAGTGGTGGAGCAGTGGTTAGCACACTGTATGTGTGGGGAGTGGTGGGGCAGTGGTTAGCGCACTGTGTGTGTGTGAGTGGGGAGTGGTGGTACAGTGGTTAGCGCACTTTGTGTGTGTGAGTGGGGAGTGGTGGTGCAGTGATTATCGCACTGTGTGTGTGAGTGGTGGTGCAGTGGTTAGCACACTGTGTGTGAGGGGAGTGGTGGTGCAGTGGTTAGCGCCCTGTGTGTGTGTGTGTTGGGAGTGGTGGTGCAGTGTTTAGCGCACTGTGTGTGTGTGAGTGGGGAGTGGCGGTGCAGTGGTTAACGCACTGTGTGTGTGAGTGGGGAGTGGTGGTGTAGTGGTTAGCACATTGTGTGTGTGTTGGGAGATGGTGGTGCAGTGGTTAGCACACTGTGTGTGTGGGGAGTGGTGGTGCAGTGGTTAGAGCACTGTGTTTATGGGGAGTGGTGGTGCAGTGGTTAGCGCACTATGTGTGAGTGGGGAGTGGTGGTGCAGTGGTTAGCGCACTGTGTGTGTGTGGGTGGGAGTGGTGGTGCAGTGGTTAGCATACTGTGTGTGTGAGTGGAGAGTGGTGGTGCAGTGGTTGTCGCACTGTATGTGTGTGTTAGTGGGGAGTGGTGGTGCAGTGGTTAGCGCACTGTGTGTGTGTTGGGAGTGGTGGTGCAGTGGTTAGCGCACTGTGTGTGTGAGTGAGTGGAGAGTGGTGGTGCAGTGGTTGTCGCACTGTATGTGTGTGTTAGTGGGGAGTGGTTGTGCAGTGGATAGCGCACTGTGTGTGTGTGTTGGGAGTGGTGGTGCAGTGGTTAGCGCACTGTGTGTGTGAGTGGGGAGTGGTGGTGCAGTGGTTAGCGCACTGTGTGTGGGGGGGAGTGGTGGTGCAGTGGTTAGCGCACTGTGTGTGTGTGAGTGGAGAGTGGTTGTGCATTGGTTAGCGCACTGCGTGTATGTGTGTGTGTTTTTTGGGAGTGGTGGTGCAGTGGTTAGCGCACTGTGTGTGTGTGTGTAAGAGTGCGGAGTGGTGGTGCAGTGATTATCGCACTGTGTGTGTGTGTGAGTGGGGAGTGGTGGTGCAGTGGTTAGCGCACTGTGTGTGTGAGTGGGGAGTGGTGGTGCAGTGGTTATCACACTATGTGTGAGGGGAGTGGTGGTGCAGTGGTTAGCGCCCTGTGTGTGTGTGTGTTGGGAGTGGTGGTGCAGTGTTTAGCGCACTGTGTGTGTGTGAGTGGGGAGTGGCGGTGCAGTGGTTAACGCACTGTGTGTGTGAGTGGGGAGTGGTGGTGTAGTGGTTAGCGCATTGTGTGTGTGTGTGGGGAGTGGTGGTGCAGTGGTTAGCACACTGTATGTGTGGGGAGTGGTGGGGCAGTGGTTAGCGCACTGTGTGTGTGTGAGTGGGGAGTGGTGGTACAGTGGTTAGCGCACTTTGTGTGTGTGAGTGGGGAGTGGTGGTGCAGTGATTATCGCACTGTGTGTGTGTGAGTGGGGAGTGGTGGTGCAGTGGTTAGCGCACTGTGTGTGTGAGTGGGGAGTGGTGGTGCAGTGGTTAGCACACTGTGTGTGAGGGGAGTGGTGGTGCAGTGGTTAGCGCCCTGTGTGTGTGTGTGTTGGGAGTGGTGGTGCAGTGTTTAGCGCACTGTGTGTGTGTGAGTGGGGAGTGGCGGTGCAGTGGTTAGCGCCCTGTGTGTGTGTGTGTTGGGAGTGGTGGTGCAGTGTTTAGCGCACTTTGTGTGTGTGAGTGGGGAGTGGCGGTGCAGTGGTTAACGCACTGTGTGTGTGAGTGGGGAGTGGTGGTGTAGTGGTTAGCGCATTGTGTGTGTGTTGGGAGTGGTGGTGCAGTGGTTAGCACACTGTGTGTGTGTGTTGGGAGTGGTGGTGCAGTGGTTAGCGCACTGTGTGTGTGTTGGGAGTGGTGGTGCAGTGTTTAGCGCACTGTGTGTGTGTGAGTGGGGAGTGGCGGTGCAGTGGTTAACGCACTGTGTGTGTGAGTGGGGAGTGGTGGTGTAGTGGTTAGCGCATTGTGTGTGTGTTGGGAGATGGTGGTGCAGTGGTTAGCACACTGTGTGTGTGGGGAGTGGTGGTGCAGTGGTTAGAGCACTGTGTTTATGGGGAGTGGTGGTGCAGTGGTTAGCGCACTATGTGTGAGTGGGGAGTGGTGGTGCAGTGGTTATCGCACTGTGTGTGTGTGGGTGGGAGTGGTGGTGCAGTGGTTAGCATACTGTGTGTGTGAGTGGAGAGTGGTGGTGCAGTGGTTGTCGCACTGTATGTGTGTGTTAGTGGGGAGTGGTGGTGCAGTGGTTAGCGCACTGTGTGTGTGTTGGGAGTGGTGGTGCAGTGGTTAGCGCACTGTGTGTGTGAGTGAGTGGAGAGTGGTGGTGCAGTGGTTGTCGCACTGTATGTGTGTGTTAGTGGGGAGTGGTTGTGCAGTGGATAGCGCACTGTGTGTGTGTTGGGAGTGGTGGTGCAGTGGTTAGCGCACTGTGTGTGTGAGTGGGGAGTGGTGGTGCAGTGGTTAGCGCACTGTGTGTGGGGGGGAGTGGTGGTGCAGTGGTTAGCGCACTGTGTGTGTGTGAGTGGAGAGTGGTTGTGCATTGGTTAGCGCACTGCGTGTATGTGTGTGTGTTTTTTGGGAGTGGTGGTGCAGTGGTTAGCGCACTGTGTGTGTGTGTAAGAGTGGGGAGTGGTGG
This sequence comes from Lampetra planeri, assembly GCF_965212315.1. Classification (NCBI taxonomy): domain Eukaryota; kingdom Metazoa; phylum Chordata; class Hyperoartia; order Petromyzontiformes; family Petromyzontidae; genus Lampetra; species Lampetra planeri. The sequence continues at coordinate 3,468,897 of NC_136186.1, forward strand.
TGTAGTGGTTAGCGCATTGTGTGTGTGTGTGGGGAGTGGTGGTGCAGTGGTTAGCACACTGTATGTGTGGGGAGTGGTGGGGCAGTGGTTAGCGCACTGTGTGTGTGTGAGTGGGGAGTGGTGGTACAGTGGTTAGCGCACTTTGTGTGTGTGAGTGGGGAGTGGTGGTGCAGTGATTATCGCACTGTGTGTGTGTGAGTGGGGAGTGGTGGTGCAGTGGTTAGCGCACTGTGTGTGTGAGTGGGGAGTGGTGGTGCAGTGGTTAGCACACTGTGTGTGAGGGGAGTGGTGGTGCAGTGGTTAGCGCCCTGTGTGTGTGTGTGTTGGGAGTGGTGGTGCAGTGTTTAGCGCACTGTGTGTGTGTGAGTGGGGAGTGGCGGTGCAGTGGTTAACGCACTGTGTGTGTGAGTGGGGAGTTGTGGTGTAGTGGTTAGCGCATTGTGTGTGTGTGTTGGGAGATGGTGGTGCAGTGGTTAGCACACTGTGTGTGTGTGTTGGGAGTGGTGGTGCAGTGGTTAGCGCACTGTGTGTGTGAGTGGAAAGTGGTGGTGCAGTGGTTAGCGCACTGTGTGTGGGGGGAGTGGTGGTGCAGTGGTTAGCGCACTGTGTGTGTGTGAGTGGAGAGTGGTTGTGCATTGGTTAGCGCACTGTGTGTATGTGTGTTTGTTTTTGGGAGTGGTGGTGCAGTGGTTAGCGCACTGTGTGTGTGTGTAAGAGTGGGGAGTGGTGGTGCAGTGGTGAACGCACTGTGTGTGAGTGAGTGGGGAGTGGTGGTGCAGTGGTTAGCGCACTGTGTGTGTGAGTGGGGAGTGGTGGTGCAGTGGTTAGCGCACTATGTGTGTGTGAGTGGGGAGTGGTGGTGCAGTGGTTAGCGCATTGTGTGTGTGAGTGGGGAGTGGTGGTGCAGTGGTTAGCGCACTGTGTGTGGGGGGGGGGGGAGTGGTGGTGCAGTGGTTAGCGCACTGTATGTGTGTGTGTGAGGAATGGTGGTGCAGTGGTTAGCGCACTGAGGTTGCTCTCTCTCCGCAGGTTCGCTCTCCTGCAGGGAGCGGCACAGCGGATGTCCCGTGACGGCCTCAGCTCCCTGAGCCGCACCGCCAACCCCCTCTACACCAACCTCACGGTCGACATGGACAGTGCTGATCCCTAGAACTACCACTCAGACCCCCTTGATGATCCCCTGGACGCGGCGTTGATGATATTCACTAAGTATTTCTCAACTGAACTATTTAAAATATGAGATAAAAACTTTTTTTTTCATATTTCTTTTACCAGCTGCAGGTCTCCACTGAGCTATCATATCAAGTTGATTTGTATTTTTTTCACAAGCCACCCTCTGGCGATCACACCACGCCGTGTCGACTGGGTGTTTAAGGTTAGCGATGTGCCATACTGGTAGGAATCTCCTGGTTACACCAGCCTACAGGGGATTATTGTGTCCGTCCGTTGTGCATTCAAAAATGGGAGGGGTGGGGCTGAGTGGAGAGGGGAGGGTGGGGATAAGCTGGATGGGGAGGGTGGTGAGGGGCTGGGTGGGGATGGTGGGGCTCGGTGGGGGGTGGGAGTGGTGGGGCTGGGTGGGGAGGGGCTGGTCACCCCGTGGTGCCCTTATAAAACTCAACGTTTAACCTACTCACGCCGGCTTGTGCCCGCCCTCACAGTGGGGCATATTTGCGGAATACACCACGCCGCCGTTGACCCTGGCCATTGACCGAGCAACCCAACGTTACTACCAGCTCCCTCCGCAGGAATGTGTTATTATCTGGCTGTATTGCTCATGAAACAATAAAATTATTTTACTATGAAATTAAGTTTAAACCTTTTTTTTAGTTTAGGGACCCATAATAACATAAACTACAGGCCCTCCACTCGCTTAATCCGGCACTGGGTGAGTGGTTGAGTGGGTGAGTGATTGAGTGGGTGAGTGATTGGTTGATTGATTGGGTGAGTGGGTGAGTGGTTGAGTGATTGAGTGGGTGAGTGATTGAGTGGATAAGTGATTGGTTGATTGATTGGGTGAGTGAGTGATTGAGTGGGCGAGTGAATGATTGATTGATTGGGTGAGTGGGTGAATGATTGAGTGATTGAGTGGGTGAGTGATTGAGTGGATCAGTGGGTTAGTTATTGATTTGTCTTTGTGCACCTAGCCTGGCACCGGGTAATATGGGTGCATTCTATTGTTGTTCAGTCTTTAAATATGTATATTTGTGTGTGCGTGTCTGTTATGTGTGTCTGTGTCAGTTGACGTTCCTGTGTGTGTAGCTGTGTGTCTGTCTGTTAGTTTATGATGGGTGGTGTTGATGATGGGTGGTGGTTATGACGATGGGTGGTGGTGATGATGATGGGTGGTGGTCATTATGATGGGTGATAATGATTATGATAGCTGATGATAATGATGATGATGGGTGGGTGGTTGTGGTTATGATGGGTTGTGGTTATGATGGGTGGTGGTGATGATCGGTGGTGATGACAATGATAAGGGGTGATGATGTGATGGATGGTGGTGATGACGATGATAATGGGTTACCATGTGATTGGCGGTGGTGATGATAGGTGGTGGTGATGATGGGTAATGATGGTGATGATGGTTAATGATGGTGCTGATGGTGATGGATGGATGGTGATGATGATCCGTGGTCATGATGATGATTATGATGGGTGTGTGATGGTGATGAGTGGTGATGATGGATGCTGATGATTATGATAGCTGATGATGATGGGTGGGTGGTTGTGATTATGATGGGTGGGTGGTGATGATGGGTGATGATGGTTGATGATGGTTCATGATGGGTGGTAGTGATTATGATGAGTAGTGATGATGGGTAGATGATTATGTTGGGTGCTGATGATGATAGGTGATGTGATGCGTTGTAAAAATGGGTGGTAGTGGTGATGATGGTTGGTGATTATGATAGCTGATGATAATGATGGTGGGTGATGATAATCGGTGATGTTGTGATGGGTGGTGGTGACAATGGGTGGTAATTGATGGCTGATGATAACGATAATGATGGGTGATGATCCATAAGAGGTTTTTTTTGGGTTAGATCGCGTAAATATCTAAATGTGTCGTTAAACCCGCCTTCACCCGACACAGCCAACTAGTCAGGGTTGTCACGTAAACAGAACGTGCCAATTCGTCACTAGTACAGCACTAGTGCATAGTGTAGTGTATAGTAGTGTAGTATATAGTGTAGTGTATAGTGTAGTGTATAGTGTAGTGTATAGTGTAGTGTATAGTGTAGTGTTCAGTGTAGTGTATAGTGATGATAGGTGATGTGATGCGTTGTAAAAATGGGTGGTGGTGGTGATGATGGTTGGTGATTATGATAGCTGATGATAATGATGGTGGGTGATGATAATCGGTGATGTTGTGATGGGTGGTGGTGACAATGGGTGGTAATTGATGGCTGATGATAACGATAATGATGGGTGATGATCCATAAGAGGTTTTTTTTGGGTTAGATCGCGTAAATATCTAAATGTGTCGTTAAACCCGCCTTCACCCGACACAGCCAACTAGTCAGGGTTGTCACGTAAACAGAACGTGCCAATTCGTCACTAGTACAGCACTAGTGCATAGTGTAGTGTATAGTAGTGTAGTATATAGTGTAGTGTATAGTGTAGTGTATAGTGTAGTGTATAGTGTAGTGTATAGTGTAGTGTTCAGTGTAGTGTATAGTGTAGTGTAAATTAGTGTAGTGTATAGTGTAGTGTATAGCAGTGTAGTGTATAGTGTAGTGTATAGTGTGTTGTGTATAGTGTAGTGTATAGTGTGTCGTGTATCGTATAGTGTATAGTGTGTAGTGTATAGTGTGTAGTGTAGTTTATAGTAGTGTAGCGTATAGTGTATAGTGTAGTGTATAGTATATAGTAGTGTAGTGTATAGTGTAGTTTATAGTGTGTTGTGTTTAGTGTAGTGTATAGTGTAGTGTATAGTGTAGTGTATAGTGTGTAGTGTATAGTGTATAGTATATAGTAGTGTAGTGTATAGTGTAGTGTATAGTGTAGTGTATAGTGTAGTTTATAGTGTGTTGTGTTTAGTGTAGTGTATAGTGTAGTGTATAGTGTAATATACTAGTACAGCATGCCAGTGTGTTGGAGAGCCAAGCCACAACATTTACAATCTGAGTGACGAATTGGCCACGTTCTGTTTACGTGACAACCCTTACTAGTTGGCTGTGTCGGGTGGTGTCGTGTTTAAAGACGCAACATTTATATATTTACGCGATCTCACTCAAAAAAAACCTCTTATGGATCATATTGGTCGTGAAGCCTACGTGCTAAAATGTGTAATGATGATCGGTGATGATGTGATGGGTGGTGGTGTTGATGGTTGTTTGATGATGGGTTGTGCTGATATTGGATTGTCGTGGTGATGATGATGGGTGCTAGTGATAATGATGATGATGATGAGTGCTTAGGATGATGGGTGTTGAGTATGATGATAACGATGACGATGGGTGGTGGTGATAATTCTGGTGATGATGGGTGGTGGTGGTGGTGATGATGGGTGGTGGTGGTGGTGGTGGTGATAATGATGAGTGGTGAGGATGATGGGTGGTGAGCATGGTGGGTGGTTATGATGGCTGATGATGATAAGTGGTGATGAAGATAAGTGTTGATGATTGTTGGTTGATGATCATGGGTGGTGGTGATGTCCCTTGACCTGGGCATTGACGTTCAATACTCTGGCTCGGCAGCAGAATGCAGTCCAGAAAAGTGTGGACTGATATAAATATATCCCTTCTGTCAGGGATAGAGTGTTTCCCCCTCGCATGCATGGCTTTTCACTGGCAGCTCTGGTTTATAAAGAACTGCATTGCAATTATTGGTGGCCACCCACCACCTGGCAGCCTACCAGCTTGGTATGTAGCTCCGCAGCGGTTGTGAGATTCAATTATTCACGAAGGATGCAACGTTAAACGAATCATTAGAACTTGGTTTTTTTCAGATCAGAGAATTCACCAACTGACCCCAGGGAGTGCACTAACGACAGAGGCATGAGACTGACTTTTACAGGTGAATAAAGTCTAAAATAGCTTTCCGATGTGATTTCGAGTTGCACCACGTGTTGCACGACACGATGTCCGACGTTTACCTCCACTCACTGGGAGCTTCTTCAGGAACTGAATTTTTGTCAATCGACACAAACTACAATCCGAAAACACGTTGAAGAGCTACACAGGATACATGCCAAAACACATGCAATGATATGTCATAAGTGTTACATTCATTGTCGCTATTGTGTGTGGTAAATACGTTTGCCAGACTATGTGAAGACCACGGTGGAGACAATTATGCAAAATTCACAGCGATAACCTGAACTGAATTTGAACACACTCCATGTTAAGGATTCGTGAGAGTGTGACAGAGTGCTTGAGAGTGTGACAGTGACTGAGAGTGTGGCAGAGTGATAGAGAGTGAGTTAGTGAGAGTGATGATTGGTGGTGATCATAAGAAGTGGTCGTGGTGGTGATGATGCGTGAGTGGGCGGTGGGTGGTGGTGGTGATGGGTTTGTAGTGATGATGATGGTTGGTGATAATAATGATGGGTAGTGATCATGATGGGTGGTTGAGGATTTTTGTTAACTTTTTCGGCCAGTTTAATAATGCTTGTTCACGTGCATGTGGGAGGAAACCAGAGTGCCTAGAGAAACCCCACCTGTGATAGAGGATGAGACAAACACACCCTGTACAGATGGGTCAGCAACCTACTCCACACTTCTTTCTCCCGACAACCTTGCAGCCATGCAGCATTGGAGCATCACAAAAATCTGTTCGATCCACAAACCCTGCCACCATGCCCCCATTGTGCGCTTGCAGGCTCGCCAGCGGCATCAGTCTGCGGTGGAAGGGGGACTTTGTGTGGTGGTGCTGGACGTGTTTGAGGCATTCGTCAAGGCGAGCTCTCACTGCCGCTATTCACAGCGTGCCCTCGTCATGGGCCTATATACACACTCGGGACTAGGCCTCGGCAAGGTAAGGTAAATGTGGTATCGACTGCAAACTTGGTATACTTATGTCATACTGATGACAACACTATATTCTATCATAAAAACATTTTTAGATGTTATGTTTCGGCTTGGGTCAAATTGTCCACGGTCAACTGACGTTGGCTGTAAATCACCACGGCCCCTTACGTTATGGCAAGCTTCGGGGCCACTTCCTGGAGTCGTGGAGTTCTGCCATTACTAGTACATTTAATAAAAGCGTGTTTTTAAGAAAGTTTGTTTAAATATTACTTATTAAATGGAGGCCACGGACTGCGCCACGGAGCTTTTAGTGGTAAACAAGGTACCGTATTTACCAGAGGTGTGGACTCGAGTCATGTGACTTGGACTCGAGTCAGACTCGAGTCATGAATTTGATGACTTGCGACTCGACTTGGACTTGCATAACAATGACTTTGTCCCACCTCTGGTATTTACCGGGTAATACTTCGCGCTACCTTTACCCTACCGGGGTAATTCTTCCGAGCTACCTTTACCCTACCATTTACCTTACCTCTTGGCATTTCGACACCTTTACCCTTTACCTTTACCCTTTTACCCGGTAAAAAGGGTAAATTACCTTACCTTGCCGAGGCCTACTTGGGACGCAGCTTGTGTTTGTCCTGCAGGAGTGATGGCTGCATGACATTTAGAATGTGTCCAGGCTTTTATGAGCAGAATCTAGAGAATATGACGTGTGTAGTGGTGGATTCAACTGAGTCGCAGACGTTCTTCTTGGAGGCACCACATTTATTTGTACCAACACACTAACACAAAGGGGTAGCTGCCCCTCTACCAGATAACAACCTACGGTGGTGGACCACCAGGTTAACTACACTAACTACACTAACTACACTATTTACACAAACTATACTAACACACTAATTACACGAACTACACTAGTTACACTAACTACACAAACACACTAACTATACTAATTACACAAACTACACTAACTACACAAACTACACTAACTACACAAACTACACTAACTACACAACACACTAACTACACTAATTACACTAACTACACTATCTACACTAACACACTAACTACACTAACACACTAACACACTAACTACACTAACACACTAACTACACTAACTACACTAACACACTAACACACTAACACACTAACTACACTAACTACACTAACTACACTAATCACACTGGGAGTAGCTACCATGGACAAGACCCCGACTGGGTTCCAGGTCCACATGTTGGTGACTCTTCTTGGACGTAGAACGTCACTCTTCAGATGACGGCAGCAACGCTGAACCCCGTTCCCTGTGGGGACCCGGGTTTATATGCTCCTGGGTCATGGCTGGCTCCGCCCTTGGCCACGCCCTTGGCCACGCCCACCTTCGAGAGAGCTTCAACCATCTCTCGGCCCTTCCCGTAGGATCTTTCCCCAGACACGTGACCACCCCCCCTAGCCCCCACCTGGGGGCCCCATGGAGACTTTACTGGTCACATGTCCTTCGGGGAGTCAACCAAAGTGCCATGGCACATTAATTCTAGATTTACTCTTCAGTTTTTTCGGTAAAGTCACGTAGGTAAAAAATAAAAGTAAAAATAATAAAAGTAAAAGAAAAAAATATTTATATTTTGTATTTATTTTTATTTATTTATTCTTATTATTTATATGTATATATTTTTTTACTTTTATTCATTTTAATTTTAATTTTTACCTACCTGACTTTACCGACAAAACCTAAGAGTATGAATCCTTGCAGTCACGAAAGCTTAAAATCTAGAATTCTAGATTCGGTTTTTTCTATAAAGTCACGTAGGTAAAAAATAAAATTAAAATTCATCAAAGTAATAATAGAAACAAAATAAAATAATAAATCACGACGTTTCGGAGGCAACACAAGTCTCCGTCATCAGGTGGGACCGTCACAGCTAGATTTACTGTATCAAGTGAGGCAAAAAATTCCAAGATACAAGTTCTTAAATACAGTAACCTCGTTCCGGTGGCCTGCACTCTCACGCCCTACCCTGTAGGGGTCGGTGGTGCCACTCAACGCTGTAGCCCAGCGCTTACCGAGCCCCCTCCAGGGCCGGTACTACACCCACATGTACGGGGTGTCCGCGATGTCAGTACATCGCACTGCGTGCCTCACTAGAGCCGGCATTACCCAGTGACATCCACGATGTGACTACACAGGTGCTGTCTGCGATGTGACGACATCGCACGCCATGCCCGTCTAGGGCCGGCACCACTCAATGACTTCCGAAATGTCAATAAATATGTAATGTGTTTCGATTTGAAGCTTTCGTGACTGCAGGGATTCATCTTCTTGGTTCTTTCGGTAAAGTCACGTAGAAGGGAAATAATAAAATAATAAAAATAAAACATAATAAAATACAATTCTCACAATTGTCACGTAGAAGGGAAATAATAAAATAATAAAAATAAAACATAATAAAATACAATTCTCACAATTGTATTTTATTATGTTTTATTTTTATTATTTTATTATTTCCCTTCTACGTGACTTTACCGAAAGAACCAAGAAGATGTAATGTGTTGTTGAAAAATTATGAAATAAAAAAAAAGTTCAATAATGGACATTTCTGAAATTATGCACATTTACGAAATTGCATGTAATTGTAATAAAGGACTCCTTCACACGATGTCACTCTCCATTGGTCCTTTATTTATGTTCTTCTCCTCCGCACCCCGCTGGCCTCCTCCTCGGCCCAGCGTCGTCTCTCCTCGCGCCCCACGCACTCTGCAGCCACCCCGCTGCTCCATGTGCTCCCGCACACTCTGCAGCCACTCTGCTGCCCGTGTACTCCGCACGCTCGCTAGCCCTCTGCCAGCCCCGTGCAACCCGCACGGTCCCGCTAGCCACTCTGCTAGCCCCGTGCAACCTCGCACGCCCTGTGCGCCCCGCACACTCCGCTCTCTCTCCGCACACCGCTAGCTGGCGGTGTGCCAGCCCTATCAGCCACGTGGCTGATGGCACGGCGGCCACCCAACGTGGTCTCGCCTCTTTACTCCATCGACTGCCCCTGATCTCTTCCGGGCTCCTTCCTATAACCTCTCTCCCACGTGACCCTGACTCCTCCCTCTCACATGACCCTGACTCCGCCCCCACTCACCCCGACGACCAGGCTCCGCCTCCCTTATACTCCGGCCCGTGTGAGTGGTGCGGAGGCAGCGCCCACCCTGTCCTTGCTCGTGTAGGGGTGTTACGGAGGGGCTGTTATACAGTGGTATCAGACGGTAAACAAACACAGTGGGCGGGGCTATGTCTGTGCACAGGGGAGTGCTCACAGCGACGTCCGCACCGGGCAGCCTGGGGGGCTGACTCGGAGCTGGGATCCCCCGGGGCCCCACCCCTCAGCGGGGGAGTTGGTATATAAGGGGGTGAGCCGGAGGGCTCGGGGCAGAAGGTATGAAGCTTAACCAGTGAAGAAGGAAGATCTGCTAGATAGAGCCCTGGACTCCCCTGGATCGCCGCCCTTGTCAGGGCCGACCAGGACCGAGCCAGTGGCGTGGCCCCGAGAGCCAGAGCCGGTGCTCTTGTCAGAGCTGGTCTGGGGACTCCGGGCGCTGTAAGCCCAGTTGGCCAGTGCTGGGCTAGCTAGCCTCCCCTAGCCCGATAGTGGAGGACCGAGAGGTAGGCTAGGGGTAGCCTAGAGTGTGTCTCCCCAGTTAGACGGGTGAAGGGGCCGACACCCCTTTCAGTGTTGTATGTCCCGGTCTGTATTGCGCCTTGTACGGAATAAATAAGTGTGCCTCCAACCCCGGCGTCCAAGTCCTCCTGAACGTTATTACACTCGCATTACATCATTATGAAAATTATGTAAAGTTAATTAAATAAATGCGTGTGTATTTCATGTCAATTGATGTAAATTGAGTAAGTGTAATGTGATTCATCGTATGTGTGATTAAATGTGTATAAAATATTACATGAAAATGTATGTATATGATATATGTGTGTGTGTGTGTATAGGAGTATTATGAATGTGTGTGTGTTAGTTTGTTTTATGATCAATAGGTGTGCATGTAGTTGTTTGTATTATTATTATTATTGGCTCAGCTTCGTTGTCTAGGGGTGTATTCGGTGTGTGTAGTTATTTGTGATTGATGTTGTCTAGGGGTGTATTACCAATCGTGATAAAACAATAATTCTCACTTTCACTTTTAGTTATCATGATTTTTACACGCTTTTTATTTAACTCACTTCGTCTGTTGTATCCTCAAAAAATAAATCTTGTAATTCAATTTTTACACACTTCACAATGTGCTATCGACTGCAAACTTCGTATAGCTATGTCATACTGATGACAACACGATATTCTATCATTAAAACAAATCCAAAACATCTATTTTACAACTTTTTACACACTTTTATTTAACTTACTGTATGTGTTGTATCCAAAAATCTTGTAACTCAATTTCAATCGTATTCCCAATGTCGTATCGACTGCAAACTTGGTATAGGTGTGTCATACTGATGACAATACTATATTCTATCATTGAAATTTTAAAATATATATATTTTTAAACAATCTTTTTATTGGCTCTAAATGTCCACGCTCAACTGACGTTGCCTGTAAATCACCGCGGTCCCTTACGTCACGGCAAGCCTCGGGGAGCCACGCCCAGGGGGGGCGGGGGATGTGGAAGGAGGGGGGAGGGGCGATAGGGGCAGGGGGGGGGGGCAGCTCGGACAGGACATTTGGTTAAAGCGTGTTTTTAAAATATTTTATAGTGTGATTATGTCCGGTCTCAGGATTCAGAACTCGCCACAGGATACAGTTCTTATAATTAAGATTATTTTGCATGAAATAGGAATGAACCACTCAGACTCTTCTGTGTTAAGCAACTTTAATATCTAAAAACACTCTAATAAGCAAACACACTTACGATCGGAATTGCCACAATAGTACTCCCGCAGATATCCTCCTCATCGATACGTCCAATTAAACCTCAATGGTTACGTTGTTAACCTGGTCAATAGTACATTAGGCTAGCTCCTTATAGTAGCACGACAATCAATACACGATGCTAGGAAAGTCCTTAAAAATTACAACATTCATATGGAACCGTGTTAAAGAATGTGCCCAATGGCAAAAGTTGGCATCAATGAATTAATTGTGGACGTGTAGGTTGCGCTAATATATGCTTATCAGTTGGCAAGTAGGGCATCAATGAATTCGCAGGCAAGATAGTGTGCTAATTCTACTTCCTCCATTTATTACTGCTAATCCTACATAATGCACGGGCATGATATGAATTTGAGACCCCCCCCCCACACACATTCCACAAGTAGTGACTAATCCCATATCTGCATTTTCCATAAATATGCTAAATTCATTTGTTGATATGGAAATTCCTTTGTCAAGGCTCTCTCCTCCTCTAACCCAGCTTAAATATACGCTGCCAAGCCTGGTGGTGTTCATTCAGACGCTGTCTTTCCGACAGCCCTGTTCTTCACCTGAGGACGGCTGCTTGCGTTGTGGCCAAAACGTCGTGAGAATTGTATTTTATTATATTTTATGTTTTATTATTTTATTATTTCCCTTCTACGTGACGACTTTACCGAAAGAACCAGGAAGAAGATAGTGTGATTAAGATATCTCCAAACAATAATATTCATGCGAGTGTGTATACTTGTAACGTAGATGCTTATAAATGTTTAGTGTGACAACAATTAATTCATCGTAAAGATTATGCAATTAAAGCAATATCCCAAAACACATTGTACATTCGAGTGTGTTGGTTTGGCTAATAGATGCTTATAAATGTTTAACGTGACATCAATTCATTAATTGGTAAGATTACGTGATGAAAAGAAAACGAATGACTAAAACACTTCTAAACGGCCGTAACATTCAACTCAAGAGACAGAACAATGCTTTTCACGACCAACTAATAGTTAACACACCACCTTGGAATGGCAACCCTTTGCGAAACACGCAAAAAAACCTCTTGGAACAATCTTATTCGTACCGATATGCACGTTGTGTGTGTGTGTTGGATGGCAATCACGACGTCCAATTACACTGGTCAACAAAAAAAACATTCTGGCCTGGACTTTTGCAGCTGTTCTAGACTAATTTCAGTGTGCTGATTCCAAATGTGATCTCAGATTTGCTCTATCACATCTCATTTTTATGCTATCAGCATACCCCATTTTCATTGATTTTACCCGAAATTAACTCTGTCACTTATGATTGCAAGTTGTTGCGAGTCAGTGACTGCTTTAGTGTTAAAATATGGTGCTGTATTTTTAGGATAGTGTGTTTATAATATCATTTATGTAGAAATCCACATTTATTTAATATTTTTCTTCTGCAGTTTTTATTGAAAATGCAATATTTGATATCCGTTGGAATACCTCATGCCAGAAAAAGTGTGTTGACAAGTGTAATTATAGCAGGCAGTATGGTTTGAAGTTGTCCATGGACTATCTCTGCTAGTTGTGGCTTTGGGCGCCAGATGGCGCAACGCCGTAATGCAGCGTTTTTCCTTGTTCCGAAAATACCTCAGGTCCCCAGCAGGGGACGCTGGGTCGGCGGGTGTGTGTGTCGATCACACGGCAGAGGTCGCAAACGGGTTTTGACTCCTTACCCGTACCCGGCCGCACCAGGGTCGCAAACGGGTACCCGTACCCTACCCAATACCCAGCTACCCGTACCCGGCCGGGTATCGGGTAGGGTACGGGTACGAGTACCCGATTGCGACCTCTGGGATGAAGCAATGTTGCAGGCGCGGGTGGGTTGATTCTAGGAACTTGAATTGTGAGAAGAGACAAGACGTTGGGAAATGAGTGACAAACGGTGACTCACCAGTGACTCACGGTCTACCCGTCCCCGTACCCGGCCGCACCAGGGTCGCAAACGGGTACCCGTACCCAGCCGGGTACGGGTAGCCAGGTATCGGGTAGGGTACGGGTATCGGGTACCCGGTTGCGACCTCTGTCACACGGCGCTCTCGGTTGCAACGTCAGGCTCTGTCCACCGCTGTAGTGGTTTCCGTGTTGTGAACCGCACCTACATTCTAGCACCTACCCAATAACGAGCAACAGCAACAACCATCATTCACCACTAAGTGACAGTGACATCACCTTGCGCCAGGCTATCTGCACTTGTAGGCCATGAGAAGAGCCAAACACCTGCTGGCACAGGCATGTCCACGTACACGTGCACCTCGTGTTCTCTTTTAGCCCCGCCCCCCCCTTCCAATACGTTCCATTCATTGGCTACCACATTCTGATAAGCTCCTCCCCCCCTCTCCTCCCCCTTAACTTGTATTTAAGAACTTGCATCTTGGAATCCCTGCCTCACTTGATACAGCAAATCTGGCTGTGACGGTCCCACCTGATGACGGAGACTTGTGTTGCCTCCGAAACGTCGTGATTTTTTATTATTTTATTTTTTATTATTTTTACTTTCATTTTTTACCTACGTGACTTTACCGAAAAAACTAAGAGTATGGCAGGAGGTTGTCAGCATCGCTCATCCGCCCTCCGTTGTTGTTGGAGGGCGACTGCCTTCAACTGCCCAGCAGCAGCGTCCTTCACTAGCCTCCTCGACAGAGGCCGATTTGACACCGCTGGTACCAGTCATCGGCAAGTCCACTCAGCCCCACATCCTCCTGTACCACATCACCCCATCTCTTCTCTAGCCCGTGCCGCGCCCAGTTTAGCTCCCTCGAATCCAGCTGAACAAAAGGCATGCAGTGGCTCAGCATGTCCAGATCTTTCAAAGATGGGTGAGCTCCTCGCACAATCCAGCCTGGTTGAACTCAGGATGGGTCATAGGCAGGCCAGCCTAAATGTTTCTAACCAACATTAGGGGGCTCCACGTTTCGCCTGTCCCCCCGGGGCCTCCGACACAAGCTCAATTACGTATGCATCACAGGTCGCAACTGGGTACCCATACCCTACCCGATACCCGGCTACCCGTACCCGGCCGGGTACGGGTACGGGTAGGCCGTGAGTCACCGGTCAGTAACCGTTTGTCACTAATTTCCCAACGTCTTGTCTCTTCTCACAATTCAAGTTCCTAGAATCAACCCACCCGCGCCTGCAACATGGCTTGATCCCAGAGGTCGCAATCAGGTCGCAATCAGGTATCCGATACCCGTACCCTACCCGTACCCGGCCGGGTAGGGTACGGGTACGGCCGGGTACGGGTACCCGTTTGCGACCCTGGTGCGGCCGGGTACGGGTACGGGTAATACCACAATTCCTGCAGTCATAATGCAAACAAAAAACAAAACTCTGATAATGTATGCACTGTCCTTGAAGTTGATTGGTCCACACCCGAGACAGTTTTCTTTAGAGCCTAGTCTCACATGGTGTTGGACCAGATGATGCCAAAAGGCAGTACATACATTATCATAATTATGTTTTTTTTCCCATTATGACTGCAGGTATTGCGGTCTATGTAAACATGACTCCTTGTAAAAAAGGTGTCAGTTTTGTTGCTAGATAAAAGGGTAATAACCAATTATCATATTTTTTACTGGCAAATGAGGTTCCAACACTTTCTCTGCAACACCGCCTTCTAGGTCTTAGTAAAAGCCCACTTCATGACAACCTTGGGTCCCCTAGAATTTACTCGAAAAACTAACTCTGGATTGCAAGTCTGGTTTGTTAACCATTTAGACCGCGATTCCAGCTCACTTAATATCTCAGTTAAAACATTAAACGTGTTGTTTACATTACACTTATATACGTGCGGCAAAATGGTGACCTTGAAATTATCCCGTTTTGCATTTGGTTCATGGTAATGTAAAATAGAGGTATTAACAATATGAGAATTGGGATGGGCAGCGGATTAACTCTGACCTCTAGATTTGGCACTCCCAGATTGCTCCAGTATTGGTCACAAGCAGAAGTGTGGAGCCGGTTATGGAAATTGAGAGAAATAATCTTCCAGGGAAAAGCTCAATCCAGGCGGTAATGTTGATATTTCTGAAAACCATAACACACGCAGACGCAGACAAAACACTTAATTGTAAAGTAATTTTAAAAAATATAATTCTGGTCAGGCACACTCACTCTGCAAAACATGGAGAGAACATATCAACTATACAAAGACAGGCACGCGGGTTACTCAAGAACGAGTCTTTAAAAATCCGTCTTCTTTCGTTTAAGCATGTATCCAAGGTGGTCCAGAGAGGCTACAGCTGACGTAGGGAATTGTTTTATGGCATTCAGAATAGGAGTTCATGGGATTTCCACGTGTTCAGTTTCGTAATATATGCCACTACATAACATGCTTGGAGTAATGCGTTTTGACTTAGATTGCAGTTTAATATTTAGAAGTTAAGCATCTGGTTAACAGTGATATTTAATATCTAGAAGTGATGCTTCTCGTTGGCAGTGATGTTTGTATTGTTAATTTTGTGGTGATGAATGGGGGGGGGGGGGGGGGTGCGTGGTTGGCTGATAAGTCTCTATCTTTGTTGATTGCACTTGTGGTTTGTAGGTATCTGAAAAAAGTTGAGTCGGGCACATTGTGTTTGGCTCTGATGCTTTAAAAATACTTATCTTAGTTTATCCCATGAGTTAGTCTCCAAACTTCATGGGTAATTGCATTCATCCAGGAGGGCCAGTTCAGACATTTGTTGTGGAAGGATAGATTTCCCCAATTAGCCGAGTGTGGCTGGATGCTAGTGGGGGACATTGTTGGTCTGGGTGTTCACATCAATAACACTGGTCAACACACGTTTTCTGGCATAAGGTATTCCAACGGGTTTAAGGTAATTTTGGGGTGCTGATTCCAAATTTAGCATCAGTTTGTGTCTATCACATCAGGTTTTTGAGATATAAAATATAGCATTTTCAATCAAAACTGCAAAGAAAAAATATTAAATAAATGTGATATCTACATTAAATGATATTATAAACACACTATCCTAAAAATACAGCACCATACTTTAATTCTAAAGCAGTCACTGACTCGCAACAACTTGCAATCATAAGTGACAGAGTTAATTTCGGGTAAAATAAATGAAAATGGGGTATGCCGATAGCATAAAAATGAGATGTGATAGAGCAAATCTGAGATCAGATTTGGAATCAGCACCCTGAAATTAGTCTAACACAGCTGCAAAAGTCCAGGCCAGAATGCCACAGTGATTTGGGGTGGGAAAAAAAGGTTATTCATGCCAAGGTCCAGGGGACTATTAAAATGTGTTCCCATTCCTCCCAAGTGCCTGAGACTGCTGGATTCAATGACTTTTATTACACGCTTTCTATTAACTCACTCTGTCTGTTGTTGTATCCTCAAATCTTGTAACTCACTTCCCAATGTGGTATCGACTGAAAACTTGGTATACTTATGTCATGCTGATGACAATACTATATTCTATCATAAAAAATACATATTTCTAAACAATATTTTTTACATGTTATTTTTTCGGCTAGAGCTCTAATTGTCCATGCTCAACTGACGTTGGCTGTAAATCACCACGGTCCCTTACGTCATGGCAAGCTTCGGGGCCACTTCCTGGAGTCGTGGAGTTCTTCCATTACTAGTAGGGTACATTTAATTAAAGCGTGTTAAAAAACGTTTCTTTGAATATATATTTTTTTATAATGAGAATTCCTATAGCCAAGTAATATTTATACAAGTCAGATGCCATAAGACCTCTTCTTCTCTTTGCTGAGGACATAGTCTATTAGTCTGTTCTGGAAAGGTTTTGGCCCCACATGAATGAAAAACATGTGACAGTGTAGTTATTTTAAAGAACGTCTTAGGGGTTCCTGTGGGAATTATTTTCAGCGTACAGGTTGATGTTATGTTCTTTCGCACCAAATGCAATTCCCCTGATCTATTTTGTGGCTCTAATAATTGCTGCAGGGGGTTGAATTGCTTTTTCAATCAATTCCCTTGTCATTGCTTCTATTTTCGACGTAATTAATAAAAAAAACAATTCTTATCTGGCATTGGCTTTAAGCTCCACTCTGGATGTGTTTCTTTGAATGTTTGTTTTGCACGCTTCACCACTGTCTGCCTGCACGTGTTTTCCATTACACTTATTTAAATTCCCCTACACTGTGCACAATTCGTATGAGCTCATTTTAACCCTTCATAACTGGTAACTACATATCGATGGTGCGCCGTGCTGACCTGAGCATTTGCTTGCTAGCAGTCTGTTGAAAAGGTTATATGGGGCATATTTTTCTTTGTCTATTTGTAAAAGTGCATGTCCGTGTGATTGTGCATGTGTTGGGTGTTTGTGAGAGTGTAGCATCGTGTGAATGCGTGTCTCTTGCTCTGGTTCCAGTTAATGTGACTGGAGCCAGAGCCAGTCCACCGGACCTCCTGAATGCGGCAGAGAACCAGTCGGTACCAGTCCAGCTCCCGACAAGGGAGTATAGAAAATGGCTATTATTCCCCATAAACTTTTCTTTTGTGACCAGAGCTTTAAGTGAAGGAATGACACAAATGTGCACGTCTTCTCATTGAAAATAGGTAAATTTCAAAATATCACTGTCCTGGTCACAAAATCAAAGTTTGTTTGGAATAAAAACCATTTTCTGTACCTTTGAGGCATTAGCAATTGTGTAGTGACAGAGAAAGGTCACTACTGTGTCGGCCCGTACGAAGGCTGGGGGCCCCAAGGGGGTGCCTGGGGGGTCACGTGGTGGAGGAATCCGGACCCTCCCAGAGGTGGGGGAAGTGAGGCGTGTCCTGGGAAGGGAGGCGTGGCCTGAAGAGAGCCAGCCACGCCGGGGCGGAGCCAGCCACGCCAAACCAAATATAAGCGTGGTGTGAACGCAGAGCGAGGCGGCTGTTGTACTGTACTCCAAGGTGAAGACATCTTCGGTCGTCAAGTCCCGAGTCGTCGTCCTGGGCCAGGCAGGCCGTTGCCTGCCTGGTCCAGTCTGTGTCGTGTTCCAGAGTGTTAGTGAGTTGAGGAAGGTGGTCACCACCTCATGTAGAGTGTTATATTATTTACCGTTTAATAAATAGTGTTGCCTCCAAGTTGCGTGTGTGTGCACCTAATTCGGTCTTACTACATTTGGTGTAGAAGTGGTCATCGAACTTTCGCTGATTAATTTGAAGAAGCTGTACCCTTCGCTGCCATGGTGTAAAAGCTGGCAGCGGAGTGAAAGACCCAACCGGAGGTGCGGATGGACGGTGTGGGTTGCACCTGGCCTCTCCCTGCGACGACCACGGAGTCTGGGGCCCCGGGGATGTGCCCCGGGGGATGGGCGACTGCAGCCTGCATGGGAGGAGGCTGCGAGCCCGGGCTGGTCGCCATCGACGGTGAGTTGGAGCGACGTCGCTCGTCAACTCGACCAGCTGCTGGTGGCAAGGGAGTGGCCGGGTGTTGGTGAGTGATGGCGAAATTGCAAGATAACGCAGCTGTGGCGTTCGCGCCGTTTCGGCGGTGCCGGCGTTCCTGCATTTCACTGCGGCGGCGTTCCCGCCAGTTTCACAGCGCTGGCGTTCCCGCTATTTGCACCATGCCGGGGGTTTCCCGCCACTTCAACGTGCCGGCGTTCCCGCCATTTTTTTTTTATGTGCCAGCGTTCCCGCGGCGACGGCGTTCCCGCCATTTCAACGTGTGGGCGTTCCCGCACTTCCCACAGCGGCGTTCCCGCCATTTTCACCGCGGCAGTGTTTTCGCGATGGCGGCGTTCCCGCCTTTTGCGCCTTGTGCGCTGCGCCGGCCTGGCGGCGAGCCGCTGCAGCCCTGTGATTACGGGCCTCCCTCCCCACATTGAAGTAAGAAGAGCGGGGGAGGGCATCGGTGGTGAAAGCGAGAGGGGCCCGTGATTGAAGAGAGGGTTTCGACGTTGGAGACACTGCTGGGAGGGACTTTTTCAGTTTGACTCTCCGGTTTTGTGTTCCTCGCGGACGGTTTTTCCCTCTGTTCTTTTTGCATTTTGGCTTGTGCGAGTGTTATGTGGTGTTATATTGTTATTGTGTATACTGTATGGAGTTTCGCTCGTGATTGTCACGTGTAACTGTCAGAAACTTTGATCGTCATTGTTGCCAAGGTACAGACCGTATGGAGCTTTGCTTGGAATTGTTAACAGTGTAGGGACTGTTGGGTACTTGCTTGTGATTATTTACTATGTACGGATTGTCTGGAGTATTGATTGTGTGTGTTGCCATGTGGGGACTGGATGGAGCATTGCGCCAAATGATTCACTGTACGAATTTCATATACTGCATATACTGTATTAATCAATTTGGCGATTCTTGGGGTTTGTGTATAGTTTTTTTGCTCTCAAAATTCGAATGCCCTGAGTCCCATGGTTAATGTTGAAGGAGATTTTGAAATGACAGGTTTGATTTGTTTCAAACTCACTGGTTGGTTCCTGTCCGTTGTTGCACAGATGATGTCTTTTGTGCGAGAATGCTCCTTGTGTTCTACATGGATCGGGGGTGCGTTTCCGTTAATTGCCGTCAAATTGCGTTGCTCTCCACTCGGTTGGTACAGCTGCATGCTGCAATGCGAGTCTCGGAGATGATGTGTACGGATACGGGATGTGAGGTGTATTGTTGTGACCCATTGAATATTCGGGATCGTCACAAATTGTGCGTACCTGTTCGGCATTGGATCAGTTCTGTGGGGGATCATAATTCAAATTGTATGTGTTGTGATGGTGTTAAATTGCGATGGTGACATGCGGCCAGGGATTTGGAATTGTGCTGCTGGCTGTCACCTATCTTGGGGCGCAGGTCCTGACCAGGATGGCCCAGTGAGTGTTGCGTGTCTAACATGAACGTTGTGGTCCCGTCATGCAATGGCTGACGGCTTGACCTGACAGCCCGGAGATTGAAACACTCCGTGGCATGTCTAGCCTAGTGGGCTGTGCGCTCACATGGCTCGGAGAGTGTGGTCCCGTCATGCAATGGCTGACGGCTTGACCTGACAGCCCGGAGATTGAAACACTCCGTGGTATGTCTAGCCTAGTGGGCTGTGCGCTCACAGGGCTCGGAGAGTGTGGTCCCGTCATGCAATGGCTGACGGCTTGACCTGACAGCCCGGAGATTGAAACACTCCGTGGCATGTCTAGCCTAGTGGGCTGTGCGCTCACAGGGCTCGGAGAGTGTGGTCCCGTCATGCAATGGCTGACGGCTTGACCTGACAGCCCGGAGATTGAAACACTCCGTGGTATGTCTAGCCTAGTGGGCTGTGCGCTCACATGGCTCTGAGAGTGTGGTCCCGTAATGCAATGGCTGACGGCTTGACCTGACAGCCCGGAGATCGAGACACTCTGTGGCTTGTCTAGCCTTGTGGGCTGTGCGCTTACATGGCTCAGAGAGTGTGGTCCCGTCATGCTATGGCTGACAGCTTGACCTGACGGCTCGGAGGTTGAGACCCTCCGAGGCGCGTTGAAACAGTGGGCTGGAGATTCGTAAGGTTCAGGTGGAGTTGTCCTGTTACGTTGAGACTGTATCCCTCAGTTGTTAGGGTGCATGTTGTGCAATGAGTGAACGATGGGTCGTCTCAGCTCGGTCGGTACAGTTATATGCTGCGATGCGAGTCTTCGAGAGAGACTGGCTCGTCTCAGCTTGGTCGGTACAGCTATATGCTGCGATGCGAGTCTTGGAGAGAGACTGGGTCGTCTCAGCTCGGTCGGTACAGCTATATGCTGCGATGCGAGTCTTGGAGAGAGACTGGGTCGTCTCAGCTCGGTCGGTACAGCTATATGCTGCGATGCGAGTCTTGGAGAGAGACTGGGTCTCAGCTCGGTCGGTACAGCTATATGCTGCGATGCGAGTCTTGGAGAGAGACTGGGTTAAAATCCCACCGATATGGCCGACGTGTGCTACTGGTTGTGACGCCGCGTCGGAAAGGCGGTGGGGTGGTAACATGGAAATCCCCCCCCCCGATATGGCCGACGCGTGCTACTGGTTGTGACGCCGCGTCGGAAAGGCGGTGGGGTGGTAACATGGAAATTCCCCCCCCGATATGGCCGACGCGTGCTACTAGTTGTGACGCCACGTCGGAAAGGTGGGGGGGTGCTAACGGGTGACTGTCATTGCATGCGTGATTCTAACGGGGGGGGGGGGGGCTGTGCTGGAGCGTAAGTGGGTTAGCCAGTTTTCATGTATATTTGTTGTTAATTCCCCATTTTCTATGCGGTTCCCTTTTACCCTCGTCGATTCTGTATATATTACGTGATTGTATTTCTTATCGGTCGCCGGTCATTTATTGATGTTGTTGGTTCGGAGGCACACCTTTTCGATGTTTCACAGTTGTGTTACAGCCGGGGACGGCTGTGTGTTTATACAGGGGGGGGGTGATGTAGTGACAGAGAAAGGTCACTACTGTGTCGGCCCGTACGAAGGCTGGGGCCCCAAGGGGGTGCCTGGGGGGTCACGTGGTGGAGGGATCCGGACCCTCCCAGAGGTGGGGGAAGTGAGGCGTGTCCTGGGAAGGGAGGCGTGGCCTGAAGAGAGCCAGCCACGCCGGGGCAGAGCCAGCCACGCCAAACCAAATATAAGCGTGGTGTGAACGCAGAGCGAGGCGGCTGTTGTACTGTACTCCAAGGTGAAGACATCTTCGGTCGTCAAGTCCCGCTTCGTCGTCCTGGGCCAGGCAGGCCGTTGCCTGCCTGGTCCAGTCTGTGTCGTGTTCCAGAGTGTTAGTGAGTTGAGGAAGGTGGTCACCACCTCATGTAGAGTGTTATATTATTTACCGTTTAATAAATAGTGTTGCCTCCAAGTTGCGTGTGTGTGCACCTAATTCGGTCTTACTACAATTGGAAAATAACACTACCCAGGAACATTTTTTTCGTGTAACACATGGACCCCGTTGTCGAACCCATGAAATTGAAGACGTCCATATAATTGCCTTTTAACTATCCCAAGAACAAGAATTAGAATGAGTGAGACGACCTTTGCCATTGCAGCACCAACGTTTCGGAGCAGCCATTTTCCTCTCTTAACGTCGTAAATCTTCCTTTAAAAATATTTGAAGCAGAAAATTAGCGCTGGTTACAACCACATTTGCCAATGTGATTTGTAACTTTGATCCTCACCCATGAATCGATAGTTACATTTTAATGTGCAATTTTATTTAGGTACTGTGTGATATCGTGGTGTGGTCGGGAAGCTTGTGTTGCCTCCGAAACGTCGTGATTTTTATTTTTTATTTTTATTTTATTTTACTTTTATTAATTTTATTTTTTACCTACATGACTTTACCGAAAAAAACCTAAGAATATTAATCCTTGCAGTCACGAAAGCTTCAAATCTGGAGTTTTTGTTTGTGTTTTTCTGCCTTGCCCAAGATTGCATTTGGTGTTGACAAATCGCCAGAAATTGATGTACTTATGCAATTTGTACATGCAACTTAAAAAAATTAATATTTGGTGACTTGTAAGAATAGGTTAGACCCTTTCTGACTTGTTTATCCAGCCTATATTTTGCATTCCTATTTGTGTTTGTTGTTTCAACTTTTTGTCCTTTGGTTGTTAACTAAATTGTCTTATGGTTGTTATTGTTTGACTTGCATCCGACTGGGATTTTTGCACACAGCGTTGAAATACGCCGTTTTTTCTGGAAGATTTTGCTGTTTTTTCCTGGACTTTTCTGTTGCGTGTAGTCACTTTAAGATGTTTCTTGTTCATGTTTTTGTTTGTTGCGGTTGCACCCGAGTCAAGAGCCGCATGGCTCACAGGGTTACACCTAATAAATGATACTGAAAACTTTCTGCTGCGCACCTACTGAACATGTGTGAAAACTATCTAAACAGCTCATCGGGTTCTTCTCGTCTAAATAAAGATTGTGAATCTGCAATTTTTTAGGAGGGTCCTGTCAAATTTTCGTAGTAGGCGTTGATGCTGCTATGTAATCCCAATTGACCAACTTTTGGTGAATGTTTTTCCCCCCGTGATATTGGCACACAATAGCGTACTCTTTGCAAATTAGATCACAGGATCTTTACCATCCTATGTGAAGCAGATGGTGCAAATTTTATGGTGAGCATATGTGCAAGTATTAACCAGGGAAACTGCCGAATTCAAACCGTAAATACGTGATACAAGCAGATAATTCGATACAGCTATACCATGTCCCCAAGATAGGATCATTAAAGTGTACAATCGGACTCGGGCTTTTGTGTGACGAGACGAAAATTACGGTAAAATTTAGGTAAAATTGATGTATTTTATCACCGATACTTTATTTTAATGTCGTGTTTGACTGCACACTATCATCTCTACCTTGTCAAAAGCTAAGGCAGAGATGGAAAAAAACAGGGATCACAATGGATAATACGACCGCACGTTCATATTTTCATTTAGTGGTTTAGACAATTAGAACATTCAAAGATTAACCAAAAGCCACATTTATTTTTTTCTGTAAAATCTCAAAAGTACTTACATGTACAGCAAAACGAGATTATTGCTGATGACATAAAGTCCTTGAGAATCGTCCACTGCCATCTTGATGGGGACTCCAGGAAATGTCGGGAGAGCTGTAATTACCCAATCAGTGCTGGAGCAGTGAATGTCAGCTTTATATAAAGTTTTTAAATTTCCGTCAATAGCCCAACAACCCGTGCCTGTGCAATGGACGATGTGCATCGTGTATGGGTTAGTCCACAGGTTTCTCGTTAGTGTGAATGAGGCTAGATCACTCGGATCGATCAGGCCACAGGTCACTCTCCACATTTTATTCAGAGATTTAATGGCGTACAGGTCGTCGGTCACTCCACTTGACATTTTCACAACTTGATCTGTCAGTACAAGACGTGTGAGAATTAGTATTTTAAAAACTTGGAGCCATATCGGTCATTAACTCTGTGTAAGATTCGAGATAACATTTTCAAATATATTATTTCTGTTGGTGGGGAAATACATCGTGTTGGATTGTATGGCTATTGACAAGTGTTTTGAACTGGGGGGTGGGGGGGGGGGGACATTGGAATATTTAGTTAAGAGAGAGCTGGGGCAGTAATATGGCCACGCTTCAGAGCGTGTAAAACTTGTTACCGAACACCGTGGTCCAGTGGGTGCCTGTCACTGTGGGTCTATTAACCTCAACACTGCGTGCTGTCTGCTTCACAGTGATTGTTACAGATCGTGTGACATCATTCACAAGACTAGGCCATTGTGTCTCCACGTCATGGCCCAAAGTATAACACACATTTGATAATTACCTGCGAATTTCTGAATTGAAAGGAACAAAGCAATGACGATCCCTTACTAAAAACACCTACCAGGAACCTCCTTACACATTCCTGCGGAAGGAGCTGGAAGGAACGTTGGGTTGCTCGGTCAATGGCCAGGGTCAACAGCGGCGTGGTGTATTCCGCAAATATGCCCGACTGTGAGGGCGGGCACAAGCCGGCGTGAGTAGGTTAAACGTTGAGTTTTATAAGGGCACCACGGGGTGACCAGCCCCTGCCCACCCAGACCCACCCCTCCCACTCCCCACCCAGCCCCTCCCCACTCTCCCCACCCAGCCCCTCCCCATCCTCCCCACCCAGCCCCTCCCCACCCTCTCCACCCAGCCCCTCCCCACCCTCCCCACCCAGCCCCTCCCCACCCTCTTCACCCAGCCCCACCCAACTCTCCCCACCCTCCCCACCCAGCCCCTCCCCACTCTCCCCACCCTCCCCACCCAGCCCCTCCCCACTCTCCTCACCCAGCCCCTCCCCACCCAGCCCCTCCCCACCCAGCCCCTCCCCACCCTCTTCACCCAGCCCCACCCCACCTTCCCCACCCAGCCCCTCCCCACCCTCCCCACCCAGCCCCTCCCCACTCTACTCACCCAGCCCCTCCCCACCCTCCCCACCCAGCCCCTCCCCACCCTCCCCACTCTCCCCACCCAGCCCCTCCCCACCCTCCCAACCCAGCCCCTCCCCACCCTCTCCACCCAGCCCCACCCCTCCCATTTTTGGATGCACGACGGATGGACACAATAATCCCCTGTGGGCTGGTGTAACCAGGAGGTTACTATCAGTAAAAAAGTCACAATAATCCGTGAGGCTTTCCTGGATAAACAATTGCCGCTGTGGGGAAATGTTATCTCCTTCTCCGGGTCTACAGGAGGTCGTGGATTGGATCCCTACCCTGACACCTGTATATTTGGAATATTTTAATCTTCTCTCTCCCCGTGGTCGGGTGGATTTTTCTCCGGGTCCTCAGTGATTTTCCCTCCACATTTATAAACATGCGTTTAGAGCAATTTGGCTCCTATAGATTTCCAAAGGATAATACGCAGTCATTGAGCTATCATTTGTGGCCACGTCGCTTCTCAAAAAGGACGAATAGCTCAGTGGCCGTACCTGGTAAAAAAAAAATAGACTTTCTGATTAGTTTACAAGCGTGATAATCTTCTTTTTATTATTTTATTATTTCCATTCTACGTGATTTTACCGAAAGAACCAAGAAGATGAATCCCTGCTGTCACGAAAGCTTTAAATCGAAATTTAAGCGTGATAATAATATCACTGAGAGCAACGCACAGGGGGGAGGAGAGCGATTGAGAGACAGACGTGGTGAAAAGTGGAATCAGAGACGCGTCGAGTGATATACATGTGTATGGGACTGCATAGAGAAACGTTAAGAATGTATAAAAGTGTAATAAAGGTCGTTGAGGCGACTTCTGGAATCCGTTTTTTATTCAACTTGTATTACAGCTTTCCTTCACACTGCTAGCAGGCAGCGTGAGAGGGATAGATAGAGAGAGACGCACCGCCACGTAGCAACCTGTAGCCCCGCTCCCGCGTGGCCCCCTTCCTCTGTTCGTTCCCGTTCTGACCACGTGTCGTTCGTCTCCACCCCTATTTAATACCCGGGTCACATGGTACGTTTCCACCAATCCTGGTTAGCCTCCATGGAATATTCCAGGACCCCTCGTAAGCTGCTGGGACCACGCCCCTGACTCATCTCCCCATTGGCTGTGGCCAAAGCCAGCAGAACCAATCCCCTACTTACAGCTGTCACCTTTCCATTACGTCAGGGCCACGCCCCTAGGCTTCCCCCCATTGGCTATGGACCAGGACCAGCAAAGCCAATCATCGTGACGAGTTGTAATCCGTCAACGACCCGGATATAACCTCACATTACAGATGTATAGACTGTTTTGAGGTGTGAGATATGCTAAACGGGAGAGCGAAGCCATCTACACCGACGCAAATTAAACTTGCCAACCTCTTTAGGGACGTCTCCAGGGAGCTTCATTACACATGTGCAGGGGTGTTACAGGAGAGCAAACAAACACACAGGGGTGTCTACATCCACACACAGGGGTGTCTACATCCACACACACAGGGGTGTCTACACCCACACACAGGGGTGTCTACACTCACACACACAGGGGTGTCTACATCCACACACAGGGGTGTCTACATCAACGTCACGTAGGTAAAAAATTAAAATTAATAAAAGTAAAATATAAATCAAAATCACGACGTTTCGGAGGCAACACAAGCTTCCGTCTTCATGTGGAACCGTCACAGCACGATAGCTGTATCAAGTAAGATAAATTCCAAGAAAACAGTCCTTAACAACTCTTGGAACCTCCCATTTCAACCAGTCTACACAACAAAGGCTCATTCCTAGCAGCGTGCTTCAGCCGAACCTCACCTCACAATAATAATATCCAGGTGTCTGCCTTGGCTCCTCCCACCCTCAACCAGTATATATACAAGGACTGTTTTCTTGGAATTTCTCTTACTTGATGCAGCAATCGTGCTGTGACGGTTCCACCTGAAGACAGAAGCTTGTGTTTCCTCCGAAACGTCGTGATTTTTTTTATTTTTTTTTATTTTACTTTTATTAATTTAAAATTTTTACCTACGTGACTTTACCGAAAAAACCTCACTGTCTACTGACCCCCCTCCTACCTGGCTCCCTCACTAGCAGTTGTCTCGCTCTGTCTACTGACCCCCCTCCTACCTGGCTCCCTCACTAGCAGTTGTCTTGCTCTGTCTACTGACCCCCCTACTAGTTGGCTCCCTCACTAGCAGACGTCTCACTCTGTCTACTGACCCCCCTCCTACCTGGCTCCCCCACCAGCAGTCGTCTCACTCTGTCTACTGACCCCCCCCCCCCTCCTACCTGGCTCCCTCACTAGCAGACGTCTCGCTCTGTCTACTGACCCCCCTACGACCTGGCTCCCTCACTAGCAGACGTCTCACTCTGTCTACTGACCCCCCTCCTACCTGGCTCCCTCACTAGCAGACGTCTCACACTGTCTACTGACCCCCCTCCTACCTGGCTCCCTCACTAGCAGACGTCTCACTCTGTCTACTGACCCCCCTACTAGTTGGCTCCCTCACTAGCAGACGTCTCACTCTGTCTACTGACCCCCCTCCTACCTGGCTCCCCCACCAGCAGTCGTCTCACTCTGTCTACTGACCCCCCCCCCCTCCTACCTGGCTCCCTCACTAGCAGACGTCTCGCTCTGTCTATTGACCCCCCTACGACCTGGCTCCCTCACTAGCAGACGTCTCACTCTGTCTACTGACCCCCCTCCTACCTGGCTCCCTCACTAGCAGACGTCTCACACTGTCTACTGACCCCCCTCCTACCTGGCTCCCTCACTAGCAGACGTCTCACTCTGTCTAATGACCCCCCTACTACCTGGCTCCCTCACTAGCAGACGTCTCACTCTGTCTACTGACCCCCCTCCTACCTGGCTCCCTCACTAGCAGACGTCTCACTCTGTCTACTGACCCCCCTACGACCTGGCTCTCTCACTAGCAGACGTCTCACTCTGTCTACTGACCCCCCTACGACCTGGCTCCCTCACTAGCAGACGTCTCACTCTGTCTACTGACCCCCCTACGACCTGGCTCTCTCACTAGCAGACGTCTCACTCTGTCTACTGACCCCCCTACGAACTGGCTCCCTCACTAGCAGACGTCTCACTCTGTCTACTGACCCCCCTACGACCTGGCTCCCCCACTAGCAGTCGTCTCACTCTGTCTACTGACCCCCCTCCTACTTGGCTCTCCCACCACTAGCAGACGTCTCACTCTGTCTACTGACCCCCCTATTACCTGGCTCCCCCACCAGCAGTCGTCTCACTCTGTCTACTGACCCCCCTCCTACCTGGCTCCCTCACTAGCAGACGTCTCGCTCTGTCTACTGACCCCCCTACGACCTGGCTCCCTCACTAGCAGACGTCTCACTCTGTCTACTGACCCCCCTCCTACCTGGCTCCCTCACTAGCAGACGTCTCACTCTGTCTACTGACCCCCCTCCTACCTGGCTCCCCCACTAGCAGACGTCTCGCTCTGTCTACTGACACCCCTACTACCTGGCTCCCTCACTAGCAGACGTCTCGCTCTGTCTACTGACCCCCCTCCTACCTGGCTCCCCCACTAGCAGACGTCTCACTCTGTCTACTGACCCCCCTACTACCTGGCTCCCCCACTAGCAGTCGTCTCACTGTCTACTGACCCCCCTCCTACCTGGCTCCCCCACTAGCAGACGTCTCACTCTGTCTACTGACCCCCCTCCTACCTGGCTCCCTCATTAGAGGACGTCTCACTCTGTCTACTGACCCCCTCCTACCTGGCTCCCTCACTAGCAGTCGTCTCACTCTGTCTACTGACCTCCCTACTACCTGGCTCCCCCACCAGCAGTCGTCTCAGTCTCTCTACTGACCCTCCTCTTTCGCCCTTCCGGCACTCCTCTTTTTGCTTGGACCCCTTTCCGTGGTTGCCGCTCGTTGGGTCCCCGCAGTACTCCTCTACGTCTGTAATGAAACGACTTCCGAGACACAACTTGTAGAGGGTTTCTTATTTATATCTCGTTACTTTAAGGACAGGGTCACGGAATAACATAAGCACTGAGTTACTTCTAGCTTAGTCACCCATACAGCCACATTGGCGACGTACACTATATTGCTGACTGACTATATAGCGACGACGACGATGAATACTGTAAAGCCAGCTAGCTATGCAGCAACAATGATGACGTAGAGATGGCAGCGATGACAGTGACGAGAGCCAGGACCCGATACCACACGACCGCCCCAAAACCCCGTTTGCCTTTCCCTTATATCCCTCCAGAGTGACCAGGCCCCGTTCTATAACGCACCTATACCCGTAGTTAACCCCCATGGTCAGCAGATGGCACCCTGTCACTACATTACCCCCCTATGTTTAAAAGAGAGCCGTCCCGGCTAATACCAACAATAACACTGGTCAACACACTTTTTCTGGCTTGAGGTATTCCAACGGTTTTGAGGTAATTTTGGGGTGCTGATTCCAAATCTGGCATCAGTTTTTGTCTATCACATCAGGTTTTTGAGATATCAAATATTGCATTTTCAATAAAAACTGCGGAAGAAAAATATTAAATAAATTTGGATATCTACAAAAAATGATATTATAAACACACTATCCTAAAAATACAGCACCATATTTTAACACTAAAGCAGTCACTGACTCGCAACAACTTGCAATCATTAGTGATAAAGTTAATTTCTGCTAAAATCAATGAAAATGGGGTATGCCGATAGCATAAAAATGAGATGTGATAGAGCAAATCTGAGATCAGATTTGTAATCAGCACCCTGAAATTAGTCTAAAACAGCTGCAAAAGTCAGGCCAGAGAAACTCTTTTTTGTTGTTGTTGACCAGTGGAATTTATTTCACATCGTATGTATCCAACTGTGCTAATGGGAGGTGCGTGTGGATTACCTTGAACAAAGATCCATTGTTGCTTGTAAGAAAAATATAATTTTCTGTCACTGTTGAGTCCCCAAACACGATTGCCCGTGATTGCAATTTCTCTGAGACGTCCGAACATTCGATTCCATGTGCAATTGCACCAGGCATACACAATGCTCTCATTCTTCACTGCAAGTGACAAGGAGGAGTTGGATGCTATGTGTGTGAAATCTGACCACTGCTCAGCTGAACACTGCAGACCTGCATCGATATGAAAAAGCAATTGATTAAATTACATGATAGAATGGAGCTTACAATACGTATTTTTAAATATAATTTTACAAAGTAATTTACGAAAATATAAAATATGTAAATGACGAGAAAATTAGTGCAGAGTATAAACAAATAGCTTATCAAAACACAAGTGTGCCTTGCATGTGAAATTCTCTCAGCCGTATTCAAACCACCAACTTCCCAGAAGTAATGTTGTGACCATTTGTCATTTATATTGGATGCAACGCTGATGACTAAACTTCCTAGTGAACCCTACTGAGGACAAACGCAGTATAAAGTTGCGTCTTTGTTTCACTGCTGCCTGTTGATGAAAGCTTCACCTTTACCTCGCCATAGCCTAACATTCATTTCACTGAATGAACGCCTCACTTTTACATGAAACATAGTTTTATTATTAAGTGATCGAAATACCTTTTCCATTTGTAGGTGAATATAGAATGTACCTCCTTTTGGAACACATTTGTTTGCATAACACATTTGGTTTATAATAACAATGCTAATCTGTGTAGAGAAGTCCCGACGGACGCACTCGGAGACTGCGATATGTTAAGGGCTTTCACCAGGGTTTATTAAAGGTGAACAATAACACACAAGGGTACACAATTCCCAGGGGCTAGGGGTCCTACTCTGAGTCCTGGTCCCTGCCCGGCTAGCTCCGGTCTCTCTCTCTCTCGTGTCGGATCGTGAACTCTGCCGACTCCACCGACCGGAGAGAGAAGCACCTCTACGGCTACCACCGGCTTCTCTCCAGACTCACAACTCGATCCCTCTCTCTACCCCTGGTCCCCTCTTCACCCTGCTCACTCTACCCGTTCCCACAGTGACCCCGCTTACGTCACGGGGTCTCCCTTAAGTACCCCAAGAGACGTGACGTCATCGCACTGAACGGCACACCTAACGTCACGTCCACATTTTACTCCTCTACATCTGTAACGTGCACAGTTTCCACTTGCCCGAAGGCAAGTGACCCTGAGGAGCGGAGCCCAGCTCAGAGATCCGCTCAGTAAAAGTCGAATAAAAAGATGTTGTAGTAATAGATTTTTACCCTTTCAACTGGTACAAAACTGACACCTTTATACAAGGCATCATGTTTGCAATAACCACAACACAAGCAGTCAAAATGCAAACAAAAATAAACAACTCTGATGATGATGATGATAATGATATGCACTGCCCTTGAAGTTGATTGATCCACACCCGAGACAGCTTTTCTTAGAGCCTAGTCTCCATTGGTGTTGGACCAAATGACGCCAAAAGGCATACAACTCAAAGACAGCGCACTATCAGAGTATTGAGAGCACGGGGTAAGAATTTACACTATGAGACATCTCCTTTACCAGTGGCAAAATATAGTAGTTGGTTTTTACCCTTTCAACTGGTACTAAAATTTCTGGCGGTGGTTTGGGAGAAAGGCGTCAGGAGGTCCGAGTGTTATGGAGGGCAACCGGTCCTTTAGGCAGTGTAACAGAGGCAGGCGATTTTTAAGGTGATTCTGATGGGGATTGGGAGCTAGTGGAGTGGCTATGGGGGGGAAGTCGGAGGTCAGACCCAGTTAGTGGGAGGTGGGTACAGTGTGTGCGAGGTGGTTGTGTAGACGCTGGAGTTTCTTTAGGTTGTTTTGTGGAGACTGAGTGAGTACTGAGTTGCAGTAGTCAATGCGTGAACCGATGATGCTGCATGCTAGTGTGTTTGTGGTGATGAGTCGGTGAAGATGACGAAGGGCTCTAAGGAGGTAGTTGCAGTTTCTGATGACCAGGTTGGTGTGAGTATTGAACATCAAGGTGGAGTCCATCGTGACACCGAGAAATGTGAGATGCTCAATGAATTTAACAGCAGACCCAGCGAATATGATGGTTGTATATTCTTAGGTTTTTTCGGTAAAGTCACGTAGGTAAAAATTTAAAATTAAGATTAATAAAAGTTAAATAAAAAATAAAATAAGAAATCACGACGTTTCGGAGGCAACACAAGCTTCCGTCTTCAGGTGGAACCGTCACAGCACGATTGCTGTATCAAGTGAGAGAAATTCCAAGAAAACAGTTCTTGTATATATACTGGTTGAGGGTGGGAGGAGCCAAGATAGGCCCTGAATATTATTATTGTGAGGTTCGGTGCGGCTGAAATCGCTGCCAGGAATGAGTCTTTGTTGTGTAGAATGTTTGAACTGGGAGGTTCTAAGAGTTGTTAATGTTTTACCTACGTGACTTTACCGAAAAAACCTAAGCATATGAATCCTTGCAGTCACAAAAGCTTCAAATCTAGAATGATGGTTGTAGGTGGTGAAAAGCTTTTGTCTGGTACTGATGCGGATGGCTTAAAATTTCGAAGGGTTGAGTGAGAGAGCGTGATACCAGAACCAGTGCTGGAGTGCGATAGATCAGTCAGACAGGTGCGCAGGGCCAGAGGTACCAGATGGGGTGAAATCGGCAAAAAGAAGGGTGTCGTCGGCGTGTGAGTGATGGTGCATTCCAAAACTATCGCTGAGCCATCCGATGGGTCATGTGAATTCACAGAAAAAAATAGTCCGAGAACGGATCCCTGACGGACGCCACAGCCTGTCGTGAAATAAGGGAATGAAAAGTTGCCAAACTTAGTGGTGGAATACTTGTCAGAAATGAAAGATTTTAACTGTACCAGTGATGCCGAAATCGGAGGTAAAAATGTCTATTAGGGTGTTGTAGTTCATGGTGTCGAAAACGGATGAGATGTCGAGGGCAATGACAGCGACTATTGAACCAGAGTTAATTATGTGCAGAATGCGGTCGAGTCGAGGTTGCAAGTGAGGGCGGTCTCAGCAGAGTATGTTTTGCAATAAGCTGATTGATGAGGACAGAAGTTTGGAGATGAGGTGTTGTGGGGTGTTAGCTGTGCGAGCGCTTGGCGCTCGAGGAGCTTGAAGGAAGTGGACAGGTTCGTGATGGGACGATAATTTAATAAAGATGGTTACCGCATCGCTCACTTTCAGGTATGCTTCTGCGGCAATTGTGAATGCTCTTTCTTCAAATATTTAAAAAACTATTGGAGCTATGCACTTTTACATCTAGATTCAAAACTAATTTCTTTAGCACTGCTTTTGGAGTTTAGTTTGTTTTCATTCCCCGCACCTCCGATTAGCATGGTTGGCTACGTACAGTTTGAAAGAAGTTCAACAAACATACGTACATACACTAATGTAACCATTCACATGCCAATGTTAAAGCTGTACTTTCCGGGAAAGTATCGAAATGTAAATCTAATCAGGCCTCATGGTGTACAGAGCATTCTCCATCTCTTACACTGGTCAACAAAAAAAATAAAAAAAATGTATGGCCTGGACTTTTGCAGCTGTTCTAGTCTAATTTCAGGGTGCTGATTTCAAATCTGATCTCAGATTTGCTCTATCGCATCTAATTTTTATGCTATCGGCATACCCCATTTTCATTGATTTTACCCGAAATTAACTCTGTCACTTATGATTGCAAGTTGTTGCGAGTCAGTGACTGCTTTAGTGTTAAAATATGGTGCTGTATTTTTAAGATAGTGTGTTTATAATGTCATTTTATGTAGATATCCACATTTATTTAATATTTTTCTTCTGCAGTTATTTTTTTAAAATGCAATATTTGATATCTCAAATGTGATAGACAAAAACTGATGCCAGATTTGGAATCAGCACCCCAAAATTATCTTAAGACCGTTGGAATAACTCATGCCAGAAAAAGTGTGTTGACCAGTGTTATCCTTTCTATTTCTTTGTCCACTCAATGTGTGTGCAATAAAGAAGGGTCACTGCCCTAAACGTCACTGATTATATACTTTTCCTTTTAAGGCCATGGTATTATTTATGAAGAGTTGAGTTTGTTTTGTTCATGATCTAAACAGACATTCAGCAACATCATCTAAATATGTGATTGGCGTGTCTTCAATGTTTTTGTTTCTTGAACCACTAAGAACTTCAACAATACAAAGGAGCCGCCGAAGCAATTCAAAGCAAATCAACTGAGGCAATTTCCTGGCTTATCTGGAGACAGATGTTATATTTATCCACACAAATTCAACGACATCGGTCATCCATGCCTCCAGTTTAGGTGGGAACAATTCCTAAAATTATGAATGGTGACATGGCCCAGCAGAAACACATTCACCGTTTGTTGCAGGGATCCACAGTTAGAATCCAGCAGGCCAATTTGATTAATACTGCGGTGTATATAAAATTGGATTACACTTACTCTTTGGTTATTTCGGTAAAGTCACGTATAAAGAGAAAGTAATAAATTAAATACTAGCATACGACGTTTCGATTGCAACACAAGCAATCATCATCAGGTATAAATGAAATAGAAACACAAATCTAGTATACTTAGAAATGTAATGTAATAACAACAGAGAGTCGGATAACATAACAGTCAACACCCTACCTGATTACGTTCTTCCTGAGAATGCTACATTTGAGAGAGAGATAAAACACAGAACCAGAGACATATAGACAGACATATAAGCAGAGACAGATATCACAGAGATACATAGAGAGAGAAAGACGTACATAGGCACACAGAGAAACCACGCCTCTGTCTCGAGGCCTGGTTGATTACGTTCTTCCTGAGAATGCTAAATTTGAGAGAAAGATAAAACACAGAACCAGAGACATAGACAGATATTTATGCAGACAGATATCACAGAGATACATAGAGAGAGACAAACATAGGCATACATTATTTATCTTTATACGTGACTTTACCGAAAAAACCAAATAGTAATTCCTGCAGTCACGAAAGCTACAAATTAAGGGATTACACTTAGCAACCATCATCCCTGTACTGCATAAACTTTGGCAGGACCCTCAAGAAAAAATGGCACAAGACTCGGTGAGGTTTTACTGAGTAAACGGCGTAATAACAATCACGATAACGGGCAAGGAAACTGCTGCTAATCCACAGATAATTTTGAAATAGCTGCAAAATTTCAGTGCCTTTAGCGATTTTCACATTTATATTTAACCCATAGTTCTACAACTGCACAGTTTCCTCTCTGATCGTTTAAACAATTTGTTTGAATAGTTGAACAGACTTTACGTTTAAAACAGGACAAATTATGTAACGTTTTTCTGGAACTTAATGCAGCAGCCTAGATACAACATACGTATTGAAGCATTTCAAGTGCAATATGAATCATTTATCGTTTGACCAGAATAAGCAACAGTAAACAACAGTGTTTGTCATCAATTTGAAACTATTAAGCAGTGCTATGCAACACAGTGATGCATACATACATACTTACTATAAATGCCAGCAACATGTGTAAATAGCACCAAAACAATGATGCAAACTGACTGCATCATTAATATAAATGTTTTTAAAATATTACTACAATGTTTGTATAATTTTGGTTCCTGCGAATAAGAGTAATGTTTAACTAGACAGGAGCGCTGCGTCATGAAGAGTTGACAAATGCGCTTAAGCCAAGTTGAGCACAGCGTACCCCAGTTTTATTCGCGAGGGATATGGGTTGTAAAGTTGACACACGCCTACTCAGTTTTCCACCCCCCCCCCCCACCTCAACCCCAACCCTTTTTCATCAGCTGGAGTGAGCCTAAACGGTATTTTCAGTCACCTGATCAGTTTTCTATAGAAATCGGAAACATTTCGGTGGTATCGCGTTCGCCGCTTGTTTCAGAGGTTCGTGGTTCAAGCCCAAAAGGATGTCCTGGTTACTACTGCGGTGCGCATTAACCATAACATAAGCGACAGTAAGTGAAGGGACAGTGGCAGTCCAAGTGTAGCGACATCGCGGATGTCACTGTGTGGTGCCGGCTCTAGTGAGGCACGCCGTGCGATGTACTCACATCGCAGACACCCCGTACATGTGGGTGTAGTGCCAGCCCTAGAGGGGCTTGGTGAGAGCTGAGTCAAAGCGCTGATTGGCACCACGCTCGGCGTGCAGTGCCGACCCCTACAGGATGGGGTGTGTGATTGTCAGCCATGAAGGGGGTTAATAAAGGGCATGGCACTCTGGTTGACCCTGGAAGACACGTGACGGGTGAAGTCTACACAGAGGCCCAGGTGGGGGCTAGGGGTGGTCACGTGTCAGGGTGAGATACTCGTAGAGGATTCGAGAAGGTGGTCGGGGCCAAGGGCGGGGACAGCCACGACCAGTGAGTATTCACCCACGTAAGGTGTGTGTATATCCCGCTCGTGCTCGTTAAATAGAGAAGTGTCTCCAGCATTCTGACTGCGAATTCCGTCACTACATATGTGCAGTGAAACACAATATTTCACGTATGAAGAAATTGAAAGGCTATACAGTATGATAAATGGGGCAATTGAGGGAGTAAGGGAATAGACATAAAAAGGGGATAAATATTAGTAGGAGTTGAGATAAGCCTGGAGAGGAGAGGGAGAGGGTGGGTTGTGAGAGATTTATAGAAAACTAGCGGAAGTACCCGGCTTTGCCCGGGTGAAAAATATATTTCTTAAAAACCTTACATATATATGTAGTGGTGGTGTTGACGTGCGCCGACTGTGACAGTGATGGATCACGGGGCGGCGCGGGGTGCGGGGTTGGGCACGCGTTGTGGGCGTGGTGTGGACGCGCGCGCCGGGAGTGACAGATGACGGGGCGGCGCGGCGTGGGTGGTGAGGCACGCTGAGATGTGGGAAAACAGGATCGTAGCCAGCGTCCAGTGATTGGTCGAATAGGATGGGTGCTCGCAGCGACGTCCGCAGGTGGGGTATAAAGGGGGACGCGCGAGAGCACTCGGGGAGAGTTACCCAGTTGAAGACCAGAAGACAGAGCTGAAGACCTAGTGCCCCGAGACCCCTAGTCCCGCCGTCCTTGTAGGGACCGGGGCCCTGTGTGGCTCGGAGGCGAGACTGTGGGACCCGGGGTCCGACGCCCACGTGGGTCGGGCTGGGGACCCACAGACAAGACGGACACCCCGGGCAGGGAGTGTCCCGAGTAGCTCAGTGGGCGTTAGTCGCCAGGGTAGCTAAGTGGGTGTTGGTCACCCGAGTAGCTCAGGGGCGTTAGTCGCCGAGTAGCTAAGTGGGTGTTGGTCACCCGAGTAGCTCAGTGGGCGTTAGTCGCCGAGTAGCTAAGTGGGTGTTGGTCACCCGAGTAGCTCAGTGGGCGTTAGTCGCCAGGGTAGCTAAGTGGGTGTTGGTCACCCGAGTAGCTCAGTGGGCGTTAGTCGCCAGGGTAGCTAAGTGGGTGTTTGTCACCCGAGATACTAAGTGGGTGTTTGTCACCCGAGATACTAAGTGGGTGTTTGTCACCCGAGATACTAAGTGGGTGTTAGTCACCTGTGAACGAGTTTGGTAAAATAAAGAGTGTGTTACCCGTGAAGTCGTCTCCCGCCGAGTTACTACATTACAACTGGCGTCAGAAGTAAACCTGTCTTCAAGAAGAATGGACACGAGGAAGACTACCCGTACCCACGAGCGAGGTCGGGACGACGACGGCGTACCGGGGACACCAACCTCGGGAGGAGAGGACGAGGAGTTGCCGCCGATGCAGCACTTCGCGGTGATGGCCGACGCTCCGCTCGCCTCCGACACCAGCCTCCAAGACGCACACTCCCGGTTGGCGGAGTTGCTACTCGCCGCCGCCGCTGTCTTGGCGGACATCTCCGTTCCGGCGAGGGGAAAAACGGCTGCGGGGTTGGTGGAGAAAGCGACGTTGGAGGGATCCCGCCAAAAGACGCTTCGCGCCAAAAGTCTGGAAGTTGCCGCCGTTTTTGAGGGGCCGCCATCGATCGGCGGGAAGCACGGACACCACGTGGCCGGAGACCTCCGCTCAGCGCAGCCCACGTCATCAGCGCGCGCCGGAGCTCTCCATTTTGCGCCTGACAACCGAGCCGACATTTTACACAACTACAGCGGAGCGCGAGAAAATCTCTCCGACGTCGACGACGATCGGGTCCTCCAGCAAAGATTGCCCGCGCTGTCGGCGTTCAAGGCGGATGGGGGCGACTGGGGAGCCTTCCAACGAAGGTTCCTCGCTCATCAGGAAATGTCGGGGTGGTCCGACACCACTGCCCTGCGTGCGTTGCCAGCGATGCTCGACGACGACGCGCTTGCAGCCTTCACATCTGCTGCAAGGTCGTCCCGCTCTACGCTCCAGGCCGCACTACACCTGATGGCGAAGGTGTTCGGACCGCCCTCCACCTGTCGCCACCAGTTCTACGATCGGCGGAAGGTGGCTGGAGAAACGACGCTCGCCTATCGCACGGCACTGCTCGCCTTGGCGGACGCAGCGTTTCCCCGCATGGACAAGGAGGGGAAGGACGCCATGGTGACGGAGCAGCTGCTGGCGTTGGCCCACGAGTTGGGGGTCCCCATCAATGTGGCGGACGAAATGGATATCTGCTCCCTGGCGATCGCCACGAGCATTCACGCGTACGAGGTCCTCAAACGCAAGCCGGGGGTCGTCTGCAAATGGGCGGGGAACGCGGCACTGGCCGCCACGATCGCCGAACCTCAGCCAGCTGCGGATCAGGAGCAGGCCTTCGCTGCATCGCGTCCGGGGGAGTGGAGAACGGGAGGTCGTTCGCCCACACGTTCATCCCGCAAGCTGGAGAAACCGAAACCTACGACGTCCCTCGTCGTCTGCTACAACTGCGGCCTTCGGGGTCACGTCGCAGCCGGGTGCCGGGCCCCGCGTCAGCGCGCCACAGGACCACGTCGGGACGACGACCAGGCCCACAAGTCATCCCAACAAAACCCGGTGCCTCGGGCTTGACGGCTGCTGACCGTCGGGAACCTGAACCCTGTGGCACGCACGGGTCCTCGATGCCTGGCCAATGCCTTCCTGAACTGCCGGCACCACCGGACGTTCAACCGCGTCTGGTGCCGTACGACGGACCAGCAAGGCGGACTCGGGCTAGGGCACAACAATTTTCATGAAGACATTTTTTTTCGACACCGAGCTCGCCCGGTGTTCCCCTCTGCCGGGGTAATGTCCCGTTGTAGGGACGCTCGGAAAGAATGGGACGCTGCACGAGTCGAGAGGAGAAAAAAAAAAAATTTCCATTTATTTTTCTTTCTGCATACACATTGCTATTGTCACTCGCCGGATTGTATATATTGTTCTATTGTCGCGGTGGCATTGGTTGATGGTTGCGGATGGTAGTGTTCGCGTCGTGTTGTGTTGTTACGTTAGTTGTTGTTCTTGTTGTTGTGTTGTGTTACGGGGCACACAGGGGGGTTTGTATATTTTTATAGCAGCCGGGTCGGCTGCGAGCTATGTGGTAGGGGGTGATGTAGTGGTGGTGTTGACGTGCGCCGACTGTGACAGTGATGGATCACGGGGCGGCGCGGGGTGCGGGGTTGGGCACGCGTTGTGGGCGTGGTGTGGACGCG
The DNA here is from genome assembly GCF_965212315.1 of Lampetra planeri. Classification (NCBI taxonomy): domain Eukaryota; kingdom Metazoa; phylum Chordata; class Hyperoartia; order Petromyzontiformes; family Petromyzontidae; genus Lampetra; species Lampetra planeri. The sequence continues at coordinate 3,508,096 of NC_136186.1, forward strand.
CGCGCCGGGAGTGACAGATGACGGGGCGGCGCGGCGTGGGTGGTGAGGCACGCTGAGATGTGGGAAAACAGGATCGTAGCCAGCGCCCAGTGATTGGTCGAATAGGATGGGTGCTCGCAGCGACGTCCGCAGGTGGGGTATAAAGGGGGACGCGCGAGAGCACTCGGGGAGAGTTACCCAGTTGAAGACCAGAAGACGGAGCTGAAGACCTAGTGCCCCGAGACCCCTAGTCCCGCCGTCCTTGTAGGGACCGGGGCCCTGTGTGGCTCGGAGGCGAGACTGTGGGACCCGGGGTCCGACGCCCACGTGGGTCGGGCTGGGGACCCACAGTCAAGACGGACACCCCGGGCAGGGAGTGTCCCGAGTAGCTCAGTGGGCGTTAGTCGCCAGGGTAGCTAAGTGGGTGTTGGTCACCCGAGTAGCTCAGGGGCGTTAGTCGCCGAGTAGCTAAGTGGGTGTTGGTCACCCGAGTAGCTCAGTGGGCGTTAGTCGCCGAGTAGCTAAGTGGGTGTTGGTCACCCGAGTAGCTCAGTGGGCGTTAGTCGCCAGGGTAGCTAAGTGGGTGTTGGTCACCCGAGTAGCTCAGTGGGCGTTAGTCGCCAGGGTAGCTAAGTGGGTGTTTGTCACCCGAGATACTAAGTGGGTGTTTGTCACCCGAGATACTAAGTGGGTGTTTGTCACCCGAGATACTAAGTGGGTGTTAGTCACCTGTGAACGAGTTTGGTAAAATAAAGAGTGTGTTACCCGTGAAGTCGTCTCCCGCCGAGTTACTACATTACATATATACACAGATAATAAGGTATTGTCAAAGCCCGGAGGGCTGTTTGTACATTTCTCCACCAACAAATATATAAGAGGCTTTCACAAGTCCAAAAACTTGTAGAAAGTAAAGGGTAAATAGTTGATGTCAAAATGTTTCCGAAAATTGTGGTATCCCCCCCCCCCCCCTCAAAAAATATCTTTACCCCTCGTAGGTATATATACTAACAACACCTTACATACAACAGAGGAAGTGGTATCTATTGACTCTGTAGTAGTATCTACTGACTGTACCGTAGTATCTACTGAGCCAGTAGTAGCTACTGACTGTGTAGTAGTATTTAGTGACTGTAATAACTACTGACCATAGTAGTATTTACTGGGCCTACAGTAGTATCTACCGACTATATACTCGTAACGACTAACTGTATAGTATCTGCTGACTCTATAGTAGTATCCACTGACTATAGTAGTAACCACAAAATCTATAGCAGTATCTACTCACTCTATAATAGTATCTACTGACTCTAGTAGCTACTCACCGTGGTAGTATGTACTGACTGTATAGTAGTATATACTGACTGTAGCAGTATTGACTGACTGTAGTGGTATATACTGACTGTTTTAGTATTTACTATAGCGGTATCTACCAACTCGATAGCAGTATCTACTATCACTACAGCAGTGTATACCGACTGAGGTTGTACCTGCTATCACTACAGCAGTGCATACTGCTGTGTTGGTACCTGCTATGATTACAGCAGTGCATACTGCTGTGTTGGTACCTGCTATGATTACAGCAGTGCATACTGCTGTGTTGGTACCTGCTATGATTACAGCAGTGCATACTGCTGTGTTGGTACCTGCAATGATTACAGCAGTGCATACTGCTGTGGTGGTATCTGCTATGATGAGAGGAGTACATATTGTGGTGGTGGTACCTGGTATGATAACAGCAGTGCATATTGACTGTACTCATCATTCACCCTCACCATTTACCACTCACAACTCACCCTTACCACTCATCCTCACCACTCACCACTCCCACTCACTATTCACCATTCACCCTCACAACTCACCACTCACCAACCTCCCTCACCAATCTCCCTCACCACTCACCCTCACCACTCACCCTCACCACTCACCAATCACCACTCACCCTCACCACTCACTCTCACCACTAACCCTCACCACTAACCCTCACCACTCTCACTCACCACTCTCCCTCACCACTCACCACTCACTCTCACCATTCACCCTCACCATTCAGCCTCACCACTCACCCTCACCACTCACCCTCACCACTCACCGTCACAACCACCACTCACCCTCACCACTCAACTTCACCCTCACTACTCACCATTCATCCTCACCAATTACCACTGACCAATCACCACTAACCACTCTCCACTAACCCTCACCACTCAACCTCACCACTCACCCTCAAAACTAACCACTCTCTCACCACTCACCCTCATCACTCAGCACTCACCCTCACCACTCACCCTCACCACTCACCCTCACCACTCACCCTCACCACTCACCCCTCACCACTCACCACTCACCCATCACCACTCACAACCGCCACTCACCCTCACCACTCATCCTCACCACTCACCCTCACAACAACCACTCACCCTCACCACTCACCCTGACCACTCACCACTCATCCTCATCAATCATACCCTCACCAATCACCACTCACCCCTCACTAATCACCACTCATAACCGCCACTCACCCTCACCACTCACGCTCACCCTCACCACTCACCCCTCACTAATCACCACTCATAACCGCCACTCACCCTCACCACTCACCACTCACCCTCAACACTCACCCTCACCACTCACCGTCACCACTCACCCTCACTACTCACCACTCATCCTCACCAATCACACCCTCAACAATCACCACTCACCCTCACCCTCACCACTCACTCTCACCACTCACCACTCACCCTCACAACAACCACTCACCCTCACCGCTCAGCACTCACCCTCACTACTCACCCTCACCACTCACCACTAATCCTCACCAATCACACCCTCACCAATCACCACTCACCCTCACCACTTGCCACTCACCCTCATCACTCACCACTAATCCTCACCAATCACACCCTCACCAATCACCACTCACCCTCACCACTTGCCACTCACCCTCACCATTCACCCTCACCACTCTCCCTCACCACTCTCCCTCACCACTCACCAGTCACGCTCACCACTCACCCTCACTACTCACCACTCACCCTCAACACTCACCTCTCACCACTCACCCTCACCACTCACCCTCACCACTCACCCTGACCACTCACCACTCATCCTCACCATTCACACCCTCAACAATCACCACTCACCCTCACCACTCACGCTCAACACTCACCCTCACCACTCATGCTCACCACTCACCCTCACCACTCACTAATCACCTCTCACAACTGTCACTCACCCTCACCACTCACTCTTACCACTCACCCTCATCACTCACCCTCACCACTCACCCTCACAACAACCACTCACCCTCACTACTCATCCTCACCAATCGCACCCTCACCAATCATCACTCACCCTCACTGCTCACCCTCACCGCTCACCACTCAACCTCACCCTCACCACTCACGCTCACCCTCACCACTCACCTCTCACTAATCACCACTCACAACTGCCACTCACCCTCCCCACTCACCCTCACCACTCACCCTCACCAATCACCACTCACCCTCACCACTCACCCTCACCATTCACCCTCACCACTCACCCTCACCATTCACCCTCACCACTTTCCCTCACCACTCTCCCTCACCACTCACCATCACCACTCACCAGTCACGCTCACCACTCACCCTCACTACTCACCACTCACCCTCAACACTCACCCTCACCGCTCACCACTCACCCTGACCACTCACCACTCATCCTCACCAATCACATCCTCACCAATCACCACCCACACTCACTGCTCACCCTCACCGCTCACCCTCACCACTCACCCTCACGCTCACCCTCACCACTCACCCCTCACTAAGCACCACTCACAACCGCCACTCACCCTCACCACTAACCCTCACCACTCACCCTCACCACTCACTAATCACCTCTCACAACCGTCACTCACCCTCACCACTCACTCTTACCACTCACCCTCACCACGCACCCTCACAACAACCACTAACCCTCACAACAACCACTCACCCTCACTACTGACCCTCACCACTCATCCTCACCAATCACCACTCACCCTCACTGCTCACCACTCAACCTCACCACTCACGCTCACCCTCACCACTCACCCCTCACTAATCACCACTAACAACCGCCACTCACCCTCCCCACTCACCTTCACCACTCACCCTCACCAATCACCACTGACCCTCACCACTCGCTACTCACCCTCACCACTCACTACTCACCCTCACCACTCTCCCTCACCACTCTCCCTCACCACTCTCCCTCACCACTCTCCCTCACCAATCACCACTCACCCTCACCACTTACCCTCACCACTCACTACTCACCCTCACCACTCTCCCTCACCACTCTCCCTCACCACTCTCCCTCACCACTCTCCCTCACCACTCTCCCTCACCACTCTCCCTCACCAATCACCACTCACCCTCACCACTTACCACTCACCCTCACCACTCACTACTCTCCCTCACCACTCTCGCTCACCACTCTCCCTCGCTCACCACTCTCCCTCGCTCACCACTCTCCCTCGCTCACCACTCACCCTCACTACTCACCCTAACCACTCATCACTCATCCTCACCAATCACACCCTCACCAATCACCACTCACCCTCACTGCTCACCCTCACCGCTCACCACTCACCCTAACCACTCACGCTCACCCTCACCACTCACCCCTCACTAATCACCACTCACGCTCACCCTCACCACTCACCCCTCACTAAGCACCACTCACAACCGCCACTCACCCTCACCACTAACCCTCACCACTCACCCTCACCACTCACTAATCACCTCTCACAACCGTCACTCACCCTCACCACTCACTCTTACCACTCACCCTCACCACGCACCCTCACAACAACCACTAACCCTCACAACAACCACTCACCCTCACTACTCACCCTCACCACTCATCCTCACCAATCACCACTCACCCTCACTGCTCACCACTCAACCTCACCACTCACGCTCACCCTCACCACTCACCCCTCACTAATCACCACTAACAACCGCCACTCACCCTCCCCACTCACCCTCACCACTCACCCTCACCAATCACCACTGACCCTCACCACTCGCTACTCACCCTCACCACTCACTACTCACCCTCACCACTCTCCCTCACCACTCTCCCTCACCACTCTCCCTCACCACTCTCCCTCACCACTCTCCCTCACCAATCACCACTCACCCTCACCACTTACCCTCACCACTCACTACTCACCCTCACCACTCTCCCTCACCACTCTCCCTCACCACTCTCCCTCACCACTCTCCCTCACCACTCTCCCTCACCAATCACCACTCACCCTCACCACTTACCACTCACCCTCACCACTCACTACTCTCCCTCACCACTCTCCCTCACCACTCTCCCTCACCACTCTCCCTCACCACTCACCACTCACGCTCACCACTCACCCTCACTACTCACCCTAACCACTCACCACTCATCCTCACCAATCACACCCTCACCAATCACCACTCACCCTCACTGGTCACCCTCACCGCTCACCACTCACCCTAACCACTCACGCTCACCCTCACCACTCACCCCTCACTAATCACCACTCACTCTCACCCTCACCACTTACCCCTCACTAAGCACCACTCACAACCGCCACTCACCCTCACCACTAACCCTCACCACTCACCCTCACCACTCACTAATCACCTCTCACAACCGTCACTCACCCTCACCACTCACTCTTACCACTCACCCTCACCACGCACCCTCACAACAACCACTAATCCTCACAACAACCACTCACCCTCACTACTCACCCTCACCACTCATCCTCACCAATCACCACTCACCCTCACTGCTCACCACTCAACCTCACCACTCACGCTCACCCTCACCACTCACCCCTCACTAATCACCACTAACAACCGCCACTCACCCTCCCCACTCACCCTCACCACTCACCCTCACCAATCACCACTGACCCTCACCACTCGCTACTCACCCTCACCACTCACTACTCACCCTCACCACTCTCCCTCACCACTCTCCCTCACCACTCTCCCTCACCACTCTCCCTCACCACTCTCCCTCACCAATCACCACTCACCCTCACCACTTACCCTCACCACTCACTACTCACCCTCACCACTCTCCCTCACCACTCTCCCTCACCACTCTCCCTCACCACTCTCCCTCACCACTCTCCCTCACCACTCTCCCTCACCAATCACCACTCACCCTCACCACTTACCACTCACCCTCACCACTCACTACTCTCCCTCACCACTCTCCCTCACCACTCTCCCTCACCACTCTCCCTCACCACTCACCACTCACGCTCACCACTCACCCTCACTACTCACCCTAACCACTCACCACTCATCCTCACCAATCACACCCTCACCAATCACCACTCACCCTCACTGCTCACCCTCACCACTCACCACTCACCCTAACCACTCACGCTCACCCTCACCACTCACCCCTCACTAATCACCACTCACAACCGCCACTCACCCTCACCACTCACCACTCACCCTCACCACTCACCCTCACCACTCATCCTCACCAATCACACCCTCAACAATCACCATTCACCCTCACCACTCACGCTCAACACTCACCCTCACCACTCATGCTCACCACTAACCCTCACCACTCACCCTCACCACTCACTAATCACCTCTCACAACCGTCACTCACCCTCACCACTCACTCTTACCACTCACCCTCACCACTCACCCTCACAACAACACTCACCCTTACAACAACCACTCACCCTCACTACTCACCCTCACCACTCATTCTCACCAATTACACCCTCACCAATCACCACTCACCTTCACTGCTCACCACTCAACCTCACCCTCACCACTCACGCTCACCCTCACCACTCACCCCTCACTAATCACCACTAACAACCGCCACTCACCCTACCCACTCAACCTCACCCTCACCAATCACCACTCACCCTCACCACTCACCCTCACCACTCAACCTCACCCTCACCACTCACCCTCACCACTCACCACTCACCACTCACCCTCACCACTCACCACTCACCCTCACCACTCACTCTCTCCCTCGCTCACCACTCTCCCTCGCTCACCACTCTCCCTCGCTCACCACTCTCCCTCGCTCACCACTCTCCCTCGCTCACCACTCTCCCTCGCTCACCACTCTCCCTCGCTCACCACTCTCCCTCGCTCACCACTCTCCCTCGCTCACCACTCTCCCTCGCTCACCACTCTCCCTCGCTCACCACTCTCCCTCACTCACCACTCTCCCTCACTCACCACTCTCCCTCACCACATGTTAAGGGCGATTCTAAAGGAATCTACAACCTTCGATGATTCCTTTGCGCGATTCAAAGAATCGATTCCTGGCGCATAGGAGGTTTCCATTTTTAATTACAGAGTTTTATTTGCATTTGTATGTTATGTTTTAAAGTTTTCAGGAGTTTTTAATTATATTTTAGCCCCGGTCAACGCCGGATATTTTCCATTCGTAGCAGTTTATATCAACTCTATAACCAACTTATATTAAACGGAAATAAGGCGATTCTAAATGAATCTACAACCGTCGATTCATTTTCGCGATTCAGAGAATCGATTCTTGGCGCGGTCGGGTTTAGAGTTTTAATTACACAGTTGTATTTTCATTGGAATGTTATGTTTTAAAGTTTTCAGAAGATTTAAATGTATTTTCCCCCCGGGCAACGCTGGGTATATCGAGTTTATACCACAAATTCGTCGCCTGACAGAGTTGCGTGTCGAGGCCTAGTACCGTGCAGAGCCTCCGGCCTCGCCTAGATTGCCCACCCGGCTGAGGCTGGGTGCTGGGGCCGTTAACCCCCCCCCCCCCGCGCTACAATAATACTGTCTAATCGCTATATTTTTATTATCTACCGACCCTATAATAGTAATTGCACACATTGGGGTGGGGGGGGGGAGTGAAGAGGACGTGAAACTTTGATGAATTTACCTCAGAGTCGCGTGTTAATGCGTGCACATATTTTTAACGGTAATTCAAAATGGCGTCCACCCCGCAGCGAACGCGTTGCTATCCGTTGCCAGGGGCAACCGCCGTGGTCCGCGCCGGCCGGCAAGAGTAAATAAATAAATAAAGCGTTAAATAAATAAATAAAGATAAATTGCACTAAATCGATAATCGGTCCGATTTAAAGTTTAGAGACGAAAAATCGGAAATGCCTAAGTTTACCGCGGGGCCGGGGGCGTGCCCACCTGCAAAATTTAATCTCGCCGAACACCACGGTCCGAGAGCTAAATCCCCCGGTAGGGAGCGTACGCAGACGGATGGACGGACGGACGGACAAAAAATGAATTATATAGGTTAGATTATAGAATACACAAGTATCGGAGTGTAAACAACACGTTACCGATTTTTACAGTTGTGAAGTTTCTTTTAATTAATTTGTGTTACACATTTTGTCTTCAAAATATACATTATTGTCAATCTTCTCTTACTGTTTATATATCGCAACATTTAGGCGAAGTTACATATTCTAGATTTGAAGCTTTCATGACTGCAAGGATCCATACTCTTAGTTTTTTCGGTAAAGTCACGTAGGTAAAAAATGAAATTAAAATTAATAAAAATAAAATAATAAAAATCACGACGTTTCGGAGGCAACACGAGTCTCCGTCATCAGGTGGGACCGTCACAGCCAGATTTGCTGCATCAAGTGAGGCAGGGATTCCAAGATGCAAGTTCTTAAATACAAGGTAAGGGGGAGGAGAGGGGGAGGAGCAGTTACACCTCGTGCTCTCTTTTAGCCCCGCCCCCCTCCCGATACGTTCCATTCATTGGCTACCACATTCTGATAAGCTCCTCCCCTTCTCCTCCCCCTTACCTTGTATTTAAGAACTTGCATCTTGGAATCTCTGTCTCACTTGATACAGCAAATCTGGCTGTGACGGTCCCACCTGATGACGGAAGTTACATATGTGTATGCATGTAGAACTTTTTTCACACTGTACATTGCGAACCATGCTAATGGGAGGTGCATAGGAAGGACAACAAACCAAACACAAAAACAGTTCTAAAGAAATGAATTTTCAATCTATATTTAAAATTGCATAGCTCCAGTGGCTTCCAAATCTTTGAAAGAAGAGCGTTCCAGACAGCTGCAAAAGCGTATCTGATAACACGCGATGCAGTGACCATCTTTTGTTTTGTGGTTAGCCAAAAGACACTGTTAGGATGATTGGAGTTATGCATGATGGCTTATGCTGCATGACGAGATCAGCAAGGCATTTTGGTTAATTTGTGGCAAGCACTGTGTGTGTAATGAGTGCAACTTTATGATGTATTCGTTCAGCAACTGGAAACCAATGCAACTCAGTGAGGACTGGATGGACATGGTCGGATCGTGCAGTACCCATCACCTGTGCTAAGTAATTGTGTACACACTGCTGCTTTGTACTTTTTTTTGCCAGACGTCTGGTAGAGTTGTCAGTTGCATTAATCGAGTCTTGTTGATACTATGGTACATATCATCGTGTTGGCTATGTCACGACTCAAAATTGGTTAAATATTTCGTAGAGCCCTCATATTAAAATTGCAGGACCTGACTATATTTTGCGCGTGGTGATCAAATGATATATTCAGATCGAGTATGGTGCCGAGGATATTTAGATGAGCAGACAACTAAATCGTGGAGTCTAGAACCACCACACCTGATCCTCCCACAAATGTTTTCGCCTCAGCATGGCTGCCAACCAACAGAACCTCTGATTTTTCTGGATTAAGTAGCATCTCGTTCAATGCAAACCACATTTACACCACTCGTGTGCAATATTCAAGGTTACCGAGGCTCTCCATATCTCACTATGACTTCACTGCGGAGTACAATTGTGTATCATCAGCATATTGATGCAAACTTGATGTCATACGATGAGATGACATCGGCGATCGGAGAGACGTATGTTGACAAAAGGAAGGGCCTGAGGACGGAACACTTTAGTATGCAAACTGGGCGTGGCATAGGCGATGACTGTTTGTGACTCAGCTTGGGTCACAGGGTTTTGGTAGTACATGTTGTTTATGCCATTTATTGTGAAAATTCCGTCACAGTTCCTATGTTCACTGTTTCATTGGTGTCATGGCTTTATTTTGGTGATTTCGAAAAGTGTATTGGTTTAGCCATGTTTGTTTGTTGTAGTACAGAGTTAGACTGATGGCTTTAATCTAAGTTGTCTTGTGATTGTTGTTGGTTGTTTGACTTGCATCCCACTGGGATTTTTGCACACAGCGTTGGTGTACGGTGATTTTTTCTGCAATATTTTGCTGTCTTTTCTTGGATTTTCTGTTTGCACTCAGTCACATATTCACTTAAAAAAAACATTTTGTTCATGTTTTTGTTTTTTGTTTGTTGCGGTTGCACCCTATTCAAGAGCCGAATGGCTCACAGGGCTATACCTAATAAATGAACTTGAACTGTGATTGGCCGTGGCTGCCCGATGAGAATCTCATGGTCGATGGTGTCGAATGCCGCTGAGAGATCGAGCCCAACCAAAGGTGTGGCACAGCAGTCATCCACGATCTTGAAGAGGTCATCGGTGACCTTTAGTCGAGCCATCCCATGGCTGTTGGACTTCTGGCAAACCGACTGGAATGCATTGAATCTGTCCAGCGCAGCGACGCGGAGAAGTAACTGCTTTAGTTAAAAAGGCGCTTCGTGACCTTTGAAATCATACCCAGGTTTGAGATTTTTTGCAGGGTCACTATGGCTCAAGCTAACATTTTTCCGGAGCAGTGTTACCTGTGCAATTTTGAACTGGCCTTGGAAAGTCCCCACTGAATATTTGATTTGCCAGGTGGATAATGAGCGGCTGAAGCCCTTCCAAGCATTATTTTAGAGTCGACGTGTGGATGTAGTCGAGCGGCAATATTTTATTTGGCAGCCATGTGATGAACATCGACACCTGGGCCACCAAGGTTTGTGGCAGGGTCTCGACTTTTGCATTGTTTCCAGGTTGATCAAACTCAGATGTCAGAAAGGGAGAACGCGTTGCCTTCAAGTTAGTAACTGCCATCTTGATCGTCACTATTTTATTGCCAAAAACATTCCAAGTCAATCGTGATTTGAAGCTTTCGTTACTGCAGGAATCCATACTCTTTACTTCTTTTGGTAAAATCACGTTGGTAGAAAAATAATAACGGATCACGACGTTTAGATCGCAACACAAGCAATCGTCATCAGGTGGGACAACCACAACAAGAACTAACTGTTGAAGTAGGCGAAAGATCTGCCGTGGCACGAGGTTATATAGTAGTGTATATTGTAGTGTATAATGTGGTGTATAGTGTAGTGTATAGTGTGTAGTGTAGTGTATAGTGTAGTGTATAGTGTAGTGTGTAGTGTAGTGTATAGTGTAGTGTATAGTGTGTAGTGTATAGTGTAGTGTATAGTGTAGTGTGTAGTGTAGTGTATAGTGTAGTGTATAGTGTAGTGTAGTGTGTAGTGTATAGTGTAGTGTATAGTGTATAGTGTAGTGTACAGTGTAGTGTATAGTAGTGTATAGTGTAGTGTATAGTGTAGTGTATAGTGCAGTGTATAGTGTAGTGTATAGTTTATTGTATAGTGTAGTGTATAGTGTAGTGTATAGTGTAGTGTATAGTGTAGTGTATAGTAGGCCTCCGTAGTAGGGGGGGAGAGAGGAGGTGGGGGGAGAGAGGGGGCGGGGCAGAAAGTGGACCCCTGCAAGTACTGTGCACACACCAGATTGACGAGTTAATGTGTGGTTTGAGTGTAGCAGACCGTTCACGATGCACCACAAAGCATGGGGGTCACGAGCCGACTCATTGAAGAGCAGAGCATAGAACAATCTGCAAGACTCAATGAATGATTTGGCAGATCTGCAGGTGGTTCTGTAAGCAATTCGGACAAACTCACTCCAGCCGTATTCTTTGGGTTAGATCGCGTTATTTATAAATGTGTCGTAACCCTCCACCATCCGACACGGCCAATCAGCAAAAAAAGTGTCACGTTGACAAAAGACAAATAGTTCACGGCTTTAGCCCGCCGGTGTGTTGAAGCGTGAAACCACAACATTTACAATTTTTGCCACTGGGGAGACAATTTTTTGTTGTTGTAAATGTCGTGGTTTCACGCTTCAACACACCGGCGGGCTAAAGCAGTGAACTATTTGTCTTTTACACTATGAGACCTCCTTTACCAGTGGCAAAATATAGCAGTAGGTTTTTACCCTTTAAACTGGTACAAAAACTCACCAATGGAGACTAGGCTCTAATAAAAGCTGTTTCGGGTGTGGACCAATCAACTTCAAGGACAGTGCATATCATTATCATCATCAGAGTTGTTTTCTTTTTGTTTGCATTTTGACTGCTTGTGTTGTGGTTATTGCAAACATGATGCCTTGTATAAAGGTGTCAGTTTGTGTACCCGTTGAAAGGGTAAAAACCTATCACTATTTTTGTCTTTTGTCAACGTGACACTTTTTTTGCTGATTGGCCGTGTCGGGTGGTGGAGGGTTACGACACATTTATAAATAAAGCGATCTCACCCAAAAACTTTGATTATGAATATTTGTTATTATTCTTTGACCGGATAAGTTCAAGTTCAAGTTAATTTATTAGGTGTAGCCCTGTGAGCCATTCGGCTCTTGAATCGGGTGCCACCGCAACAAACAAAAGACAAAAACATGAACAAAAAACATCTTAAAGTGAATATGTGACTGAGTGCAAACAGAAAATCCAAGAAAAGACAGCAAAATATTGCAGACAAAACACCGTACACCAACGCTGTGTGCAAAAATCCCAGTGGGATGTAAGGCCCACTGAGCTGTATAGCTCTATTTCAGAAGCGACCTGGCTACAAATGATTGTTCAACGAAGTTGTTTATTGAGTGGAAATGAATTCTATTAAATGTAAAGGGAAAAAACGGAGGACCTGGAGAAAATTCCAAGCCAATATACAGACGTCAGAGTCACCTTCATGTATACCAGGCGATGTAGTTAACATCTCGTCACTGCAGCGCCCCAAACAGTTGTCTTAGTGGTTAATAGTGACAAAAAATGTTATAGTGACCCACTATTGTCAGAGATATTTGATATCTGGGTAGCAATATTGAATCAGCTATGTGTAAACAATACACTGTGAGCACATAAACTACTGTATTGGGTTCTTGTTCAATATGCACGCTGTATTAACATTGAGCAACTATAGAGTCCAGTGGCTTCTCATGTTACTGACTGTTGTTGATGCCTCCAGCTATCTTTGTAAATTTGCACAGCAGCCCTGGCCAGTCCCACTGCTTGGTATGAGCTGACATCCAGTTCGGCTTTCCATTCGTTCTTTGTGAGTATGGATTGCAAGTGCTAAAGAGTATGTGTGTGTGTCTGTATTTAATGGGGAGAGCAATAGTGTAGCGGTTAACGCGCTGCGCTATGAACCCGGCGACACGGGTTCGATTCCCGCTCACGGCCAGCACCAGTGAGTCAGTGACGATTATCAGAACCGGTCCCGAGCCTCCCCTAGGTCGACTCAGCCTCAAATGAGTACCTGCTGCGGTGTATAAACATCGCCAATAGGGAGACAAAGGCGGACGGGCGTGGTGTTGGCCACCCACCCCCTCGTGCACCGTGCCGGCCTTTATAGGTGCTTGCTAACAGCACTTTCCCCTACAGTCTGTTAAGGCTATACGGGGAATCTTTGTCTGTATTGTGTACATGTGAGGAGTGTTAGTGCAGCGGTTAGCGCCGAGCTCGATTCCCGCTCACGGCCAACATCGGTGACAAATGTTCTGAACTGCCCCTCGGCCTCCCCTAGGTCAACTTAGCCTCAAATGAGTAATTGCCACTGGGGAGACAAAGGCGGCCGGGCGTGGTGTTGGCCACCGAGACCGTTACCACCACCATGTACGGTGATTTATTTCTTCTGGAAGACTTTGCAGTTTTTTCTTGGATTTTTATGTTTGCGCATATTCACTTTAAGATGTTTTCTTGTTCGTGTTTTTGTTTTTTATTTGTTGCGGTTGCACCCGATTCAAGAGCCGAATGGCTCACAGGGCTATACCAAATAAATGAAACCGAAAACTGAAGGGTATACGGGAGGGGGGGCTTTGTCGGTTCGGTTTGTGCATCTGGCTATTGAAATAATTCGGCCGAGTGAATCGTTGATAGAAGTCACAATATCACGTGGTGCGAGACACAGAGACCGAGAGTCGCAAGTCTTCACGTTTAAAACTGCGGCAGGGACGATTAGAGATAAGATGGAGCTGCATCATGTCAAGCAGGAAGCCTCAGCAACACAGGAGGAGGATGAGATGGTATAGCGAGTCGGTGTTTGACATTCCTCGAGTGCCATGTGAAGTTGCGACAACACGAGACGGCAAACCCCGGAGCCCCATCAAATCGTCGTGGTGTGCCTGCAGCTGACTGTGATCTACGCCTTTTAACAACGCGCCCAAACCCTCACAGGACGAAATGGAAATGGATTACACTGGTCAACAAAAAAAACATTTTTTTCTGGCCTGGACTTTTGTAGCTGTTCTAGACTAATTTCAGGGTGCTGATTCCAAATCTGATCTCAGATTTGCTCTATCACATCATTTTCAAGCTATCGGCATACCCCATTTTCATTGATTTGACCCGAAATTAACTCTGTCGCTTATGATTGCAAGTTGTTGCGAGTCAGTGACTGCTTTAGTGTTAAAATGTGGTGCTGTATTTTTAGGATAGTGTGTTTATAATATCATTTTATTTAATATTTTTCTTCTGCAGTTTTTATTGAAAATGCAATATTTGATTTCTCAAAAACCTGATGTGATAGACAAAAACTGATGCCAGATTTGGAATCAGCACCCCAAAATTACCTTAAACCGTTGGAATACCTTATGCCGGAAAAAGTGTGTTGACCAGTGTTATTCATGATTAATGCGTGCTCGCCAATGGTAAACTCTGCGCGTTCTAGTATCGCAGCTCTAAATATACGGAGGATTGTAGATTTTTCGGCCGGGTGGTTTCCTCGGCACAGCGAGCGGCTTGCATTCGGAACGTTCAAATCCTGGTTGTGGGTTGACTCAGACCATCATCCGTCCAAGGGTTGATAAAAATCAGTACTACGTTGTAGGGAGTTGCTCACGCCTGTCTCGTGGACAGAATCGCCCCTGCCAAAAAATGATCGAATTTCCGATCCTGGCTCCACAGGGCTGTAAACGGAAGATGATCACCATTGAATCGATGCTTTTTTTAAAAGAGGAAATCACTTTGACTTTTTCTAAATTGGATGGGAATGTAAAATTCTCAGCCAATTTCATCAACGGATGAAGTAATTTACTCTCCGATATCATTATCACTTTAAAATTTTACCGCTTAAAGCCCATTGAGCTATACGGGGGATCTTTTTTGATTTTGTGTTTATGTTGCCACGCCCATTTAGCCCCCTCGATCCGGCTGAACAAAAGCTGTTTAGGCATGCGGTGGCTGGGCATACGGGCTACATGGCCCAGCCAACGCAGCCTTGCCTGCCAGAGGAGCTCACCAATGGCACTGTGCCCAGATCTTTCAGGGATTTGTGAGCTCCTCATACAATCCAGCCTGGTTAAACCCAGGATGGATCGTAGGCAGGCCAGCCTAAATGTTTCTAAACGGTGAAGATGTTCCATTAGGGGGGTCCACGTTTCGCAAGTGTAGAGAAGGGAAGGAATGACTGTGGCCGAGAAGACCTGAAGCTTCGTGCGGAGAGACAGACCAGGTAGCTTGCACACAGCATTACACAACCGATGAAAATATATTGCCGCTCGACTGATTCGGAGTGATACCTCTGCTATTAAACCGGAGCTGGTCATGAGCACACTGCCCATGTATGGGAAACTCTCCATTCTCTCCACAACTGCCCTATCACCAATTGGGAGTTGTGGAGGCGGAGTGTCCGATGGTACAAAATACCGAGGTAAGTGCTTAGTTTTGGTGGGGCTCCAGGTTCAGTAGCAGCGCTTCCAACTCCTCCACTGAGTGAGCAGCAATTATCAGATCATCGGCATACGTAACATGGTTGAGCAATAGGGAGACATTCCTTGACTGCACCCGGGCATCGATTAGATTCCTATTGTATCTGTACCGAATGGGAATTCCTCTGGTACAGCTATTGAAGGCTTCACGAACTACGTGGTCGAAATAGATTTTAAATAATGTGGGAGCTAAATGATATCCCTGTCGCACCCCAAGGTGTAAAGGAAATGGCTCCGACTCCAGGCCACGTAGTTTTACCTGGGCCCGCTCACCATCATGAAGGTCCTTAATGATCGTGAGCAGAGGGTCAGGGACACCGAAAGCACGAAAAACAACCCAGAGCCCAGGCCTACTGATGGTATCATCGGCCTTGACCAGGTCAATAAACAGAGATGTAGGTCTTGTTGGAATTCCGTACACCTCTGCTGTAGCAGACGGACAGAAAATATGGCATCTGTGCAGGACCACCCTTTCCAGAAACCGCATTGGGGCTCCGCAAGCCTCTTCTCAGCGTGCCTAGCAAGGCGATGTTCAATAATCCTTGCCAGGACATTTCCCTGCACACTGAGGAGTGAGATGTACCTGTAGTTGTTATAGTTTTTTGCGGTCCCCCTTCTTAAAGAGGTGGACCACCAGGGCATCCTTCCAATCCTGCGAAACCCGTCCAGTGGTCCAGACTGTTGTTATGCTTTCATTTAGGGCAGTCTGTGCACAAACGCCACCCTCCCTCATTGTTTCGCTTCGGAATTCATCTCTGCCTGGTGCCTTTCCTGGTTTCGGACTCTGGATCGCATTCAGTACTTCCTCAACAGATGGCACCTCAGCCAGCCACTCACAGGGGGTGACTTCTTCCTCCAATAATTGAGGCACCGCAGCCTCGGCAGGGTCATCCCCACGTTGTCCCACATTGTTATCCAGGCTGAGGGATGTCCCCTCCCCTAGGACCTCACAGAAATGCTCAGCAAATCTGAAAACCTGTTTTTGGGGGTCGGAGATTGGAACACCGTTCTTTCTCCTAATGATGGGAATAGGTGTGGCGCTGCAGGTTACTTTTTTGATGGAATTAAAAAGCCATTTGTGATCGTGGCCCATTGAGGCAGACTCCATCTCCTCAGCAACCCGCGACCACCACCCATCCTTGCAGTGCCACATGGCTCTCCGAACCTCCAAGCGAAGGCTGCAGTAAGCCTCCTCATTCTCTCATCGGCTACGATGCTGGAGCTGATGAGAGTAGGCATATCGATTTTTCTCAGCCAGCTTGAACACCTCCTCTGTCAGCCAGGGTATCTGGGGAGGTCTAGACCGTGTACCCAAAGACACCCAACAAGATGACTCTATCCCGAGGGGCCACTTTAGCTAGCACCTGTGAAAGGAGGTCATCGAAGGCATCTGACTCATCGGCCTTGCCTGCATCCCTTCGGGGACGTTTGTCTTCAGTGGGGGCATAAGTAACCATGACCACCACTCCTCGCCTCCGGTTGCTTGGAAGGCGAGCCCAAAGTAGCCTGGGGTTTACAGCTCCCAACACCTCACCGCCACGCTCCCACACCCCCTTCATTATTTTGTTCAGAAGAAGAACCATTCTCTGTTGTTTGGCAGTCTCATGCCCCGAGTAGAGGACTGTCCAACCCTCATGGTGGCAGGAGTCAGAGCCAGTCAATCGGACCTCCTGAATACCACAGAAATCCAGGCGGTACCAGTCCAGCTCCCAACAGAGGAGTGGCAGCCTCTCCTCTGCAGTGAGCATTCGAAAATTCCACGTGGTCACACTCAGTGGTTTTTTTGTTGTTTCTGGAGGAGCCCCGAGGGTAAATATTTAGTTTCCTGGCTCTGCCAAATGGGGGTTGGCCAGGAGACGTCATAGACGCCTGTCCCCCCGGGGCCTCCGGCACAAGCGTATTCATAAAACATTTCCATCGTGGTTTAGTGGTATTTAATTGAATGTTACCAGCCCCTCGCACTCGTCCAGAGCCACCATTTGGCCACTGTGGTGGTCACAAACGCCATGAGGGGAAAGGCCAATTGGAATTGGTTCTCCCCCCACAGCACTGCCCATGACAGCATTGCCTGTCCGGCACCACGAGGAGGTAGGGGTTGTTTTGGCCGGACGTGGCACAGGCTAGAGAAAAGACGGAGTGATGTGGTACAAGAGGATGTGGAGCCGAGTGGACTTGCTGATGACTGGTACCAGCGGTGTCAAGATCAGCTTCTGTGGAGGAGGCTCGTGAAGGACGCTACTGGGCAGTTGGAAGCATTCGCTCTCCAACAACAACGGAGAGCGGAAGAGCGACGTTCACAACAACGAGCGGAGCGCCGGATGGCTAAAGCACAGAAAGTTGGCACAGTAGGGGGCATAGGTAGTGTATCAGCCAGTCATCTCAGTCAGTCGACCTGTGGCATCTGAGTTTGCCCCGTGACCTCCTGTCAGCTGGCGTTCGACACTTCACCTGGTCTCAAGGTGCACATAGCCTGGCACAAGCGTTGTGGTGACGTCAACGACACTTAGTGGCGAATGGCGGTTGTTGTGTTTATGTGGGGAGTGATAGTGTAGCGATTATTGTGCTGAGCTACGAACCCGGTGACGGTCGTTCGATTCCCGCTCATGGCCAACACATACAGGAGTCAGGGTCGGGATCGTACCCACCGCCTCCTGCATACCAGGCGACAGAGATAACATCTCGGTCAGCACCAGTGACACATATCTGAACCAATCCTGAACCTCCCCTACGTCAACTCAGATTCAAATGAGTACCTGGTGTGGTGTGTAAACATCGCCACTGGAAATACAAAGGCGACCGGGGGTGGTGCTGGCAACCCACCCCCTCGTGTGCACGGGGTTCGAAACTCAATCGGAGAGCTGGCAAGTTTTGATTCAAATGCACCTCCCGTGGGGCACGTAGTTGGGCCTATGTGTAATATGAGTATATATCCGGCTCACTGACGTATCACACCTTGTCATGGTGATTGGCTCTGCCGGTCCTGGTTTACAGCCAATGGGGGGAAGCCTGAGGGCATGGCCCTGACGTGATGGAAGGGTGACAGCTATGGAGATTGGTTCTGCTGGCTTTGGCCTCAGCCAATGGGGAGATGAGTCAGGGGCGTGGTCCCGGGAGCTGACGAGGGAGCCTGGAAGATTCGATGCAGGCTAACGAGGATTGGCTGAAGCGTACCACGTGACCCGGGGATTAAATAGGGGTAGAGAGGAACGACACGGGGTCAGAACGGGAACCAATGGAGGAAGGAGCCACGCGAGAGCGGGGCTCCGAGTTGCCACGTAGCAGTGCGTCTCTCTTGGTCTTTCTGTCCCTTCACGTTGTCTATCAGCAGCGTGAAGTAGATGTAAACCAAAGTGAATAAAAGACGGATTCCAGAAGTCGTCTCAAAGAGTCTTATTACATATGTAAATGAAAAGTATAGCAATGCGGTACTGCTTTACCAAACATCGGCTACATAATAACGGGAGTTAAATTTACGTCTCAAATCCACGTAAACTCACAACACATTAATGAATACAATTATATATACAGCTACTCAGGCATGGGGATCCCATTGAAACCCATTTGCAATAGGGATTGAGAATTGGAACTGTTACCCGTGAACAAAAAAATTCCCAGTAAGCACGAGTCATGAGCTTGCGTTGATTAAGTCCCTGTCCTTCCGCTGCGATGAGGGCCTTCAGTCTCCATGCGGCCAGGCAGAGGGGCGAGGGTGGGAAGGCATTCATCTGTCGAGTGAGATTGTCCAAACCCTGAAGCGAATACCGCCGATTGCCTGCAGTCCGTGCCTGAGGCCTCGTCAGCAGCCTGCCTGGTACCAGTCCATGCGTGCGTCATGGTGTGTTCGGGACGAGAAGGGAGGAGAATGAGCGAGGCAAGAACGACTCTTGGCGGTGTATCACTCAGCTCGTGCGTCGATGAAGAATGCAGTCAAGCTGCGAGAAGTAATGTGAATCGCAGGAGACATTGATCAGATTTCTTCGAATGCATATGGCCCATCTGAGTGTCGCCAGTTGATCAATGGCCACCACCTCTAACGTGGCTTGCGTGCCACTGGATTGTCACAGCCTCCTGTGTGCTTCGTTCCTCAAAGAAATTTCTCTCACTTGATACAGCAATCGTGCTGTGACGGTTCCACCTGAAGACGGAAGCTTGTGTTGCCTTTTATTAATTTACATTTTTTACCTACGTGACTTTACCGAAAAAACTTAAGAATAAGAATATGGGAGTGAGGTGGTTGGGGCCACGCCTGTTGCTTTCGACGGTGGACAGCAGGAGAGGGGTGAAACCAATGGGCCCGGACTTGCTGTCCTCTTTTATATCTTTCCGAGCCCCCTTTATGAAAGCTTCCCTGACCCCATTTACTGCAATCAATCTTCGGCCTCCTCCTCCAACGATTGTCAACCGTCGCACTCCCTTACACGACTTAGAGGCCTTGATTGACTTCCTAACTATCAATTATGTCAGGTAAGTGGTCTGTTGCCTCGGTCATTATACCTATAAATGTATTTTTTGTCTGTCTGTCTGTCCGTCTGTCTGTGTGTGTACACACGCTTGTGATGCTTTTAACTGACAAACTGTGGGGTTTACCTTCTTGGTTCTTTCGGTAAAGTCACGTAGAAGGGAAATAATAAAATAATAAAATTTAAACATAATAAAATAATTCTCACGACGTTTCGGCCACAACGCAAGCAGCCGTCCTCAGGTGAAGAACAGGTCTGTCGGAAAGACAGCATCTGAATGAACACCACCAGGCTTGGCAGCGTATATTTAAGCTGGGTTGGAGGGGGAAGAGCGCCTTGACAAAGGAATTTGCATATCAAGCGGAGTTTAGCATATTTATGGGAAATGCAGATATGGGATTAGTCACTACTTGTGGAATGCGTAGGAGGTGGGCGGGGGGTTTCAAAGTCATATTATGCCCATGCATTATGCAGCATGCAGGATTAGCAGCAACAAAGGGAGGGAGTAGGGTTAGCAGTAATAAATTGTAGGGACATAGAATCGGTCACTTAGCAGCATAGCGCTTGCTGCTGGCAGGGAAGGGGATCTGCACTTACAGCAGCCCTGACTGACAGCAGGTCACATGATAGACCAGAGAGAGTGATGTAGGGGGAAGGTTATAGAAGGGGCACGTGGGAGAAGCCCGGCAACCCGCTGGTAGGTTCTAGAGAGGGGGCGTGGCCGGGGCTGAGCGAGGCCACGCTGAGAGCTCAGGGCTGTCGTTTGGAGTGGGATCCCGTCGTGCTGCTGCAATCTTTATTGCCATCTCTGTCTTCACCATCTCGGCGTCGTCAGTCAGGCAGTATGCCAGCTGTCCTGACTGGGAACTGTAGTTACTAAGTGTGAACTGTTAAGGCTGTTAATAAATAGAGTGCCTCCTACTCTTAGTGTCTCTGAGTCAGTCACTATACTATTGTAATGCGAGCGTAAACGGGGTTCGCTGCTGGGCTCTGGGCCATTCATACAGCCCGGGGTATTGGGGGGCGGAGCCCAGTATGGGGGCATATGGGAGGGCCCGCCGTTCACCTCGGGTACAATCGGAAGCGAGGTGAATGGGGGTAGAAACCAGCAGGGCGCTATGGGAAGGCTGGATTTGAAGGTCCGGAAGGGGAGGAGTCAGGATCACGTGGTAAAGAGGATATAGGTGGGAGCCCGGAAGGGCTCCGGGTCAGTTGTTGGAGTGAAGAAGCTGAACCACGTTGGGTGGCCAGAGGGAATCCGCGCCATCAGCCACAGGGCTGAAGGGGCTTCGGCACACCGTCGGCCAGCGGTGTGCGGAGTGGAGAAGCGGAAGGACTGACGAGGGAGCGCGTGCGGGGCGCGCGTGAGGAGACGCTGGTCCGCTGTCGGGACCAGCGGGGTGCGAGGAAGAAGTTGAATAAAGAGCAACGGAGACCAGCAGTGTGTGTGACGAAGTCCTTTATTACACTATTGTAGAGTCCGTAGATGCTACTAAAGTCAGTAGATACTATTTTAGTCGGTATATATTATTATTTTAACGCTGTGGGCTCACACAAAATTGACTTTTCCAAGACGAAGGTACTCTGCAACCCCACCGGCTATTATCAAATATTTGTTCATGAAGCCATCCAGATATATAAACACAGACACAACTTCAACCGAGAGGATGGGTACAAACTGAGCAATCATTGGAAGGACGTTATTAACCAGGTAAAGTCTTAACTGACTGTGATGTTTCCATCCTACCAGCCTATGTCAGCTGTTATTTCCGACTCTCTGTGTGTCTTTCTCTCTCTCTCTCTCTGTGCATATCTCTCCAATCTCTACTCCAGTGACCCGGGTGCGGCCGTGGGGTCTACTTTCTGCCTCGTCCTCTCTCCCCCCCCTTCTCTCTCTCCCCCCATACTGCCGAGGCCTACAATACACTACACTATACACTACTATACACTACTATACACTACACTATACACTACTATACACTACACTATACACTACACTATACACTCCACTATACACTACACTATACACTACACTATACACTACACACTACATTATACACTACACTATACACTACTATACACTACACTATACACTACACTATACACTACACTACACTATACACTACACTATACACTACACTATACATTACACTATACACTACACTATACACTACACTATACACTACTATACATTACACTATACACTACACTATAAACTACACTATACACTACACTATACACTACACACTACAATATACACTACACTACACACTACACTATACACTACACTATACACTACACTACACACTACACTACACACTACTATACATTACACTATACACTACACTATACACTACTATACATTACACTATACACTACACTATAAACTACACTATACACTACACTATACACTACACACTACAATATACACTACACTACACACTACACTATACACTACACTATACACTACACTACACACTACACTACACACTACTATACATTACACTATACATTACACTATACACTACACTATACATTACATTATTCACTACACTATACACTACACACTACACTATACACTACACTATACACTACACTACACACTACTATACATTACACTATACACTACACTATACACTACTATACATTACACTATACACTACACTACACACTACACTATACACTACACTATACACTACACTACACACTACACTATACACTACTATACATTACACTATACACTACACTATACACTACACTATACATTACACTATACACTACACTATACACTGCACTACACACTACACTATACACTATACTATACACTACACTATACACTACACTACACTATACACTACTAAACATTACACTATACACTACACTATACACTACACTATACACTACTATACATAACACTATACACTACACTATACATTACACTATACACTACACCAGGGGTCCTCAAACTTTTTAAACAGGGGGCCAGTTCACTGTCCCTCAGACCGTTGGAGGGCCGGACTATAGTTAAAAAAAACTATGAACAAATTCCTATGCACACTGCATATATCTTATTTTGAAGTGAAGAAACAAAACGGGAACAAATACAATATTTAAAATGAAGAACAAGTAAAGTTAAATCAACAAACTTGCCAGTATTTCAATGGGAACTATGGGACTGCTTTTGGCTAATGAGATGGTCAATGTCCGGTTCCATATTTGTCACTGCTAGTCGTAACAAGTGATGCAAGTGTAGTAAGTATCAGGAGGCTTGACGACAGGGTCGGAGGCACACTTATTTATTGACACCAACTTGTGCACAGTAATGGGTACACACAATACTTAAGGGGGTATCGTCCCCTTCACTCGGCTACAGGGATACACGACTTCTAACCCCGCTAACCTACGCCCAAGTCCTCCACTACGGAGCTAGGGGAGGCTAACTATCCCAGCCCTGGTCAAGCTGGGATCCCGGCACCCTGAGTCTCCAGACTGGCTCGTCAGTCTGGGCTCTCGGGGCCACGCCACCGGCTTGCCCTGGTCGGCCCTGATAAGGACAGCGAGCCAGGGGAGCTCCGGGGCCTATGCTAGCTGGTCTTCCGTCTTCGCTGGTTAAAGCTGATACCCCGACCACGAGCCCTCCGGCTCACCACCTTTTATAGTACTCGGCCCCCGGGAGGGGCCCATGGGGGATGCAGGTGCGGACGTCGGTGTGAGCACCTCCTATGTGTACGCACCTAACCACGCCCCTTGTGTTTGTTGGCCATCCGCTCCCATACACAATTACACCTCTACATCACCCCCCCCTGTACAGCTCGCAGCCGTCCCCGGCTGCAGCAAAATCAGAATAAAGGTGCATCCCTCCCCAAACCCGTGTGTGCCTCGCGTAACTTTAACAAGAACAATGACAATCATAACAACAACAACAACAACAGGAAACAGGTAGAAGAAGAAAGTGAAAAAAATAACCCGGCGCACCCTCCCGAATAAATACCCCATTCCGCAAAACCACCATATATATACACGCGCCCCAGGCGCCTCCCCCCCCTCGTCCGCAAAGGCCCCCCAACGGCCGACCTCACAATAGTCTGCGCGTTCTGGCGCGCGTTCTCGCGGCGGGCCCGTCACAAGGGCCCGTCCCGCCTGCTCAGTGGCGGTTGTTGACGGTCCGGGTGCGAGAGAGTCTGGTGCCGCTGCCGAGTGACCCCCGACCCCCCCGGGGGGGGTTGGTGGTCGCGGAGCTGTCACTCCAGTTGCACCTGGAGATGGCACAGTTGATGTCAGGTTAGGCGAGAGCAGCGACGTCGGGGAGTCGGCGGACCCCTCACACGTTTGGCCATGCGTGCGTGTGTGCAAACCACGGGGCGGCGCAATGAACGGTTTCAACCTTGAGGGGTGCACGTACCACCGACGCCTCCCCCATTTGACGCGTACACATTGCGGCCGCATAACCTGTACGACCTCCACGGGCCCCCGCCACGGCCGTACCAACTTTGACGAGGTCGCCAGCGGCACCTGGGGACAGTGCAACCATGCCCTGTCCCCTGGTTTCCATTTGAACACATGTACCCGCCCCAGCTGAAGCCTCTCGTTCGCCTGCTGGCGGAGTTCAGAATTTTGCACGGCCGCTTCCCGCGCCTCAGATAACTTGCCGATATTAAATTTAACGTGTTCGGACAATGTAGACTTCGCCTGAGGCGCCGAGAGCTTCAGCTGGGTCGTCACAGGGGGGTTAGCCTCGCGGCCATACATTAAAAAGAAAGGGGAAAATCCGGTGGCCGCATGGGGAGCCATCCTGTAGGCCTGCAACACACCGGCAATGCGAAGGTCCCAATCTGTCTGGGATTCCGATACCTGCTGGGACAGCATAGACGTGATGGTCCGATGCAGCCATTCCACCATCCCGTCAGTTTGTGGGTGATACGGTGAGGTCCGAATTTTCTCCGTACCCAAGAGGTCGCACACCTCGCGGAGGAGTTTTCCCGAAAAATTCTTACCCTGGTCAGTAAGCAGCCATTCCGGAGCACCCTTGTCGAGGACATAGCCCTGGACAAAGGCCTCCGCGATGGCTGCTGCCGACTGGTTGGCCAGGGGCCAGGCCATAGGCCATCTCGTGAAGTATTCGGCCCCTGTCAATAAATACCTATTCCCCCTGGGTGTAGCGGGAAATGGCCCGAGAATGTCTAGAGCAACGAGCTCGTTAACCCGGGAAACCTTTATGGACTGCAGCGGAGGGTTGGACCCCCTAGCTGGTGGCTTCCGCTACGCGCATTGCGTGCACGACCCCAGGAGATCCCCCACGTCCTTTGCCATGCCCGGCCAGAAGAAATCGAGCTGGAGCGTGGCAAAGGTCTTGTGAATCCCCAAGTGCAGAAGCCGCTCATGAACAGCCCATACCACCTTACCCCTTAATGCTACAGGCACCACGAGCCGTTGGTGGCGGGATTTTCCGTCCCAGTGCATTAAAAGACCCTGGAACAACCCCCACGAGTCAACGTTCGCCACCCCCTGACCAACCCCCCCGGTGCGACGGCGCAGAGCGAGGAGGGAGGTGTCCTCCATTTGGAGGCGTCCCCATTCTGCGACCGACAACCCCAACAACGAATCCCTCCCTTCTTGCTCGATAGGACCCGAAGCCGAAGGCGCATCGGCGGCGACTACGAGGACCGAACCGGTGGTGACGTTCGGGGGCCTACAACGCCCCGAACCCAAGAGGCAAGCGCACTCCGAAGTGGGTGGCAACCGCGACAGGGCGTCAGCGTTCGTGTGGCGGACGCCCTTACGATATGTGGTGACAAAGTCGTAGTCTTGGAGAATCTCCAACCATCGAGACAACTGGCCCGATGGTTGTTGAACCCGCAGAGCGTACTGTAGAGCCGCATGATCTGTACGGACGGTGAAACGCCGACCGTACAGATACGGGCGGTACTGCTGAATGAAATAAACAATTGCCAATAATTCCCGACGGGTAACGCAGTACCGTTGTTCCGCTGGAGACAGTACCCGACTACCGTAAGCCACCCCATGCTCTACGCCCCCAATGAGCTGGGACAGCACGCCCCCAATGCCCGTGTTACTTGCGTCTGTATCGAGCAAGAAGGGTTGTGAGAAATCGGGGTAATTCAACGGCGGAGCCCCCACCAGGGCATTCCGGAGGGCACGAAAAGCAGCCTCCTCCTCCGGCCCCCAATGAAACCTGACTCCCTTGGACGTCAAGGCATGCAATGGTTTCGCGATTGTAGCGAAGTCAGCCACAAACCGTCGATAGTACGACGCGAACCCAATGAAACTCCTGACCTCTCCCACCGAGGTGGGAGCCGGCCAGGAGCTGACGCATTCCATTTTGGCGGGATCAGTGGATATCCCCGAGCGCCCAACAATGTGACCCAAATACCGCACCGATTCGCGGAGCAAATGGCACTTCTGCGGTTTAAATTTCAAATTGTCAGTTCGCATTTTGAGAAAAACAGCACGCAACCTCTGGAGGTGTTCCTCGAAGGATTTGCTAAAGACGATGACATCGTCCAAGTAAATTAAACACGAATCCCATTACAAGCCTGCCAAGACCAGTTCCATTAACCGCTGAAAAGTTGCCGGCACAGAATGTAAGCCCATCGGCAAGCGGTTAAATTGGAAGAGACCTTGCGGTGTACGAAAAGCAGTCTTAAGTTTTGATTCGTCATCCAGGGGAAGCTGCCAGAATCCAGATAGTAAATCGAGGGTGGAAAAGAATCGCGCCCCCGCCAAGGCATCGAGCGACTCATCCATTCGAGGAAGCGGGTACGCTTCTGCCACAGAAATTTTGTTCAATCGCCGAAAGTCGACACAAAACCGCAGTGAGCCGTCGTGTTTTTTCACCAAAACGATCGGCGCGCCCCACGGGCTGTTGGAAGGGGAAATGATATTGACGGCTAGCATGTCATCAACAGCCGATTTGACATGATCCTTTTCGGCGGGACTCAACCGAAAGGGATTTTGGCGGATTGGCGCGCTGTCACCCGTGTCAACATGGTGTCGCAGCAATTTAGTACAACCAATATCAAATTTGTGTTGACTAAAAACGTCGGCAAATTCTTTCAGGAGAACTCGCAGCTGCGCACGCTGCGAGTCGGACAGGTCCACTGATCCCGCGCAAAGCGCATCCAGCCATCCGTCATCACAGTCCCAATGCGGTCGCGACGGAGGATCGGTGCTTACCTGACCCACGAGTGGTTCCTCATAGGGTACCGGCGTTGCGTGTGCAAGCACGGTCCCTTGAGGAACCACGGCTGTTCGCGGTCCTACATTAAGGACTGCAATGAAGGGGTCCCCATCCCCTTTCACCATGGTCTGAGCCGCTAGCAAATCGGGTCCATTGACTCCGGCCCGAGATGGTCCCAACAAGACCCCCCGATCCGCAACCCCTTCAGCAAACGGCCGACGCAACCTAAGAGGGACGAGCATCTGAGCCCCCGGGGGTACGCGCACAGTTTTTGTCACGAGCGCCTGCACAGTGGCACCCGACGCTCCGTGGTGGGGGAAGACAAAAATGTAACACGTCGGCCCCACGGGAGCTCGATGCACCCCTGGTCAATCAAGATACGAATGGGCATTTTGGCCAAGAAATCCGTCCCCAACAGGCACGGAACCGCGAGTGAGGAGGAAACCAAAACAGGCCCGGATAATTTAATGTCTCCAATGCAAATTTTGGCGCGGATTTGCCCAATAATGCCCAGCGAGCCCCCGTTAGCAGCATAGCATGGCACGTCAACGGGGAGCAAGGGACGACTTTGAACGGGAAGGATGTTATAAATCAAATCAGATATAATAGTCGCCGATGCCCCTGTGTCAATTAAAATCCGCACCTCTACCCCATCAATATGACCGACCACAACCGACGATCCCGCCGACGCTGCAACGACACGATGGGCGAGCTCCGACCACTGACCCGGTTGGAGCGCTCGCCGCATTTCAGAACAATCGGGCGCAACGACCGGCGATTTTCGAGCCCTGTTCAGTTGAGCGCGTGAGTGTGTGTCGGATGTGTGCATGGGCCAAACGTGTGAGGTGCCACGATTCGCCGTATTTCTCTGCTGGAGCTTGGGTGGAGACGGCGTGGCGTCCTGAGTAGGTGTCGCCCCGCGCTGACGGGTAGCCCGGCATCCTGAAGCAACGTGGCCTTGCAGGCCACAGTTGTAGCAGCGTGTGAGCGCCCCAGATGGCCTGGGCTGCTCCTGGCGGCTCGGTCCATTCCGAGCCTGTGGTGCTGCCGATCTCCATTCCCCCCGCCGCTCCACCCCGCAGACCTTCTCCGATGGGAGGGTGGTGGCCGCCATGGCATGGCCGGCCACCCCCTTGGCAGCCTTGCGACGCAGGGACCGCAAGCCCCCGTGGATGTGGCGCGCGACCAGCAGGGACGACATCTCTGCGTCGTCTTGAGCCAAGACGGCGACGTCTAGCTCATCAGCGAGTAGCAGCAGCTTTTCAGCCACCATGGCGTCCACTCCCTCCTCGTCCATCCGCGGAAAAGCTGCCTTTGCCAGGGCCAGGAGAGCCGTCCGGAAGGCCAGGGGCGATTCGTTGGCGCCCCTATGCCGATCGTGGAACAGCTGCCTGTTGTCCGAAGGCGGCCCATAGACGGCTGACAGCAGCTGCAGCGCCAAGTGCAGCGTGGCGCGCTTTTCCTTAGGCGCCGAGGTGAGGGTAGCCAGGGCGTCGTTGTCCAGCATCGCCGGCAGCGCGCGTAGTGCTTCGGCGTCCGTCCAGTTCGCCATCTCTTGATGAGCGATGAACCGCCTTTTGAAGCCGCCCCAGTTTCTGTCCGCGCCCACGAATTCTTTGAGAGGCGGCAGTCGCTGCTGTAACGCGACGTCCGTGGCTGCGGATCGCTCTCCGTCGCTCCCAGCAGAAGTTACAGTGTGGGCGGGCTGCGAGCATGGCATCGCCGGTCGCTCTGATGTTGACGCGCTGGCCGGTGCTGATGATGTCACGGCTTGTGCTTGGCCCTCAGCAGTCACCTGACTCGGGCCGGCCCCGCCCTCTGCTCGCACTGTAGTGATGGCAGGAAATTTAACCGCGAGCCGCGTCGGGGTGGCGGGAAATGTCACCGCGCGTCGGCTGCTGTTGTCGTCCCGCGCAGCCCCTCCAGCCCCCAGCCGCGTGATCTCTTCCAACGCGGCGGCCGCAGCGTAGAGCAGCTCCGCCAGGCGGGAGTGAGCCAGCCGAAGTCTCTCGGCCGATGCATCCCCCCTTCCTGTCGTAGCAGCGCGGGTGTACTCGGCCCCGGCTGCTCCGATCCGACCTCGGCCATCTCTGGTGGCGATTCGGCCGCGGTGTCCTCCATCTCCGACTCCCTGGTACGTGTCATCCCTCGTGTGTCCATCGTTGAACGTTTTACTTCTGACCCCAGATGTAGTAAGTATCAGGAGGCTTGACGACAGGGTCGGAGGCACACTTATTTATTGACACCAACTTGTGCACAGTAATGGGTACACACAATACTTAAGGGGGTATCGTCCCCTTCACTCGGCTACAGGGATACACGACTTCTAACCCCGCTAACCTACGCCCAAGTCCTCCACTTCGGAGCTAGGGGAGGCTAACTATCCCAGCCCTGGTCAAGCTGGGATCCCGGCACCCTGAGTCTCCAGACTGGCTCGTCAGTCTGGGCTCTCGGGGCCACGCCACCGGCTTGCCCTGGTCAGCCCTGATAAGGACAGCGAGCCAGGGGAGCTCCGGGGCCTATGCTAGCTGGTCTTCCGTCTTCGCTGGTTAAAGCTGATACCCCGACCACGAGCCCTCCGGCTCACCACCTTTTATAGTACTCGGCCCCCGGGAGGGGCCCGTGGGGGATGCAGGTGCGGACGTCGGTGTGAGCACCTCCTATGTGTACGCACCTAACCACGCCCCTTGTGTTTGTAGGCCATCCGCTCCCATACACAATTACACCTCTACACAAGTGTGCATCCGTTAGTCTAGATCTGGTTGGAAATTTCAAATGTTTCATTCTGGAAAAAGTCTGTTCACAGACATAAGTGCTGCCAAAGATGGTTGCCATTTTGAGTGCATGGTTCCTGAGATGAGGATATGTCTCAGAGGGGAGAGATGCATAGAAATTATGAAGGCTGCTTGACTTGAATGCGTCTTTCAGAGAGTCACAATTCTGCAGTTCAGCCAGTTTCATTTGGTAAATTGTATCCACATAGAAAATGGGTTACGGAAAAGCTGTATGTCCTGTTCATGGAGATGAAGCTCTTTAAATCTAAATTGGAACTCCTTTTGCAATTTTTCCAGTGAATTCACACATGTTTTGTTTGGGAATTGCAACCAATGGTTTTTCCGCTAACAGATTTTGAGTTGTGGGGAGATGGCAGAAGTTTTCCTCCTTAACTTGTTTGATGAGGAGGCCTAATTTTACTTCAAATGCTTTGACATGTGATTGCATATCACAGAGGAGCTTCCCCTTTCCTTGAAGTTGCACATTGAAACTGTTGAGTAGCTCTGTTACATCTGTCAGAAAGGCAAGGTGCCATTTCCATTCTGCATCATTGAGCTCTGGTACTTCTTTGTTTTTTGAAAGCAGAAAAGCTGTAATCTGTGGAAGTAAGTCATAGAAACGTTTCAAAACTCTCCCTCGACTCAGCCAACGGACTTCTGTGTGGTACAGAACATCTTCATAGTCAACATTTAGTTCAGACAGAAATTCCTGAAATTGTCTGTGGTTTAGTGCATGAGCTCTAATGAAGTTAACACAAGATACCACAATTTTCATAACAGAGTTCCACTTCAGTGATTTACTACACAGCGCTTGTTGGTGGATGAGGCAGTGTATGGCTATTGGATGAGAATGGTTATGTTTGTCCATCTCTTGGTTAATGCGAGCAATTACTCCTTTCTTAGACCCCACAATGCTAGGAGCACCATCAGTTGTCACACTGGCTAGTTTAGCCCAATTCAGCTCCAAACCATTCACAGTTTGGCAAACCTTTTCATAGATATCCTCTCATGTAGTTGTTCCTTTGATGCTTTGCAGTGCAGCAAGCTCTTCTGTGACTTCGAAATAGTCATTCATCTCACGAATAAAAATTAGATGTTGTGCAGAATCACGAACATCATTGATTTCGTCGAGTGCCAAGGAAAAATAGGAAAGTGTTTTTGTGGAGTTTTGCAAATGCTGATGCAAATTGTCTCCCATTTCTTCAATCCTCCGTGTAATTGTAGGTCCTGAAAGACTCACTGTACTAAATAAATCGGCCTTCTCTGGACACATCTCTTTGGCAACAGAAATAAGGCATTCTTTAACAAATTCTCCCTCCACGAATGGTCTGCCAGTGCACGCTATTAGCTTGGCAACTTGAAAACTTGCTCGCAGTGATGAAATATTAGCTGCTTCTGCTTCACAAAAGTAGTTTGCTGAGTTGTTAATGTATTTTTCAGTTTTAATATTTTATCTTTTCTCACTTCTCCGACCAAACAATCATATTTATCTTTATGTTGAGTTTCATAGTGTCGACGTAAATTGTATTCTTTGAACACATATGTAATAAACGACTGGACCACGATGTCTGGCTCAGTGTCCTTTATTATTCGGTTCGTGCTGTACACCCACACGGCTGTCTTTACTCTGTAGCTTCTCCACGGTGCTGACTCCAATGTCGGCCCGATCCACAACAGCAGCTCCGCTGCTGTTTCTCTCACACAGCCCCCCCTTGGCTGTACTCGCTGCTGCTCTTCTCCCTCCGCAGCTCTGCCAGCTTCTTGCTCTCTCTCTCTCTCTCCGCAGCTCCTCCTGGCAGCCACACCGCTGCCTCTAACACGCAGCCCTCCTGGCTGTCTCCTCTGCAGCTGCACACCACTCCGCAGCTTCCTCTTATCTTCGGGGTTGGCTCCCGATGGCCGTCGGCGCCCCCCCTCTCCACACTCGCCCGCGTGGCCTCACTCTTTTCCGCTCACACCCCGACTGCCTTCCCCTTCCGGTTTACCCGCTTAAGGCCCCGAACCTTCCCCCCACGTCACATGACTCCACCCCCCGTGACGTCACATCCGGAAGGTCGCTTACGCCCGCATTACACCACCCTCCCCCGTAGAAAAATCCCAGCCGACCTCGGCTGACCAATAGCAAATCGTAATGCGGCGAACCGAGCTTCCCCCCCTAAAGGACACTAAGCATACAATGTAACAGCAAGAACAACAACAACAACGCAATTAACATCAACGAACGTACAAAAAGCATGCAATAAATACAACTGTAAGAAGAAAATAACAAGACAACAACAATCAACGAAACGTAAGCGATTTGGAACGTGTGCGGGTCGCCGGCCCGTCCCGGACGGTCGGCGGCCCACTCGCAGAACGGGAACGCGATGAAAGCCGAGGAACGACAGGGGGTAATCCCCCTGTCGCAGCTGGAAGTCCACCGCCGTCCCGTGTCTCTAAAGAGTTAGTCTTGGGCTTGTCCTGTGACCGTGCCCGCAGCTGGGTCGGAAGGGCTGCAGGGCTCGAAGGTCCCGCAGACCTGGCAGGCGTCCTCCGAGCAGGGCCCCTCGTCCCCCGCAATGTCACGGCCGGCCTGTCTGGAACAGGTACGACAGGCGCTCTAGCAAAATCAATGGACGCAGGCAGGGGAGAGTCAGCAGCAACAGACCCCGGCAAGGCAACATTGGGGGATGACGCATCATGTAAGGGAGCAACATATGGTTTCAAGCGCGACGTATGCACAACCCAGCGACGAGACCCAATCTGGACGCGTGCTGACTGTGGGTTGGGAACCGCAATGAGGCGTACGGGACCATGCCAGGGTTTGTGCAATTTCGGCGAGGTCCCCGGACGTACCTGTGGACAATGAAGCCAGGCTAGGTCCCCAACCTTCCAAGGGCACTCCCCCTCAGACCGTCGCGCATATCGCTCGTTCCGGGCCTGGGCTTTGGCCGTAGCCACGCGGGCATTCTCCCGCGCCTCCGTGACTCGGCGAACCGTGTCCTGAATGTATTCAGGAAGTGGTTTCCGAGGTCCCTTCACCCCAGTTCCCAATTGCACATCCACCGGCGGCACGTTTTCCCGACCATACATAAGGTAAAACGGCGAATATCCTGTAGCCGCATGAGGCGTCATCCTGTACGCCGAAAGCACCCCGGGGATGTGCAGATCCCAATCTGATTGTTGTTCACTCACGGTATGGCAAAGCATGGCAGACAATGTCCTGTTCAGCCGTTCAACCATACCATCCGTCTGCGGATGGTATGGGGATGTCCGTACTTTCTTAGTCCCAAGGCCCGCGCACACTTCCGCCAATAATTTAGAAGAGAAATTCCTGCCCTGGTCCGTGAGGAGTCTCTCAGGCGCCCCCTTATCCATAATATACCCAAACAAAAAGGCGTCGGTAATGGCCGCGGCCGACTGATCGGGCAACGGCCAGGCCATCGGCCAACGGGAGAGGTACTCAACCCCTACCAGCAAATATTTATTACCCCTCGCCGATGGTGGAAAAGGTCCCAATATGTCCAGTGCCACCAATTCATTGACTCGAGACACCTGAATCGACTGGAGAGGCGGCACGTAAGGATGTTTCGGCGGCTTACGTTGTGCACACGCAGGGCACGCGCGCACGTGCCCTACGACATCTGTCGCCATGCCGTGCCAAAAATAATGACGTTGCAACGTCAACAAGGTCTTCTGCACCCCTAAATGTAAGAGAGTGTCACAATGGAGGGTTCTAATCAACTCGAACCGCAAGGACGTTGGTACCACCAGGCGCCAACGTTCCTGGAACCCCTCCCGCCACATAAGCAGACCATCTCGGAGAGCGATTTGCGGCCCCACAGCCGTACTCGGACTCCCATTGTCCTTAGCAGACCGCTTCCGCAAGGACACCAATGACTCATCCATCATCTGTTCCCGGATCCAGACAGACCGCGGCAGATTCAAACCCCGTCAGCCGGTCCCGGTTCCATCGGAGTGTCCGACTTCTCGACGGCCAACGTGAGCGGCTGAGGGGGGTTTGGAATCGGCGAACACCTATGCGTCCCCGACTCACATTTACAAGGGGCGCGCCGCGGTAATCTGGAAAGTGCGTCAGCGTTCGCAT
Source organism: Lampetra planeri (assembly GCF_965212315.1). Lineage (NCBI taxonomy): Eukaryota > Metazoa > Chordata > Hyperoartia > Petromyzontiformes > Petromyzontidae > Lampetra > Lampetra planeri. The sequence goes on from NC_136186.1 coordinate 3,542,532, forward strand.
GGCGCACTCCCTTCCGATGTTGAATTTGGAAGGAAAATTCCTGTAGCGTGTCCAACCAACGTGCCAACTGTCCGGATGGCTGGTCAATTTTAAGGGCATATTGCAAGGCCGCATGATCCGTACGCACAATAAAAGAACGACCGTAGAGGTATGGTCGAAATTGCCGTAGGAAAAAAACAACCGCCAATAGTTCTCTGCGAGTGACACAGTAGCGGGTTTCCGCAGGAGACAAGACTCGGCTACCATACGCCACGACACGCTCTACACCCCCTTTAGACTGTGATAACACCGCCCCAATACCTGTGTCACTCGCGTCCGTATCAAGAATGAATGGGTGATCGAAATCGGGATAATCCAATGTTGGGGCCGTGGCCAATAGATCACGCAGACTCCGAAAGGCCGCCTCCTCCGGCTGTCCCCAAACAAACTTCCGTCCTTTACCCGTAAGGAGATGCAAGGGCCTCGCAATCGTCGCAAAACCCGGCACGAATCTTCGGTAATACGAGGCAAATCCCAAAAACCGCCGAACATCCCCCACGGTGGCCGGAGTCGGCCAATCCCGGACGCACGCCGTCTTTTCCGGATCCGTGGACACTCCCTCAGCGCTCACAATGTGCCCCAAATAGCGGACGGACCGTTGCAGTAGGTGACATTTCTTTGGTTTGAATTTCAATTTGGCAGAACGCATCCTCGTGAACACTGTCTCCAGCCGCGTCAAATGTTCATCGAATGTGCGGCTGAAGACAATGATATCGTCCAAATATATAAGACATGTCTCCCACTGCAACCCCGTCAAAACGAGCTCCATCAATCTTTGAAATGTAGCAGGGGCCGCATTCAATCCCATCGGGAGACAGTTGAATTGAAATAACCCCTGCGGCGTACGGAATGCGGTTTTCTCCCGTGAGGACTCGTCAAGGGGAAGCTGCCAAAATCCCGAAGAGAGGTCCAGTGTGGAAAAGAACTTAGCCCCCGACAATGCGTCGAGGGAGTCATCCATACGCGGCAGGGGGTACGCATCTGCCACCGATATCTTATTCAATTTGCGGAAATCAACACAAAATCGCAATTTGCCGTCCTTCTTCTTAACCAAGACGACTGGAGCGCCCCATGGGCTGTTAGATGGCGATATAATGTCCGCAGCCAACATGTCTTCCACTGCCCCCCGTACGTGTTCTCGCTCCGCAGGACTCATCCGATGCGAATTTAATCGAATAGGGGCAGCATCGCCCGTCTCAATGTGATGGTAAAGCAAGGAAGTGCGGCCCAAATCCAAATCATCGGAGCTGAACACATCGGAATATGTCAACAACAATTTACGCAGCGCACCACGTTGCTCCATGGACAGGGAAGAATTTTCGTCACATAAATGAGCAACCCAACGATCATCCGAACTCCTTGGCTCGGAAACCCCAGCAACAACTCCCCGGCTATGTGGACAATCATGGGTCGCAAACGCCGTAGTGGCATGTGCCACAACCGTACCGGCCGGGACACGGACGTTTTCTCCCCCCGCATTAAGCACCTGTAAAAACGGTAATTGATCCGGCCGGACGATGGTCTGTGCCCCCACTAACGCCAACCCGGTTGTTATCGTGGCGGACGGTGACAACAAGACCCCTACTGCTCCTAGCCGATCAGGCAGGGGCTTCCGATACCGCAAGGGTATAAGCATCTGTGTACCAGGTGGGATGTCCACAGATGCGACGGACAGCGCCTGCACTTGTACGGCCGAAGCAGGTCGCCCCCAGGGCGACGGCAGAAACGAGATTTGACGGCCCCCCGGCAGTTCAATACAATTCTCATTGATTTTGATCAAAATGGGCATCTTAGCCAAAAAATCGGTGCCTAACAAACAAGGAACCGCCAAAGATCTCGATATCAACACAACACCCGAGGCCGACACATCCCCAATAGATATCTTAGCATCCACCTGACCCACGATACCCATGCTACCCCTTCCGGTTTACCCGCTTAAGGCCCCGAACCTTCCCCCCACGTCACATGACTCCACCCCCCGTGACGTCACATCCGGAAGGTCGCTTACGCCCGCATTACACCTACACTATATTCTGGCATATCAGACACACAGCTCTTTCCTTGTACTGCATGAAAAAGTAATCATAAGTCCACTGTTCTTTGAATATCCTACACTCCGAGTCAATTTTTCTCTTTCTTGACATCAGTTTCCTAGGGAGTCAAAATTGCTATTAGTAAAATACCAATATATATACAGCGCTACAAAAACAATATACCAGCAATAACTTTGCCCACACAGAGACATACAGACTGCACTGCCCATCAATGCAGTCTGATTGGGGGAACTCCGCTTTTACCCCAGGCTCACACTGGTGCGGGTGCCATTAAAAAGTTAATTACACCTGCAGTTTTGTTCACAGATCGCAGTACATCCCCAGCACACAGAAATATCACTGGGAGTGGAGCCGAGGGGCAAGTGAGGGAGCTGAGGGAGGGAGAGCCAGTCAAGCGCAGCCAGGGGAGGGCTGGCAGCCTTAGACCTGGGGGGCAAGTCCAGTCAATTGGCCCATTGAACCATTCACCAGCGCAGCCCAATGAGTGCCCACCGCCGCAGCTCAATCAGTGCTCACCAGCGCAGCCAAATCAGTGCTCGCCACCGCAGCCCAATCAGTGCCCACCACCGCAGCCCAATGAGTGCTCACCAGCGCAGCCCAATTAGTGCTCACCAGCGCAGCCCAATTAGTGCTCACAAGCGCAGCCCAATTAGTGACCATGGGCCGGATAAATGTCCTCGGCGGGCCGCATGTGGCCCGCGGGCCGTAGTTTGAGGACCCCTGCACTACACTATACACTACACTATACACTATAAACTACACTATACACTACACTATACACTACACTATACACTACACTACACACTACACTACACACTACACTATACACTACACTATACACTACACTATACACTACACTATACACTACACTATACATTACACTAAACACTACACTATACACTACACTATACATTACACTATACACTACACTATACATTACACTATACACTACACACTACACTATACACTACTATACACTACACTATACACTACACTACACACTACACTACACTATACACTACAATACACTACACTATACACTGCACTATACACTACACTAAACACTAAACTATACACTACACTATACACTACACTATACACTACTATACATTACACTATACACTACACTATACACTACACTACACACTACTATACATTACACTATACACTACACTATACACTACACTATACACTACTATACATTACACTATACACTACACTATACACTACTATACATTACACTATATACTAAACTATAAACTACACTATACACTACTATACATTACACTATACAGTACACTATACACTACACTATACATTACACTATACACTACACTATACATTACACTATACACTACACACTACACTATACACTACTATACATTACACTATACACTACACTATGCACTACACTATACATTACACTATACACTACACTCTACACTACACGACACACTACACTATACACTACACTATACACTACACTATACACTACACTACACACTACTATACATTACACTATACACTACACTATACACTACACTATACACTACACTACTATACATTACACTATACACTACACTACACACTACACACTAAACTATACACTACACTATACACTATACTACACTATACACTACTATACATTACACTATACACTACACTATACCCTACACTATACATTACACTATACACTACACTATACACTACACTATACATTACACTATACATTACACTATACACTACACTACACTATACACTACTACAATTACACTATACACTACACTATACACTACACTATACACTACTAAACATTTCACTAGACACTACACTATACACTACACTATACACTACTATACATTACACTATGCACTACACTACACACTACACTACACACTACACTATACACTACACTATACACTACACTATACACTACTATACATTACACTACACACTACACTATACACTACACTATACATTACACTATACACTACACTATACACTACACTATACATTACACTATACACTACACTATACACTACTATACATTACACTATATACTAACCTATAAACTACACTATACACTACACTATACACTCCACTATACACTACACTACTATACATTACATTATACACTACACTATACACTACTATACATTACACTATACACTACACTATACACTACACTATACATTACACTATACACTACACTCTACACTACACTACACACTACACTATACACTACTATACATTACACTATACACTACACTATACACTACACTATACACTACACTACACACTACTATACATTACACTATACACTACACTATACACTACACTATACACTACACTATATACTACTATACATTACACTAAACACTACACGATACACTACACGACACACTACACTATACACTTCTATACATTACACTATACACTACACTATACACTACACTATACACTACACTATACACTACACTATACACTACACTACACACTACACTGCACACTACACTATACACTACACTATACACTACACTACACTATACACTACTATACATTACACTATACACTACACTACACACTACACTATACACTACACTTTACACTACACTATACACTACACTACACACTACACTATACACTACAATACATTACACTATACACTACACGATACACTACACTTTACATTACACTATACACTACACTATACACTACACTACACACTACACTATACACTAAACTATACACTACACGATACTCTACACTACACTATACACTACTATACATTACACTATACACTACACTATATACTACTATACATTACACTATACATTACACTATACACTACACTACACACTACACTATACACTATACTATACACTACACTATACATTACACTATACACTACACTATACACTACTATACACTACACTATACACTACACTACACACTACACTACACTATACACTACAATATACTACACTATACACTGCACTATACACTACACTAAACACTAAACTATACACTACACTATACACTACACTATACACTACTATACATTACACTATACACTACACTATACACTACACTACACACTACTATACATTACACTATACACTACACTATACACTACACTATACACTACTATACATTACACTATACACTACACTATACACTACTATACATTACACTATATACTAAACTATAAACTACACTATACACTACTATACGTTACACTATACAGTACACTATACACTACACTATACATTACACTATACACTACACTATACATTACACTATACACTACACACTACACTATACACTACTATACATTACACTATACACTACACTATGCACTACACTATACATTACACTATACACTACACTCTACACTACACGACACACTACACTATACACTACACTATACACTACACTATACACTACACTACACACTACTATACATTACACTATACACTACACTATACACTACACTATACACTATACTACACTATACACTACTATACATTACACTATACACTACACTATACCCTACACTATACATTACACTATACACTACACTATACACTACACTATACATTACACTATACATTACACTATACACTACACTACACTATACACTACTACAATTACACTATACACTACACTATACACTACACTATACACTACTAAACATTTCACTATACACTACACTATACACTACACTATACACTACTATACATTACACTATGCACTACACTACACACTACACTACACACTACACTATACACTACACTATACACTACACTATACACTACAATACATTACACTACACACTACACTATACACTACACTATACATTACACTATACACTACACTATACACTACTATACATTACACTATACACTACACTATACACTACACTATACACTACACTACACTATATACTACTATACATTACATTATACACTACACGATACACTACACTATACACTACACTATACACTTCTATACATTACACTATACACTACACTATACACTACACTATACACTACACTACACACTACACTGCACACTACACTATACACTACACTATACACTACACTATACACTACTAAACATTTCACTAGACACTACACTATACACTACACTATACACTACTATACATTACACTATGCACTACACTACACACTACACTACACACTACACTATACACTACACTATACACTACACTATACACTACTATACATTACACTACACACTACACTATACACTACACTATACATTACACTATACACTACACTATACACTACACTATACATTACACTATACACTACACTATACACTACTATACATTACACTATATACTAACCTATAAACTACACTATACACTACACTATACACTCCACTATACACTACACTACTATACATTACATTATACACTACACTATACACTACTATACATTACACTATACACTACACTATACACTACACTATACATTACACTATACACTACACTCTACACTACACTACACACTACACTATACACTACTATACATTACACTATACACTACACTATACACTACACTATACACTACACTACACTACACACTACTATACATTACACTATACACTACACTATACACTACACTATACACTACACTATATACTACTATACATTACACTAAACACTACACGATACACTACACGACACACTACACTATACACTTCTATACATTACACTATACACTACACTATACACTACACTATACACTACACTATACACTACACTACACACTACACTGCACACTACACTATACACTACACTATACACTACACTACACTATACACTACTATACATTACACTATACACTACACTACACACTACACTATACACTACACTTTACACTACACTATACACTACACTACACACTACACTATACACTACAATACATTACACTATACACTACACGATACACTACACTTTACATTACACTATACACTACACTATACACTACACTACACACTACACTATACACTAAACTATACACTACACGATACTCTACACTACACTATACACTACTATACATTACACTATACACTACACTATATACTACTATACATTACACTATACATTACACTATACACTACACTACACACTACACTATACACTATACTATACACTACACTATACATTACACTATACACTACACTATACACTACTATACACTACACTATACACTACACTACACACTACACTACACTATACACTACAATATACTACACTATACACTGCACTATACACTACACTAAACACTAAACTATACACTACACTATACACTACACTATACACTACTATACATTACACTATACACTACACTATACACTACACTACACACTACTATACATTACACTATACACTACACTATACACTACACTATACACTACTATACATTACACTATACACTACACTATACACTACTATACATTACACTATATACTAAACTATAAACTACACTATACACTACTATACGTTACACTATACAGTACACTATACACTACACTATACATTACACTATACACTACACTATACATTACACTATACACTACACACTACACTATACACTACTATACATTACACTATACACTACACTATGCACTACACTATACATTACACTATACACTACACTCTACACTACACGACACACTACACTATACACTACACTATACACTACACTATACACTACACTACACACTACTATACATTACACTATACACTACACTATACACTACACTATACACTATACTACACTATACACTACTATACATTACACTATACACTACACTATACCCTACACTATACATTACACTATACACTACACTATACACTACACTATACATTACACTATACATTACACTATACACTACACTACACTATACACTACTACAATTACACTATACACTACACTATACACTACACTATACACTACTAAACATTTCACTATACACTACACTATACACTACACTATACACTACTATACATTACACTATGCACTACACTACACACTACACTACACACTACACTATACACTACACTATACACTACACTATACACTACAATACATTACACTACACACTACACTATACACTACACTATACATTACACTATACACTACACTATACACTACTATACATTACACTATACACTACACTATACACTACACTATACACTACACTACACTATATACTACTATACATTACATTATACACTACACGATACACTACACTATACACTACACTATACACTTCTATACATTACACTATACACTACACTATACACTACACTATACACTACACTACACACTACACTGCACACTACACTATACACTACACTATACACTACACTATACACTACTATACATTACACTATACACTACACGATACACTACACTATACATTACACTATACACTACACTATACACTACACTACACACTATACACTACACTTTACACTACACTATACACTACACTACACACTACACTATACACTACAATACACTACACTATACACTACACTACACTCTACACTATACACTAAACTATACACTACACGATACTCTACACTACACTATACACTACTATACATTACACTATACACTACACTATATACTACTATACATTACACTATACATTACACTATACACTACACTACACACTACACTATACACTATACTATACACTACACTATACATTACACTATACACTACACTATACACTACACTATACACTACTATACACTACACTATACACTACACTTTTACATTACACTATACACTACACTATACATTACACTATACACTACACACTACACTATACACTACTATACATTACACTATACACTACACTATACACTACACTATACATTACACTATACACTAGACTCTACACTACACGACACATTACACTATACACTACACTATACACTACACTATACACTACACACTACTATACATTACACTATACACTACACTATACACTACACTATACACTACTATACATTACACTATGCACTACACTACACACTACACTATACACTACTATACATTACACTATACACTACACTATACACTACACTATACATTACACTATACACTACACTATACATTACACTATACACTACACACTACACTATACACTACTATACATTACACTATACACTACACTATACACTACACTATACATTACACTATACACTACACTCTACACTACACTACACACTACACTATACACTACACTTTACACTACACTATACACTACACTACACACTACACTATACACTACAATACACTACACTATACACTACACTACACACTACACTATACACTAAACTATACACTACACGATACTCTACACTACACTATACACTACTATACATTACACTATACACTACACTATATACTACTATACATTACACTATACATTACACTATACACTACACTACACACTACACTATACACTATACTATACACTACACTATACATTACACTATACACTACACTATACACTACACTATACACTACTATACACTACACTATACACTACACTTTTACATTACACTATACACTACACTATACATTACACTATACACTACACACTACACTATACACTACTATACATTACACTATACACTACACTATACACTACACTATACATTACACTATACACTAGACTCTACACTACACGACACATTACACTATACACTACACTATACACTACACTATACACTACACACTACTATACATTACACTATACACTACACTATACACTACACTATACACTACTATACATTACACTATGCACTACACTACACACTACACTATACACTACTATACATTACACTATACACTACACTATACACTACACTATACATTACACTATACACTACACTATACATTACACTATACACTACACACTACACTATACACTACTATACATTACACTATACACTACACTATACACTACACTATACATTACACTATACACTACACTCTACACTACACGACACACTACACTATACACTACACTATACACTACACTATACACTACATTACACACTACTATACATTACACAATACACTACACTATACACTACACTATACACTACTATACATTACACTATGCACTACAATACACACTACACTACACACTACACTTTACACTACACTATACACTACACTACACTATACACTACTATACATTACACTACACACTACACTATACACTACACTATACACTACACGATACTCTACACTACACTATACACTACTATACATTACACTATACACTACACTATATACTACTATACATTACACTATACATTACACTATACACTACACTACACACTACACTATACACTATACTATACACTACACTATACATTACACTATACACTACACTATACACTACACTATACACTACTATACACTAGACTATACACTACACTTTTACATTACACTATACACTACACTATACATTACACTATACACTACACACTACACTATACACTACTATACATTACACTATACACTACACTATACACTACACTATACATTACACTATACACTACACTCTACACTACACGACACATTACACTATACACTACACTATACACTACACTATACACTACACACTACTATACATTACACTATACACTACACTATACACTACACTATACACTACTATACATTACACTATGCACTACACTACACACTACACTATACACTACTATACATTACACTATACACTACACTATACACTACACTATACATTACACTATACACTACACTATACATTACACTATACACTACACACTACACTATACACTACTATACATTACACTATACACTACACTATACACTACACTATACATTACACTATACACTACACTCTACACTACACGACACACTACACTATACACTACACTATACACTACACTATACACTACATTACACACTACTATACATTACACTATACACTACACTATACACTACACTATACACTACTATACATTACACTATGCACTACAATACACACTACACTACACACTACACTTTACACTACACTATACACTACACTACACTATACACTACTATACATTACACTACACACTACACTATACACTACACTATACATTACACTATACACTACACTATGCACTACACTAAACATTACACTATACACTGCTCTATACACTACTATACATTACACTATATACTAAGCTATAAACTACACAATACACTACACTATACACTCCACTATACACTACACTACTATACATTACACTATACACTACACTACTATACATTACACTATACACTACAGTTTACACTACACTATACATTACACTATACACTACACTCTTCACTACACTACACACTACACTATACACTACTATACATGATGTAGTGGTGATACGCGCTGGGGGTATACGTCGTGTGCCAGCGCGTATGTACGGGTGTGTGTGTGGTGACGGGGAGGAGCAGGCGTCAGCGCGGGTGGGGGTAGTGCTGCTGATTGGCTGTGTGCCGGTGACGCGCTGAAAGGGAGTGATCGGGTGGCAGCGCGGTGTGATTGGTCGAGGAGTGGAAACACGCGCTGGGCGGAAACGGATCGTAGAGATAGCGCATGGTGATTGGGTAACTGAGGAGCGGTGCCGACGTTGAGGTCCGCATCTGCTCCGTCTCCCGGGAGGAAGGGATATATAAGGTGATGCACAGAGGAGTAGAGGGGGGAAAGTGGAACCATCTAGGAATGAAGACGAAGGTGCAGAGATAGAGCCCGGAGAGGAGAGTAAGGGAGAGTAATGGAGAGTAAGGGAGAGTAATGTACAAGGTGTAGCCAGAGAGGAGAAAGGTCTACACGAGTCGAGTAATGTACAGTGTGTAGCCAGAGAGAGTGTAAGGTCTACACGAGCCGAGTAATGCATACGGTGTAGCCAGAGAGAGTGTAAGGTCTACACGAGCCGAGTAATGCATACGGTGTAGCCAGAGAGAGTATAAGGTCTACACGAGATAGGTACTGAAGAGTGTGTAGCCGGAGATGTAAGGTCTACACGAGATAGGTACTGAAGAGTGTGTAGCCAGATGTGTAAGGTCTACACGAGACGAGTAAAGAGTGTAGCCGAGGCGCAGAGTCTATACGAGACGAGAGAAGAGTGTAGCCGAGGCGCAGAGTCTACACGAGACGAGAGAAGAGTGTAGCCGAGGCGCGGAGTCTACACGAGGCACAGAGAGCCAGCAGCACAGAGTCTACGGGAGTTGAGAGAAGTGTGGAGACGAGAGAAGAGGTCACGAGTTGTTCCGGTGTATGGTGACCGTACTGTGAAGAAGAGAGGCCACGCGTTGTATCGTTCAAGTCAAGATTTAATAAAAGAAGTGTGTTCCCGTCAAAGGAGTTTCCTGCCGTCATTTCCAATACTTCATCTGGCGTCAGAAGTGAAACGGGCTTCCAAGTATGGAGACAAGGAAGACCCGTAGGACCCACGGGATTGACCGCGAGGAAAACCTGGACGACTCGGGGCCGCTGGTGGCGGGGGGTGAGGAGGACGACTTGCCCACGCTACAGGATCCATCGACGGCGCCGGGCGAGCGACCGGGGACCGAGGCCGTGCTTCGTGAGGCGAACTCCCGACTGGCGGAGCTGCTGCTCGCCGCCGCGTCCATCTTGGCGGAGATCAGCTCGTCGGGAGGAGCGGGGACGGTGGGGGACATTTTACAAGGTCGCCCCGCAGATTCCCGCCAAAACGAATGGGGGATTCCCGCCATTGCGCCTGGGCCTAATTTTGGCGGGAACGGCGAGCGCCACGTGGTGGTGGGGTCCCAAGCGCGCGCATCCACGTCATCGGCGCGTGATGGGGTCCGCCATTTTACGTCTGCCGCTGGAGCCGCCATCTTACACACCGACGGAGAGGCGGAGAGTAACCACGAGGCGGATGACTTCATTTTTCAGCAGCGTCTGCCCACGTTGTCAGCCTTCAAGGCGGAAGGCGGATACTGGGGCCAATTTCAGCGAAGGTTTTTGGCGCATCAAGAGATGTCCGCGTGGTCCGATGCTACGGCGCTGCGGGCGTTGCCTGCCTTGCTGGACGACGACGCGCTCGCGGCCTTCAGGTCCGCACGGAAGTCGGACCGCTCCACGCTGAAGGATGCGCTGGGTCTGTTGGCCAGGGTCTACGGACCTCCCTCGGCGTGCCGCCATCATTTCTACGCAAGACGGAAAGCGGCCACGGAGACCGCGCTGGCCTATCGCACGGCGTTGCTGGCTCTTGCCGATGCTGCGTTCCCTCGGATGGACGAGGAGGGCCAAGACGCGATGGTTTTGGAGCAGCTGCTTAAGTTGGCGCAGGACCTGGGGGTCCCTATCAACACAGCTGACGAGATTGATATTTCTTCTTTGAGAGTCGCCACGAGTATTCAAGCGCACGAGGCCCTACAACGGAAACAAGGAGTTGGTTGCAACGCTGCCGTCGTCGCAGCTCCGGGTTCGGTGGTCACCGAACCCCAAGTCGTCAGCCCACGAGAGGAGGCGTTCGCCGCGGGACGACCAGGGGACTGGAGGCCGGGGGCTCGGTCGCCTCTGCGATCGGGCCGAAAGTCGGAGCAACCGAGATCTACTCCGACCCTCGTCACATGCTATAACTGCGGCCTCCGGGGCCACGTGGCGTCCGGGTGCCGCGCTCCGCGTCAGCGCGCCATGGGGGGCTCGGCTGGACGACGACCGAGAGCCCAAGTCATCTCTACAATCCCCGGCAAGTCGCGGCACCTCACACGCTCGGCCTGTATACTCGACACACATGGGACGCCGCGTCGCGGCGGAGGAGGGCCGGTTAAGGTTCGGGGATTCGGTTCGGCGAGAGGGGTTCGGCCGGGACCAGGGAGATATTGAATGGGCGGAATTGGGGCATAGAATTGTGGCTGCTTCGGCGGGTTCATCCGTTGTTACGGGATCTATTGATGGGGTCGAGATTAGGGTGTTAGTGGACACGGGGGCGTCGGCAACTATTATATCGGACCTCATTTATAATATTCTTCCAGTCCAATGTCGTCCGCTGCTCCCGGTGGATGTGCCATTTTACGCCGCTAATGGGGGATCATTGGGCATTATCGGTCAGATTAGGGCGTCCATTTGCATTGGAGATATCAAATTGTCGGGACCCGTTTTCGTTTCGTCTTCTTTGGCGGTTCCTTGTCTTTTGGGCACTGATTTTTTGGCTAAAATGCCCATTAAAATTCTTATCGATCAACGATGCATTGAACTGCCATCGGGTCGCCGGATTGCATTTTTGACGAGCCCTACTGACATTCGTCGGCGTGCGCTACGATACAAGCGGTGGCGACACAGACCGTGCATGTGCCCCCGGGTTCACAGATGTTAATTCCCCTCCGGTTGCGGAAACCATGGGTGAGGGAGGCTTCGGAACAAAGTGTGCTTTTGGGTCCTTCTAACAAGGCTGTCGGGGCTCTTGATTTATCAGTGGCTCACACTTTGGTGCGGGCTGACAGGGATCCGTTTGTAATGGTTTTGAACGCGGGGTCGCGGCCAGCTGTCATTCAACAGGGCACCGTGCTGGCTCACGCGGCGCGGGTCCCTGTGGATGATGGGTTGGTTGCGCAGGTGGCCTCGAGCCCCGCGCAGAACGTTGAGACAAGGGAGGACCTTGAGTGGGTCCATTCGCTATGCGCCGCCTCGGACGATTTGTCGGCGGTGCAGTTGGGTGCGCTGCGCGAGTTGCTCATAGAATTTTCTGATGTGTTCAGTAAACATAAGTATGACATTGGGTGCACGGATTTGTTGCACCACCACATTGAAACGGGCGATGCGGCGCCGGTCAGGCTAAATCCCTTCCGACTGAGTCCTGCGGAGAAGGAACATGTTCAGTCGGCTGTTAACGAAATGTTAGAAGCCGATATTATTTCGCCCTCCTCCAGCCCGTGGGGAGCGCCTATTGTGCTGGTTAAGAAGCAGGACGGGTCCCTGCGATTCTGCGTTGATTTCCGTCGCCTGAATAAGATCTCTGTGGCTGACGCGTATCCGCTCCCCAGGATGGATGAGTCCCTCGATGCATTGTCTGGTGCGCGATATTTTTCGACTCTTGATTTGTTATCGGGGTTTTGGCAGTTGCCACTCGACGAAGAGTCGAAACCTAAGACAGCATTTCGGACTCCAGGGGGGCTGTTCCAGTTTAACCGGTTACCCATGGGACTTCACTCCTCTCCAGCGACGTTTCAGCGACTTATGGAGTTGGTTTTGTCGGGCTTGCAGTGGGATACATGCTTGATTTATATGGACGATGTCATTGTTTTCAGTAAAACATTTGAGGAACACCTCCAGCGATTGAGAGGGGTGTTCTTGCGAATGCGATCGGCTAAACTAAAATTTAAACCGGCCAAATGTCACCTCCTTCGTAAGTCGGTTAGATACTTGGGTCACATTGTCGATTCTTCGGGGATCTCCACCGATCCCGCGAAGACGGATTGTGTCGGTTCTTGGCCGACACCTACGTCCGTTTCCGACGTGCGTAGTTTCATCGGGTTTGCTTCTTATTACCGGCGGTTCGTTGAGCACTTCGCCACTATTGCAAAACCCTTGCACGCTCTAACGGCGAAGGGAGTGAAGTTCAAATGGGGACCGGAGGAGGAAGCCGCGTTTCGCTCCCTCCGGGACGCCTTGGTGGGTGCCCCACCCTTGTGTTATCCCGATTTTGCGAGTCCCTTTTTGCTGGACACGGATGCTAGCAACACGGGCATTGGGGGGGTGCTATCCCAAGTCGTCGGGTGTGTCGAAAGAGTTGTCGCGTACGGTAGTAGGGTGTTGTCTCCGGCGAAGCAGCGCTACTGCGTCACCCGTCGCGAGCTGCTTGCCATTGTTTTTTTTGTGCAACAGTTCAGACCATATCTCTATGGTCGTCACTTTACGGTCCGAACGGACCACGCGGCGCTACAGTATTCATTGAGGGTCGCCCAACCCTCGGGCCAGTTGTCGCGGTGGTTGGAAGTCCTCCAGGACTATCAGTTTACGACTACGTACCGTAAGGGGTTGCGACACACAAATGCCGATTGCCTGTCGCTGTTGTTGCCTTGTAGTGAATGCGCGTGTTTGTCGGGATCGGCGCGCTGTAAACCGACGCTTGCGGGGGAGATGGGGGCACTGGCTGCGACAGCGGGCGCACCGATCGTGGATGATTCCACTGCCTCTCAGGGTCGAGACTCGCTGCTCTCGTTGTCGCTCAGCGAATGGGGCCGTCTCCAGATGGCGGACAGCTCGCTGCTAGCATTGCGCCGCAAGGTGGGGGGTCCCGAGGGGGACCAGGAGCGCACCGGCTCCTATGTACTTAAGCAGGGCATGTTATTAAGATGGGACAGTTTGTCCCGGCGGAACGCACTCGTGGTGCCTTCCGCTGTAAGGGGGAGGGTTGTCTTGGCGGCCCACGAACGCCTCTTGCATTTGGGAGTTAACAAGACGCTTGCCCTGCTTCAGCGTGACTATTACTGGCCGGGAATGGGAAGTGATGTGGTAAATATTTTGAAGGGGTGCGTTGAGTGCGCCAGACGTAAACCACCGCCCGTGGCAGCTAATCCACCGCTGCAATCTATTCAGGTCTCGCGCACTAACGAGCTCGTTGCACTCGATATTTTGGGGCCCTTTCCAGTCACGCCGAGAGGGAATAAATACTTGTTAGTGGGGGTCGAATACTTTACCCGATGGCCTATGGCGTGGCCTCTCGCTAACCAGTCGGCAGCGGCTGTGACGGACGCCTTCGTCCAGGGCTATGTCCTGGATAAGGGGGCTCCCGAACGCCTGCTCACCGACCAAGGTAAAAATTTTTCGAGTAAAATGTTGCAAGAGGTGTGCGATCTGTTGGGTACCAAGAAGGTGCGTACCTCCCCGTACCACCCGCAGACAGACGGGATGGTGGAGAGACTTCATAAAACTTTAACTTCCATGCTGTGCCAGCAGGTGTGTGAGGCACATGTAGATTGGGACCTGCAGGTCCCGGGGGTCCTTGCCGCGTATAGAATGGCCCCCCATGCAGCTACGGGGTTTTCCCCATTCTATTTGATGTACGGTCGGGAAGCTGACCCGCCAATGGAAACGCAACTTGGCCTGTCCGCTCCACGAAATAATTCTAAATTGGCAGAACATATTAAATTTAATATTCACAAGCTGACAGAGGCGAGGGAGGCCGCATGGCTTAATTCGCGGGCTCGCCAAATTGCTAATGAACGTTTGCGGGCACGGAAGGTGTCCATGCACGAATGGAAACCAGGTGACAGGGCCTGGCTGCATTGCCCTCAGGCACCCTTGGCTACGTCGCCTAAATTGTTGAGACCGTGGAGGGGACCCGTGGAGGTCGTGCGCGTTGCACGGCCCCAGTGCGTTCAGATAAAGTGGGGAAAGCGCCGTTGGTACGTTCACCCCTCCCGACTGAAACCGTTCTCGCCTCCATATGGCCTCCCCTTGTGTCGTGAGGGCCGAGCGTGTGACGTGACTGGCGACCCACAGGGGGAAATGTCTCTGCCTGATCCACACGTATTTTCGCCTGATCTGCTCCCAGGTGTCTCGGAACTGACAGCTGCCGACCACCGGCGGCCGGATCTCCGCGGCGGGGCCGGCCCTTTCAGGCCCGTTCCGCGCCGTCTGGAGCTGCCGGAACTGCCGGACGGTCGTCAGTGTCCCGCCCCATACGACGGACCAGCCAGACGGACTCGAAGCCGGGTCGCGCTACTTTGCGTGACCCGCCTCGTGAGGAGTCGGGGCAGTTGGAGCGCCTCGTCACTGCGTGTAGTCGCAGGGACGCTGGGCGCGTTCGTTTTCTGGAATTCGCGTGTATTGTGTTGTTGTTGACTTTTCTTGTGTTCGTTGTCAATTTGTACATAGTTCTTGTTGTTGTTGTTGTTCTTGTTATGTTACGGGGCACACTGGGGGGTTACGGGGTTTTTTTTTTGGTTTGGGTTGTCGTCTTATCGTTGCGGTTGGTTGTTGTTAGCAGCCACGCCGGCTGCGAGCTATGTGGGAGGGGGTGATGTAGTGGTGATACGCGCTGGGGGTATACGTCGTGTGCCAGCGCATATGTACGGGTGTGTGTGTGGTGACGCGCGCTGACGGGGAGGAGCAGGCGTCAGCCTGCTCCTCCCCGTCAGCGCGCGTGTAGCCAGTGTAGCCAGAGAGGAGAAAGGTCTACACGAGTCGAGTAATGTACAGTGTGTAGCCAGAGAGAGTGTAAGGTCTACACGAGCCGAGTAATGCATACGGTGTAGCCAGAGAGAGTGTAAGGTCTACACGAGCCGAGTAATGCATACGGTGTAGCCAGAGAGAGTATAAGGTCTACACGAGATAGGTACTGAAGAGTGTGTAGCCGGAGATGTAAGGTCTACACGAGACGAGTAAAGAGTGTAGCCGAGGCGCAGAGTCTATACGAGACGAGAGAAGAGTGTAGCCGAGGCGCAGAGTCTACACGAGACGAGAGAAGAGTGTAGCCGAGGCGCGGAGTCTATACGAGGCACAGAGAGCCAGCAGCACAGAGTCTACGGGAGTTGAGAGAAGTGTGGAGACGAGAGAAGAGGTCACGAGTTGTACCGGTGTATGGTGACCGTACTGTGAAGAAGAGAGGCCACGCGTTGTATCGTTCAAGTCAAGATTTAATAAAAGAAGTGTGTTCCCGTCAAAGGAGTTTCCTGCCGTCATTTCCAATACTTCAATTACACTATACACTACACTATACACTACACTACACACTACTATACATTACACTATACACTACACTATACACTACACTATACACTACACTACACTATATACTACTATACATTACACTATACACTACACGATACACTACACTATACACTACACTATACACTACTATACATTACACTATACACTACACTATACACTACACTATACACTACACTACACACTACACACTACACTATACACTACACTACACTATATACTACTATACATTACACTATACACTACACGATACACTACACTATACATTACACTATACACTACACTATACACTACACTACACACTACACTATACACTACACTTTACACTACACTATACACTACACTACACACTACACTATACACTACAATACATTACACTATACACTACACTTTACACTACACTATACACTACACTACACACTACACTATACACTACAATACATTACACTATACACTACACGATACACTACACTATACATTACACTATACACTACACTATACACTACACTACACTATACACTACTATGCATTACACTATACACTACACTATACACTACTATACATTACACTATACACTACACTATACACTGCACTATACACTACACTATACACTATACTATACACTACACTATACATTACACTATACACTACACTATACACTACACTATACAGTATACACTACTATACACTACACTATACACTACACTATACACTACACTATACATTACACTATACACTACACTATACATTACACTATACACTACACACTACACTATACACTACTATACACTACACTATACACTACACTATACATTACACTATACACTACACTCTACACTACACGACACATTACACTATACACGACACTATACACTACACTATACACTACACTACTATACATTACACTATACACTACACTATACACTACACTATACACTACTATACATTACACTATGCACTACACTACACACTACACTACACACTACACTATACACTACACTCTACACTACACTACACTATACACTACTATGCATTACACTACACACTATACACTACACTATACATTACACTATACACTACACTATACACTACACTATACATTACACTATACACTGCATTATACACTACTATACATTACACTATATACTAAGCTATAAACTACACTATACACTACACTATACACGCCACTATACACTACACTACTATACATTACACTATACACTACACTATACACTACTATACATTACACTATACACTACACTATACACTACACTATACACTACACTACACTACACACTACTATACATTACACTATACACTACACTATACACTGCACTATACACTACACTACACTATATACTACTATACATTACACTATACACTACACGATACACTACACTATACACTACACTATACACTACTATACATTACACTATACACTATACACTACACTATACACTACACTACACTACACACTACACACTACACTATACACTACACTATACACTACACTATACACTACTATACATTACACTATACACTACACGATACACTACACTATACATTACACTATACACTACACTATACACTACACTACACACTACACTATACACTACACTATACACTACACTACACACTACACTATACACTACAATACATTACACTATACACTACACGATACACTACACTACACACTACACTATATACTACACTATACACTACACTATACTCTACACTACACTATACACTACTATGCATTACACTATACACTACACTATACACTACTATACATTACACTATACACTACACTATACACTACACTACACACTACACTATACTATACACTACACTATACATTACACTATACACTACACTATACACTACACTATACACTACTATACACTACACTATACACTACACTATACACTACACTATACACTACACTATACACTACTATACATTACACTATATACTAAGCTATAAACTACACTATACACTACACTATACACTCCACTATACACTACACTACTATACATTACACTATACACTACACTATACACTACTATACATTACACTATACACTACACTATACACTACACTATACACTACACTACACACTACTATACATTACACTATACACTACACTATACACTACACTATACACTACACTACACTATATACTACTATACATTACACTATACACTACACGATACACTACACTATACACTATACACTACTATACATTACACTATACACTATACACTACACTATACACTACACTACACTACACACTACACTACACACTACACTATACACTACACTATACACTACACTACACTATACACTACTATACATTACACTATACACTACACGATACACTACACTATACATTACACTATACACTACACTATACACTACACTACACACTACACTATACACTACACTATACACTACACTATACACTACACTACACACTACACTATACACTACAATACATTACACTATACACTACACGATACACTACACTATACATTACACTATACACTACACTATACACTACACTACACACTACACTATATACTACACTATGCACTACACTATACTCTACACTACACTATACACTACTATGCATTACACTATTCACTACACTATACACTACTATACATTACACTATACACTACACTATACACTACACTACACACTACACACTACACTATACACTATACTATACACTACACTATACATTACACTATACACTACACTATACACTACACTATACACTACTATACACTACACTATACACTACACTACACTATACACTACTATACATTACACTATACACTACACTACACACTACACTATACACTACACTATACACTACTATACACTACACTATACACTACACTAAACACTACACTATACACTGTACTATACACTACACTATACACTGCTATACATTACACTATATAATACACTATACACTACACTATACACTACACTATACACTACTATACATTACACTATGCACTACACTATACACTACACACTACTATACATTACACTATACACTACACTATATGTAGTGGTGGTGTTGACGCGCGCCGACTGTGACAGTGATGGATCACGGGGCGGCACGGGGTGCGGGGTTGGGCACGCGTTGTGGGCCTGGTATGGATGCGCGCGCCGGGAGTGACGGATGACGGGGCGGCGCGGCGTGGGTGGTGAGGCACGCTGAGATGTGGGAAAACAGGATCGTAGCCAGCGCCCAGTGATTGGTCAAATAGGATGGGTGCTCTCAGCGACGTCCCCAGGTGTGGTATAAAGGGGGACGCGCGAGAGCACTCGGGGTTGTTAACCAGTTGAAGATCGAAGACGGAGTTGAAGACATAGTGCCCCGAGACCCCTAGTCCCGCTGTCCTTGTAGGGACCGGGGCCCTGTGTGGCTCGGAGGCGAGACTGTGGGACCCGTGGTTCGACGCCCACGTGGGTCGGGACTGGGGGACCCACAGTCGAGACGGACACCCCGGCAGGGTGTGTCCAGAGTAGCTCAGTGGGCGTTAGTCGCCAGAGTAGCTAAGTGGGTGTTGGTCACCCGAGTAGCTCAGTGGGTGTTTGTCACCCGAGTAGCTCAGTGGGCGTTAGTCGCCAGAGTAGCTCAGTGGGCGTTAGTCGCCAGAGTAGCTAAGTGGGTGTTGGTCACCCGAGTAGCTCAGTGGGTGTTAGTCACCCGAGTAGCTAAGTGGGTGTTAGTCACCCGAGTAACCAAGTGGGTGTTAGTCACCCGAGTAGCTAAGTGGGTGTTAGTCACCCGAGTAACCACGTGGGTGTTAGTCACCCGAGTAGCTAAGTGGGTGTTAGTCACCCGAGTAACCAAGTGGGTGTTAGTCACCCGAGTAGCTAAGTGGGTGTTAGTCACCCGGGTAACCAAGTGGGTGTTAGTCACCCGAGTAACCAAGTGGGTGTTAGTCACCCGTGATACTACAGTGGGTGTTAGTCGCCTGTGAACCGAAGTTGGTGAAATAAAGAGTGTGCTACCCGTGAAGTCGTCTCCCGCCGAGTTACTACATTACATATACACTACACTATACACTACTATACATTACACTATACACTACACTACACACTACACTATACACTACTATACATTACACTATAAACTACACTATACACTACACTACACACTACACTATACACTACACTATACACTACGCTATACACTATACACTACTATACATTACACTATGCACTACACTATACACTACACTATACACTACTATACATTACACTATACACTACACTATAAACTACACTATACACTACACTATACACTACACACTACACTGCACACTACACTATACACTACACTATACACTACACTACCCACTACACTATACACTACACTATACACTACACTATACACTACACTAAACACTACACTATACACTACACTATATAACCTCGTGCCACGGCAGATCTTTCGCCTACTTCAACAGTTAGTTATTGCTGTGGTTGTCCCACCTGATGACGATTGCTTGTGTTGCGATCGAAACGTCGTGATCTATTATTTTTCTACCAACGTGATTTTACCGAAAGAACCAAAGAGTATGTCATACAGGACCTACTATTGAACCTGCCGGTTTCAACCTGCCACGCTACCAATGGTGGAACAATCAACCGAATTAGGACCGGGCATGGCCGATGTGGCCACCTGATGCACAAATGGCAAAGCAAAGATTCGGTGGGCTGCAATTGCGGCCACAAATCCCCAAACCATTGACCACATGGTAAACACCTGCTGCCTTCACTCCATTAAAGGATCAACATACAAGATCCACTCTGCATCTGAACAGATAATTGCGTGGATGACACATGCAAAATTACATCTTTAATCTGCTGCTATTAATCCATACAAAAGGTCGCTTATCTTGACAAGCACATTGGTTGGTAGTGTTGCGTCCTATGATTTTCTGAGAGAGTTGCATCTGCCTAAACTCACTCTCAGTCTCTTTGGGCTCCACCATGTGAGCCATTCGGAATTGGAATCAGATGCGAGCTCCTCACTGGGGGGTGATTCCTCACCGGATCCATTCAGCAGCTTTGTCGCTTGATTTTTCCCATTTTTTTTGCCAGACGGAAGTTCTGGCAAATTACGGTGATGTGGTCAGTGGTGCAGATGGATTGCACGATCCGAAAAATGTAGGCAGTTTAGCCTTTGCAACATTACAGTGTGATCCACAGTCTCAACATCTGTAGACAGGTCGAGGAGCCGGATGGCACAATGACGACTAGATTCACAACTGTTGAAAATCAAGTGAAGAGTATCCAATACCGCAAAGGCTATGCGATATTTTTCTTGAAACCCCATTGCTTTTAATGGAATAGGGTGTATACTGAGCTGAAATTACTGATTTTGAGGTCTTCCAAAAGATATTGATTCAGATAGGGTGATAATTTCGATTTGAAGCTTTCGTGACTGCAGGGATTCATCTTCTTGGTTCTTTCGGTAAAGTCACGTAGAAGGGAAATAATAAAATAATAAAAATAAAACATAATAAAATACAATAAGATGCTGTCTTTCCGACATACCTGTTCTTCACCTGAGGACGGCTGCTTGCGTTGTGGCCGAAACGTCGTGAGAATTGTATTTTATGATGTTTTATTTTTATTATTTCCCTTCTACGTGACTTTACCGAAAGAACCAAGAAGGGTGATAATTGTTTGGGTCATCTCTCGTGCCACCTTGGTGATGAGGGTACATGAGAGCAGTGTTCCATTCAGGAGGGAAGGGTGGCTCTAGCTGCGCATGTGCAAACTATTGTAAATTGTCATGTAGATGTCGAATGATAAACTATCAAATCGTCACCGACAGTCCCTTAAAGAATACATGTTTGTAACACAAAACTATAAACAATTAAACCTATATAGCTCTTTTTTAAGAAGCGACATGGCCACAAATGATAGCTCAATGAAGTAGCTTATCAAGTGGACATATATAGCAGCCAAATACTCGAAACGCATGTTTCTTAATGTGGAGAACATTCCATGCAAGCACTGAGAGTAAACTCCAAATATACAGGTGTCAGAGTCTGAATCTAATTCACGACCTCCTGTATACCAGGCGAGGTAGTTTACATCTTGCCACAGCAGCGCCCCAAACAGTTGTCTGAGTAGGTCATGGTGACCCACTCTTGTCAGAGATATTTAATATCTGGGTAGCCGTATTGAATTAGCTATGTCCAAACAATACACTGGGTGCAAATGAACAAGGTATTGGGTGTTTATTCCGTGTGCACACTGCATCAGCAGCTATAGAGCCCAGTGGCTTCTCATGTTATTGGTTGTTGTTGATGCCCGAAGATATCTTTGTCAATTTGCACAGCAGCTCTACCCAGTCCCACTGCGTGGTATGAGCTGACACCCAGTGTGGCTTTACAATTTTTATTTGTGAGTATGAGTGCATGTGTCAAAAAGTATGAGTGTGCATGTGTATGCATGTGTCCGTCTATGAAGGGAGTGACAGTCAAAGGTCGCAAACGGGTTTTGATTCCTTACCCGTACCCGTACCCGGCCGTACCCGTACCCGTTCGTACCCGTACGGGTAGGGTACGGGTAGGGTACGCGTATTGGGTACCTGATTGCGACCTCTGAGATGAAGCCATGTTGCAGGCGTGGGTGGGTTGATTCTAGAAACTTGAATTGTGAGAAGAGACAAGACGTTGGGAAATGAGTGACAAACGGTGACTCACCAGTGACTCACGACCTACCCGTACCCGTACCCGGCCGCACCAGGGTCGCAAACGGGTACCCGTACCCGGCCGGGTACGGGTAGCCGGGTATCGGGTAGGGTACGGGTATCGGGTACCCGGTTGCGACCTCTGGTGACAGTGTAGTGGTTTAGTGTGCTGCGCCACAAACCCGACGACCAGTGTTCGATTGCCTTTCACGGACAACACGCATAGACGCCAGGGTCGGGGGATCAACTCCACCAGGCAAGGGAGACGACATCTTGACCTACACCAGTGACGAATATCTGAACCAGTTTTGGGCCTCCCCTCAGTCGATTACACTGGTCAACACACTTTTTCTGGCATAAGGTATTCCAACGGGTTTAAGGTAATTTTGGGGTGCTGATTCCAAATCTGGCATCAGGTTTTTGAGATATCAAATATTACATTTTCAATATAAACTGCTGAAGAAAAATATTAAATATATGTGGATATCTACATAAAATGATATTATAAACACACTATCCTAAAAATACAGCACCATATTTTAACACTAAAGCAGTCACTGACTCGCAACAACTTGCAATCATAAGCGACAGAGTTAATTTCGGGTCAAATCAATGAAAATGGGGTATGCCGATAGCATGAAAATGATGTGATAGAGCAAATCTGAGATCAGATTTGGAATCAGCACCCTGAAATTAGTATAAAACAGCTGCAAAAGTCCAGACCAGAATTTCTTTTTTCGTTGACCAGTGTTATGATTCAAATGAGTACCTGATGTGGTGTGTAATCATCGCCACTGGAGAGACAAAGGGGCCGTCCATAAATGACGTCACGCGCCTAGGGGGGGGGGGGAGGGGATAAGACATTTGTGGCAATGTGTGACGAGGGGGGGGGGGGTGATAAATGTGACGTCACATCAAAATGCGCAACTTTTAATAAATATAGACAACACGTTCTACTTAATTAAAAAGACTTTTAAATACATGTTTTCTCCTACAACATCAGAGTGCAGCGCCACATTAAATACGCACTACAAAGACAATAGTTTAAAGCGATTTGAAGCATGTTATATTTTGTTTGTGGGGGGCAGAGCTTTGTGACGTCATATTTGAGGGGGAGTCCGACTTTTAGTAACGAGGGGGAGGGGGGTCAAAAATCTTCCAAAATCGCGTGACGTCATTTATGGACGGCCCCAAAGGTGTCCAGGCGTGCTGATGGCCACCCACCCCCTCGTCTGTCCTTACGGCCTTCATAGGTGCTCGCTAAGAGTACTTGTCCCAACTGTCTTTAACGTCTATACGGGCGATCTTTGTCTTTGTGTTAATTTGAGGAGTGGCAAGTACAGTGGTTAGTGTGTTATGCTACGAATCCGGCGACCCGAGTTCGATTCCTGCTCACGGCTAACACCAGTGACGTTTATCTGAATTGACCCTGCTCATTGGCGACCACATTCAGATAAGCCCCTCCCCCCCTCCTCCCTCCTTAACTTGTATTTAAGAAGTTGTATCTTGAAATGTTTTGCCTCACTTGATACAGTACATCGGATGACGGAGACTTGTGTTGCCTCCGAAACGTCGTGATTTATTATTTTATTTTTATTATTACTTTTATTGATTTTATTTTTATTTTTTTACCTACGTGACTTTACCGAAAAAACTGTCACGAAAGCTTCAAATCTAGAATTGACCCTGCTCCATGTCTAGTCAGCCTCAAATTAGTACCTGGTATGATATGTAGACATCGATACGCGTGAGACAGGCTGAGCCCTCAAACTCTTCCCTGAAATGAGGGCCCATCCACTCACCAGGCCCCATAAGCCGAAGCACCCAACTCAGGCAAACCCCAAGCCCACGTAATGGCGGTCACTCCTCACGTCGGAAACCACGAAACGAAAATCAACGACCCGTAATGTGTGAGACACAAAACCCAAACACTAAACACTGAACACCACAAATACTCAATATTGGCCACTCCCAGATGCTGATGCGACGACTGTCTTCTCGAAATCACCGATCTTGCTCCCTGAACATGCACTTGATCACCAGATAATTTTCCTGCCACTGCTGAGAAACTCTGCTTGAGCAAAGTGAACGGCCTCTCACTCTCTCCTGCACTGGGTGGGATGTTGACCTTTGAATAAACTTGGTGCTCAGTAGAGCTGGCTGGCACCTGGTACACTTCCGCTGTGCTGGTGGTGGACCCGGGGTTGGTTTTTGTGGTGGCCAAAGCGTCTGTGGGCCATACTTAATTTGGAGCTTTCGTGACTGCAGGAATTACTCTATGGTTCTTTCGGTAAAGTCACGTATAAAGAGAAAGTAATAAATTAAATACTAGCATACGACGTTTCGATTGCAACACGAGCAATCATCATCAGGTATAAATGAAATAGAAACACAAATCTAGTATATTCTTGAGTTGTTTCGGTAAAGTCACGTAGGTAAAAAATTAAAATTAATTAAAGTAAAATAACAATTATTATTTTATTTTATTATATTATTTTAATTTTACTTTTTTTTTATATAATTTTTTTACCTACGCGACTTTACCGAAAAAACCCAAGAATATGAATCCTTGCAGTCAGGAAAGCTTCAAATCTAGAACAAATCTAGTATACTTAGAAATGTAATGTAATACAACAGAGAGAGTCGGATAACATAACAGTCAACACCCTACCTGGTTGATTACGTTCTTCCTGAGAATGCTAAATTTGAGAGAGAGATAAAACACAGAACCAGAGACATATAGACAGACATATAAGTAGAGACAGATATCACAGAGATACATAGAGAGAGAGAGACGTACATAGGCACACAGAGAAACCACGCCTTGGCCTCGAGGTCTGTGGGCCGGTGGGTTTGCACTTTTGCCCGGCTACCAGCAGCATGGCATTCATCTACCCCAGGCACGAGGGAGACTGTTTAGTCTCTTGCTTAGGCTTTGCCAGGCTCACTTCTAATCGGCGCCACTACGATAGCTTCAGTCAGCTAAGTTACTGCCGTGTACATTGTAGGTCGAGTTTAGCGACAGCGAGACCATGCACGTGAGGCGGTTAGAATAGGGTTGGTTGTT